>NW_006440657.1:222102-225614 GCF_000325575.1 Pteropus alecto
AATTCGGTGTCTTTTGTGCTTCTTTTCAATTTTGAAGATTTTATGTTTTATGTTGTTTTTTTTTTTTAATGCTGGTGGGATTTTGATTGTAATTGCATTAAATCTGTATAATGCTTTAGGTATTATGGCCATTTTAACTATATTGTTTCTTCCAATCCAATAACGCGGAATATCTTTCCATTTCTTTGTATTTCTTTGATTTCTTTCAATACAGTCTTATAGTTTTCAATATATGGGTCCTTCACATGTTTCATTAAATTAATTCCTAGGTATTTTATTCTTTTTGTTGCAATTGCAAAAGGAATTTTTTTCCACTTCTTTTTCTGACACTTCATTATCAGAGTATAGGAACGCTATGGATTTTTGAACGTTGATTTTGTATCCAGAAACTTAACCTTATTTGCTAATTGTTTCTAGTAGTGTTCTTGTGGAGTTAAAAGGGCATTCTTTATTTCAAAGCAGCTATCTAGCAGGCTTGAGCAGTGCAGGAGGCTTGGACGCCACCTACTGGAAATTAAAAGAAAAACTTCTTATCAACATGCTAAAGAGAGGTTATTTTGTAACAATTTTTTTTTCAAAGAAAGCAAGAGCAGAACCCTTCCATTAATGCCTAGGCAGAGAACTAGTACATCAAACACTATAAATATCCAAGGTGACAAGACAGCTCAGAAAGAAAATAAAATATATCCAGAGAATAAGCTTAAAGATATAAACATATGTGATTTAAATGACAGAGAATTCAAGATTGCACTTCTGAAAAAACTCAACAAAATGCAAGAAAATTCTGACCAACAGTTCAAAGAACTGAGAAACAAAATCAATGAACAACAGGAATACTTTACTAAGGAGTTGAAACTCTAAAAAACAACCAAGTAGGACTTCTGGAGATGAAGAAAACACTAAAAGAGATGTAGAATGAAATAGCAAGCCTAGGAAATAGCGTTGACCAGATGGAGGAGAGAATTAGTGATATTGAAGAGAGAAACATGGAAGTGACATAGGAAGAAGAAATGAGACTTGAGAATGAAAAATAATAAAAGAATTCTACAAGAACTATCTGACGCCATCAGAAAAAGCAACATAAAAACAACGGGTATACCAGAAGAAGAGAGGGAGGAGGGAACAGAGAGCATACTCAAATAAGTAGTTGATGAGAATTTCCCAAACCCATGGAAAGAACTGGATCTTCGAATTCAAGAAGCAAACAGAATACCCAATTAACTCAACACAAAAAGTCCTTCTCCAAGACACATTATATTAACATTGTCAAAAATTAATGACAAAGAAAGAATTCTCAAGTCAAGCAAGGAAAAGAAGACAGTAACCTATAAAGAAAAACTAGTTAGATTATCATTGGATTTCTCAGTAAGGAGGGAGTGGAATCAAATATTCAAAATACTGAAAGAAAGAAATTACAGTCAAGAATAATACATCCAGCAAAGCTCTCCTTTAGATACGAAGAAGAAATAAAGACCTTTCAGACATACAAAAGCTGAGGAATTTTCCACCATAATACCTGCATTACAGGAAATATTAAAGGGGTCATTAGACCTAATATAAAAGGACAAAAAAAAAAACTATGTATAAGATGACCAACAGGCAGATAGCAGAAAAATGCGACCCTTATTAAGAATGGGGTATTATGAGCTTAAATATTACAAAATGGTTAAAGGTCCAATAAAAAAAAAACACTTAAAAAAAAAAGACAACAGCTACTGCAACTTAGAAAGGGGCATACAGCATAAAGAGGGGCAAGGTGACACAACAAAAACAGAAAGGGGGAAGAAGTAAAGGTCTCAAGAAGAAAAAAGTCTACCATATATATATAACTTTCCTTTACATAAACTTAATGATAACTGCACACATAAAAAAAGCCAGAACTGAGACACATAACATAAAACAAGAGGAAACAGAGGGAAAAACCATAAAACACCACCAAATTAAAATAACAAACAGAAACACAAGAACAAAGAACAATGGAGACACTGAGCTACCACAAAACGATAAAATGGCTACAGGAAAACCTCATATTTCAATAATCACCCTAAATGTAAATGGACTGAACTCACCAATAAAAAGGCACAAGGTAGCAGATAAGATCAAAAAACAAAACCCAACTACATGCTGCCTTCAAGAGATACAACTCAGCTGCAAGGACAAATATCAACTTAAAGTAAAAGGGTGAAAAATGATGCTCCAAGCAAATAACATCCAGAGAAACATGGATGCAGTCATTCTTATATCTGACAAAATAGACTTCAAGATAAAAAAAAAAACATAATAAAAGACAAAGATGGACACTTCATAATGATAAAAGGGACCATACATCAAGAAGACCTAACAGTTATCAATATTTATGCTCCCAACCAGGAGCACCAAAATATACAAATCAACTACTAACAGAACTAAAGGGAGAAACTGACAAAAACACAATTATAGTAGGGGACCTAAAGACTCCACAGTCAGCTATGGACAGAAAATCCATAAGGAAATATCATCCTTAAATGACACATTAGACCAATTGGACCTAATCAACATTTACAGAGCCTTTCATCCCAAAACATAAGATTATACACTCTTCTATAGTGCATATGGGACATTCTCAAGGAATTAACTTATTTGAAGATACAAAACTAGACTCAACAAATTTAAGAAGATTGAAATCATACCAAGCATATTCTCTGACCATAATGCTTTGAAACTAGAGATCAACTATAAAAAATAAATGAGAAGAATCTCAAATATGTGAAGATTAGTGAGAAAAATTGGCGTAGATGATAAAGGTTTTGTTCATCTTTCTTGTGACCAAATCAAAGTTGTGGCAGAAACACGGAGCAAACAGCAAGCAAAGTTGCCTGGGAGCTAGACAAACAATATCACTAGAAGTAGAGAGAGAAATAACTAATCACCCTGCAATGGGAGGAGGTAGGAGAGGGCAAAGACGTGAGGCTGCCAGGTCCGTGCAGCTGAGTGGGACAGAGATGGAGAAAGATATTGCCTTGATGGACCTAGAGGGTTTTGTGTTGAATGAAATGGGTTGAATAGGAAAAGACAAATATCGCATGATTTCATGTACACGTGGAATCTAAAGAATAAAATAAACAACAACAAAAGCAGAAATAAACTCATAGATATAGAGAATATTTTGAGGGCTACTAGATGGGAGGGGAATAGGGAAGATGGCAAAAAAAGGCAAAGAGATTAAGAGGTACAAATGGATAGTTGCAGAATAGACGTGAAAGTGTAGAGTGCAGCATGGGGAAAATGGTTAATAATGTAATTAATATGTAAGGGGGAAGCAGGGTACTAGATTTGGTGGGGTGATCGTTTTACAAGTTATATCTAATCACTATGCTGTACAACTGAAACTGGTATATTATTGTATGCCAACTATAATTGAAAAAAAAACTCATTGAACTGTACAATGTAAATATGAACAACTAATTATTATATGTCAATAAAGCCGGGGAAAAAAGTACATGATAGTTCCTGCTTCCCACTATCTTGATCAA
>NW_006440657.1:226211-246519 GCF_000325575.1 Pteropus alecto
TAAGAAACAAACAATCCAATTAAAAAATGGGCAGAGGACCTGAACAGACACTTCTCCCAAGAAGGCATACAAAGGGCCAACAGACATATGAAAAGATGCTTAACTTCACTAGCTATTAGGGAGATGCAAATCAAAACCACAATGAGATATCATCTCACACCTGTTAGAATGGCTATCATCAACAGGACAAGTAATAACAAGTGCTGGAGAGGTTGCGGGGAAAAAGGAACCCTCATACACTGCTGGTGGAAATGTAAGTTGGTACAACTACTATGGAAAACAGTATGGAGGTTTCTCAAAAAACTAAAAATAGAATTACCATATGATCCAGCAATTCTTCTTCTGGGTATTTACTCAAAACTCTTGAAAATAATTATCTGCACCCCGATGTTCATAGCAGCATTGTTCACAGTGGCCAGTCATGGAAACAATTGGAATGTTTTAAGATAGATGGTTGGGTAAAGAAGCCATGGTACATATGTATACAATGGAATATTACTCAGCCATAAGAAAAGATGAAATACTGTTATTTGCAATAACCTGGATGGATCTTGAGATTACCATGCTAAGTGAAGTAAGTCAGACAGAAAAAGCTGAGAACCATATGATTTCACTCATACGTGAGATATAAAAATAAAAGTAAGAAACAAACTTGACAAACAATCAGATTTATGGAGAAAGACAGTGGATTTGTGGTTACCAAAGGAAAGGGGAGAGGGGAGAGGTTAACAGGGATAAGGGTGGTCAAATATTTGGTGGGTGAAGGAAATTTAACTTTGGGTGGTGAATACGCAATGCAATAAACATATGATATATTATTGAATTGTACACTTGAAACTTATTTGATTTTATTAACTAATGTCATGCCAATAATTTTAATAAAAAACTATTTAGTTAATCTGTGTAGTTCTAATGCCTCTTTCCTATATTATTCCCCTCTCAGAGTTTTTATTCCCTTATTTTTAAGGGGATTTTTAGGATGAAGGTCTGTCTTCTGCAACTTCTTCAAAACTGAGATAGGACTGAAGTTACTGCTTATTGGGAATAAAAATTTCTGGAAGTCTTTTCTAAGGGCCCTAGAAGCAGAGAATGTGGGGTTGTTTCAGTATTTGGAAGCAATCAAAGCTTTGCATGGCCACTGTCTTTGTGTGGAATTGCTGTATCCCAAAAGGTATAAATTTAAAAGGAAGATTGAAAAGACAAGGGCCAAAACTTAATAGTAAAACTATAGCTATTAGAGGTCCTAAAAATGGTAATAGCCACGTAGAGCCAGAGAACCAGCCCTTAAAGGTGTCTTGTTTCCTTTGTTTCCCTCATTATATCAGTATAACCATTCTGCCTGTTCATATATTTTCTTTACGTTGGTTTCAATGATTCCAGAACTATTTAGATAAGTAGAACAGGTCCTATTAATAGCAGCATAAACACCTTCTTGTTCAGCTAATACATTACCTAATGCTAATCTATTATCAAATACTGCATTTGCCAACGAATTTAGAGAAGTTTCTAATGTACCTAGGGTGTCTGCTGTGTTTTTATTGGTTTCTTCTACTCACGTAATTATCTCTCTTAGGGCAATTTTGTGATAGGTGAACCCTCCCCAGGGGGCTACAGCTGCAATGGCACTAACTGCTCTGGCAAGTATTAAGCCAAAAGCTCACTTGGTCCTTGGGTGTATTTCGCTTATGTTGAGAATAGTGATACCCCCTGGGGCAATGGTTCCTAGGGTAAAATCGCTACCATGTTATGTTGGGAGTTGTCTAAATGGGAATAAGCTCATGCCTTTAGGGGTTCCTCTGGTCCCTTAAGGAAATTATTAGGGGTGCCACAAAGCCAATACAAACCCTAATATGGCTAGGAAGGAAGTTTGGCTTGCTTGATTAAAGTGATGTGGAAATGTATTGGGTAGAGTGACACATTTGCGTAGAAGCCCAAGGGAGAGCTAGATATAAAAATCCTCCACCACAAGGGGTTTATCAAAAGAGGATAGTATTCCCTGAAGGGTACAATCTGATTTTGAAGAGGTGCAGCCGATTCCATTAAACTTGAGTGCACGAGTTAAATCAATACATGTATGGGTAGTACTGGGGATACAGTCTTAGTTGAAATTAGGTTGGGCTATAATGTGGGTTTAAATATGTATTCTTCTGAAGGGGGAATTATGCCTTAACTTAATTTGACTAAAGCTTTAAAGGGGTCTATATTGCCATTATGGGTATCATTATAACAGGTTTTCTGGAGGAATCTGCGGGGATTCTTAAGAAACAGGTTTAATTTGAGACATATGTATCCAACTGTTTATTCCTTGCAATTTGATGAGCAGTTGGGGAGCTTAACAAAACTTGGTAAGGCCCTTTCCATTTGGGTTGAAATTGGCTCTCTGGGGATCCTTCTTTCCTTTCAAGTTTTTATTAAGACATGATCTCCCGGTTATATTAAAGGCTCTAACTGATTTTTAGAAGGACTAGGAAGAATGTTATTATATTTTTGAAGTGCTTTTTGAACTTGACCCTGTTGAACTTCTTCATTAAAATATAAGTCTGAAGTTAAGGGTTTTCCATAAATCATTTCAGAAGGGCTTAGCCTCAAGGTGTCCTTATGGGCTATCAGGACTCTTGGCAGTGCAATAGGTAAAAGAGATACCTACATTTCAGAGATTTCTTGACTAAGTTTGGCTAGTGTCTTCTTAAGAAAATGGTTAGCTTTTCCTACTTTTCCAGAGAATTGGGGCCTCCAGGAACAATGAAAGCAATACTTGATCCCTAAAGCAGAAGCTATTTGCTGGGTTACCTTAACAGTGAAAGAAGGCCCATTGTCACTTCGTAGGTTCTTTAGTAATCTAAATCTAGGGATAATTTCTTTAAGTAAGAATTTAGAAACTTTGAAAGCTTTTTCAGTCTCGGTGGTGGAAGGTTCTATCTATCCAGTAAAAGTGTCAGTAAATACTAATAAGTATTTGAACCCTTGGCAAGATGGCATTTGAGAGAAATCTATTTGCCAGGCCTCCCCAGAGAGTGATCCCCCATGTTATACTGGCTTTAACAAATGAGGAGAGATGGGATGGCTCCCTGGATTACTGTGAGCAGAAAGTTTGTAAACTCTGGTTATCTCTTTGGTGTTTTGAGATAATCCCCTTCCAATGAAAATAAGGGAAATTAGCTTATATAAGGAATCTCAGCCTAAATGAGAAGATTCATGTAAATGTTTAATAACCTTCCATTGTTCAGCTTTTGGAAGGTATAATCACCCCTTGTCTTTGGACCATCCCGATGGGTCGAGAACGAGGTTTCCGTTTTGCCATGTGGCTTCTTCCAAGGTATAATTAGGTATGTAGTTGGAGCTTGGGGCCTCTGGTGTGAGGGCCACCTGGATAGTGGGATTGGTTTTTGCCACAGTTTTGGTTCTTTTATCTGCTAGATTGTTTCCCTTGATTATATCTGAATCCCTCTTTTGGTGTCCCCTACCGTGAATAACCACCACATTCACTGTTTCTAAGAGCTGTACAATTTTAGCTTTGTGTTGGATTGGGGAACTCTTTGCAGTAAGGAAGGCTTTTTCTTCCCAAATGCTGGCATGTGCACAGAGTACCTTAAGTCCATATTTTGAGTCAATATAAATGTTTAGTCTGAGTCCTTTTCCCAATTGTCATGTCCCGATGAAGGCAATAAGTTCTGCTTTTTGAGCAGAGGTGTTAGCTGGTAAAATATTAGCATCAATGACATCTGGTAAGCTTATAATAGCATATCCAGCTTTTCTAAAACTTTTATCTATGAAACTACTTCCATCTGTGAACTATTCATCATCCAGAGTTCATCTTTTAGATCAAGTCTACTTGAATAAATTTGTTTTACAGTCTCAATGCAATGATGGAAAAGAGTCTCTAAGTCAGGTATAGGCATCAAAGTGGCAGGGTTTAGTGTTTGACAAACCTTGAGAATAACATTAGGAGTATCTAAAAAGAGAACCTGATATTTCAATAGGCATCCTCCCATTAGGCATTGATTTCCCTTGGTCTCTGATACACTTTGTACTTGATGAGGAGTTAACACCTCAAGATGCTGTCCTAAAGTAAGTTTGGAAGCTTCTACTAACAGGGCAGTGGCCACTACACTTGTACGCAGCTGGGCCAACTTAAGGTTACTTGATCTAATTGTTTTTGAAAAATAGGCAATTGGTCTTGGAGTGTCCTCTAACTTTTGAGTTAGAATCCCAAAGCTATCCCTTGTTTTTCAGCTATATAAAGGGTAAATGGCTTTTCTAAATTTGGAAGGCCTAAGGCAGGAGCCGTTCTTAATTTTTCTTTTAGGGTATTGAAAACAGCTTCACATGACCTGTTCCAAAGTAGGTGCTCAGTATCTGGGCCTTTTATGGCTTCATATAAAGGCTTAGCTATTATCTTAAAATTGGGTATTCATATTTTGCAAAACCTAGCCATATCTAAAAAGATTCTTAATTGTTTCTTTGTCTGGGGAGATTTTATTGCTAATATAGCTTCCTTTCATTTGGGAGCTAAAGCTCAGGCTCCTGGTGTTAAAACATACCCTAGGTATTTAATCTTCTGGAGGGAGATTTGTGTCTTTTGTGGAGACACTCAATATCCCTGTTTTCCTAAAAAAATTAAAACCCGAATAGTATTAGAATCACAGCATTCTTTTTTGGAGTTTGTTGTTAACAAATCATCTACATATTGAATAAGAGAACCATCTGCTAATTTTAAATTTCTGAGTTCCAGGGCATTCCTCAAAAAATTGAGGCTATCCTGGAAACCTTGGGATAGGATTGTCCAAGTGTATTGAGAGGTTTCGTGTGTGTCAAGACCAGTCCACTCAAATGCAAATAATTTTGGCTATCAGCATGTAGAGGGATACAAAAAAAAGAAAGAATTTTTAAAATCTAAAACTGTAAACCAACGGGCGTACTCTAGAATCTGAGTCCGAAGAGTATATGAATTGGGGACGATTAGGTGAATTGGAACTCCAGCCTCATTTACTGTCCTTAAATCTTAGACAAACCTGTATTCCCTGTTAGGCTTTTTTATTGGTAGAATAGGAGTATTACAAAGTGACTGGCAAGGCTTCAGTAGTCCATATTTAAGAATTTTTTCATTAGTGGTTGTATATCCCTTTGTGCCACAGTTTTGAATGGATTCTGTTTTTTATGTGGATAATTAGTATTAAGTTTTAGCTGTATTTTAATAGGAATGACATTAATAACTCTTCCAGGGACTTCTGTGGCCCAAACTTTAAGATCCGTGAGCTAATATTGGGGGGTAGCACTTGTAAAGGATCTTGTAAGTGGAATAAGGATCCTAAAATGTGGATTAATAAATTTGATTGTGAAGTGTCAAAATGAATAGTAGCATGCATTTGTTGTGGTAAATTTCATCCTAATAGAGGGATTGGACATTCTGGCATAAGAAAAAATTGGCAGATAAACATATGGTCTCCTAGTATGTAATTTATTGGTGTTGTAAACCTTTCGATTTTGGGATAGCTATCAACTTCAGTAATTAAACATGTTTGCGAGGACAGTGGCCCAGAAAATTGGGTTAGAATGAAATAAGTGCCTCCTGTATCAAATAAGAATTTAATATTCCTATCTGTCACATCAAGGGTTACCTGATGCTCTTTGGTGGAGATGGAGAGTTGTCCTGTAGGAGCCCAGTGGGGCCTTGGTCCCGTCAGTTACTTCCACTTTCTGCCATTATTGTCTTGGGAGTCCCCATCTCCATTCAGAGTTGGAGAGAGTTCCACCAACAATGGCCCTCCTGTTTCCACAGGGGGCAAGGCCCAGGGGGTTTTCTTTGGTGTAATAGCTGTGGGAAATCTTTTCTCCAATGTCCTTCTAACCCACACTAGTTGTAGCAGTTACTGCCAAGAGCTTTATGAATGAGGGAAATTGATTGTCCCTTCATGTTAGGATTGGATGTTTTATATCTAAAATGAGGGTTTCCCTGAGGCAGCAGGGAACTTATAGCTGTGGCTAACAATGAGCCTTTTGTCTATTTCATTGGGTCTTTCCCACTTCCTTTGTTCTATCTCAATTATTATAGACAGTAAAGGCCATGTCTAAAAGTTAGTTCATAGGGATCTGAGGTCCTAGAGCAGACTTTTGTAATTTTCTCCTTATATCAGGGACCAGCCAGGAGATAAAATGGGTCCCTAGTAATACTTGTTCCTCTGGTGTTGCGGAATCTGCATTGGTATATTTTCTAAGGGTTTTCATTAGATGGCCTTGAAATAAAGCAGTGTTTTCATCTTTCCCTCGGGTGATCGCTGGGATTTTGTCATAGTTAACAGGCTTAATGATACATTTTTTCATTCCCTCTATGATGCATGTTATCATATGGTTTCTGCGTTCTATATCCCGAGCCCCTCTCTGGTAATTCCATTAGGAGTCTGAGTCTGGGATTGCATTCTTTCTTGTTCAGTAGACAGCATGGCCTTCATTGCGAGCAGCAACACTGTTAGTGTGTCCCCTAGCTGTTTTTTTGTTTTGTTTTGTTTTTCTTTTTTTTTTTTGTTTTTCTTCTATAGTACAACTTGTGAATAATATTTGTAAATCTTGCCAGGTTAAGGCATAAGTCATAATAAGCTTTTCAAATTCGTCAGTGAATTTACTAGGATCTTCAGAGAATCTGACCAATTTTTCTTTGCATAAAGCTAAGTCTGGTATAAAAAATGGAACATGTACTCTTATTGTTCTTCTCCACAGCATTTACAACTTCCCTGAGGGGGCGTATCTTATCATGGGGAGGTCAACATGGGGCTCCACTTCAGGTGGTGCTACTGGGGCTGGTTTCCTCAGGTAGCTGTGGATATAAAGGAGAGTTTGGGTTAGTACTATAGGGGGAGGGCTCATAGGAGTTGAAGGTGGAGCAGATGGCATCCCCAAAGAACTGTCCCCCCTCAGAGTGCAAGAATGAGAGGGGTGAAGATAATTTTTGATTATTTGAGGGTGTTTGTGGAAGGGATCTTATTGAGTCACCTAATAAGTCTGGGTCTTGAAGAACTCCCAGAGTTTTAGTCTTAATATGGGGTAGGCACATTCTACAAATGTTTCAGAGGTCTGGGTCTTGGTAAAGGAGCATAAAGGCCTGTACATGAGGGATTTCTCCCAACTTCTCCTGTCTTTCTCAAAGAAGATCTAATTGTAGGATAGTATTATACTTTAGGGAACCATTTACAGACCAGACTTTTTGGTCTTCAAGCATATATTGTGGCCAAATAAAATTGCAGAAAAATATGAGGTTTTTTTTCTTTTTAAGATTTTCTAACTTGAATTGGTTCCAATTATTTAAAAGACATCCCAATTGAGAGTTTTTTGGGATGCTTATTGAAGATCCCATGCTTAGTTAGGGGAGTTGAAGACACAGGAATTTTTTTCAAATCAACAGAATGTAGATTCCTTGACTTGTTGTCTTCCCAAACACCCTATCATTTCAAAAAGGAAAGGAGGGAAACTGTAGCAAGAGACCTGAAGGAAGAGGAGCAGAACTGAGAATGAGAAGTACCTAGCAAATGAGTAATGTAAAACTGGTGGCTAGAAACATCAAGGAAAAGATTGCAAAACAAATGTTTAAGAAAGCAAAAAATATCTGGATTGGTTAACCAGTAAAGTTTCAGATACCCAGGAATAAGAGATTTTTCACAGAATCAACACTGGGACTTGTAGTGACAACCTAAATCCTATTCTTCTAATAAATGGAGTAAAAGCTTAATATGGGCAGTGAACATAATGCAATGTATATAGATGCCTTACTGTTGAATTGTACACCTGAAACTTACTGGATTTTGTTAACCAATGTCACCATAATAAAAAATTTAAAAAAAATTTTTTAAAGCTTAATATGTGACTTAGGACATAAAAGTCTGAGTAGCCCAAGGGAAAATTGCTGCTGCTCCCAAAACCTTTGGGAAAAAAGTGGGACTAGCGGTTAGTGAAAAAAAATTTTGGAGCAGCAAGCTATTTAGGTTGCTCTCCTAAGATAAGTGAAGGATATAGAGGTCTCTCCTCCACAAATAGATATGATAATAATAATAGAGGAGGAGGACATGGTGTCGATCCGGCCATTTGCAATGGGAGTAGTTTAAACAATGATGGATAAGGCACTCTATGGGACGATTGTCTTGGGGCTTCTGAGGGAAAATAAAATACCAAATATTTGGTCTAATAAATTTTGGGAAATGAGCACAGGAGTTTGTACACGTGTTATCAGGACAGAAAAGGCACTCATCTGCCTGTGTGCATCTAAGCCAATGAAGAGATATGTGCAGGTTTTGCAGCAAAGAAAGTAAGGTCCCAGAGACATATGCAAGCTATTGCTCAAAGGCCTTGCTCCCTGGGTGTCTCGGAGTACAGATTATATAGGGAAAATCAGTAGTCATGGAAACTAAGGGAGTCGGGGTTGTGGGTGCCACTGATTGGATGATTGGAAGGGGATGAGGTAATTGACCATTGTGTCCATTCTGGAATCAGCCATGGCACCATCCTGTCTGGTCCTGTAGTGGGTGGGGTTGTTGTCCTGCCTTGATGAGCCTGAAGGTGAAACACATCTAAAGTCAAGATGTTATCCTTAACCTAAAGTCTAACTGAAACCTATTGTCCTCAGGATTACAGACCTGAGGCTCAGTTAAGCTTATGTCTTGAGGCTTAATGATTAAAGGAGTAAGGTACAGAGGATAAGCGCAGGGGGAAAAGCAAATGAGTCACAAAGCCATCATCTGGGCAAAACCAGCTTGAATCAGAGAAAAACATTATATTAAAGTAATAAAGTTTGTGTGTAGTTACATAGAGATAGCAGAATGAAAATTGACAAGTAGTGCAAAGAAGATAGTAACGTTGAAAAAGAAAAGAAATTCCTTCCAAAGGCTAAGTTAAGAATTGTAGGAGGATTCATGGTGGAGAGAGAGAAACAAAGAAGGCTAGCCCTTTGGGGAAGGGCTACCTTGATAGTCCCACCTGCTGGGGACAAAGGCCGAGAAAATCTGACACAGTTGGGGGTGGCAGGCCAAAATCCGAACAATTAAGGTTATCTGGAGATTGTTCTCTGGAGATTGTTCTTGTATCCCAAGACCAATCAAGAAATGAGCTGTAGAATAGAGGGGGACGAGGCTGGAGAGTTAGGCCAGGGGAGCTGCCACAGCTCACTGCTTCTCTAGTTATGGGTCTCTGCTAGAAAGGGGAGGGGTCAAGGAAAAGCCTAAGGTGCAAGATTGAGAAGTTAGCCCAAGTGAGCTTCCACAGCCCATTACTTTCCCTGTAGCAAGCCCCCAGTGAAAAATGGAAGCAAGATGCCAAAAGAGACAGAAGAATCCTTGGGACTCACCTGTCCTTTCGAAGCCAAAAGGTGCTGCACAGCCTTAATTTGAAGTCTAGGTGGTGGTCCTGCAGCAGGTCGTCTTTGCATTTCAGATGAGAAGTTCCGAGTTTCAGGGAAGTTAAAGGAAGTAGGAAAGCCAGACAAGACCAATGGACCCCTACTTGGTCAGAGGACCAGCCTCTACCAGATTCCAAGAACAGCTTCAGCTGCTGTCTAAGAGACTACTTAGATCTGCATGGATCAGGACAAGTCTCAGCCATCCTCTTAAGAGGGAAGCCATAGCCTACTTAAGTGGATCGAGATTATGTCCTTTGGTCCCTTCGTAGTTGCCAGGAAAGATGACGCAGGATAGGGTGAATCCCTCCACCTCTCGAGTAGGGACTCAAGCCCTATGTCAGGAGAGGGTCCTTAGCTCCGCACTTGAAAAAATTCAAGAGGCAAAGGAAAGTTTATTAGAGAAGGAATAATGCACCACAGACAGAGATGTGGTCTCCTCTCAAAGTCAGAGAATGAGACTCCGACTGTCTAAAGAGCTGAGATTATATAGAAAGAATTCAAGATCCAGCCAGAGTTAGAGACAAAGAAAAGTTTGTTAGGGAAGGAATAACACTCCATAGACAGAGCATGGTCTTCTTGCAGAGTCTGAGAATGAGACCCCGAGTGTTTGGGGAATTGGGTTTATATCTGTCCCTTAGTTTCTATGAAAAATGGCTGACCAATTATAGGGAGTAAAGAATGGAATGAATGGTTGGGTTTATCTTTAACTTGTGCAGGGTACAGCTTAAAGTCTTTGTTTTCTTGTTTTCCTTTTATGGTATGGGTAAGCATTAAAGGTATGGGTAAACAATTGTTAGTAATATCTGAAGGAATCTTCCTTTGTTCTGTAGGTTCCCCGTGGTCTGTCCGTATGGTTGATCAACCAGGTTCCCAGTCTAAGGGCACATAGCAGGCTCTGAATTTCACTTGGTTTAATATTTAGTCAATCTGTGTAGTTCTCATGTCTCTTTCCTATATTAGATAAAAATATTTCTTCCCTCTCTGTGTCCTCTCAGGCCCTTTCCTCCCTTGTCCCAGGTACAAAGAGCTATATTTCAATATTTCCATAAGTTTAAGTTTTCACAAAAGACGGCAAAAGCATAGGCTTTAGACAGCTTCTGCTTCCAGCCCCCTCACTTAGCTCCCCTGAGGCAGGGGGAAGGGACCCCAAGCCTGGCTCCCTACTGCAGGGAAGATGAACATAGAGAGAGCAGAGATTAACCACCTTAGCAGTACATGTCCTGAGACCTTTGCTAAAGCTCTGTCACCAGCAACTAAATGTGCCCAGGCTGCCAGGTTTCATCCCTGGCTCTTTCAGTGGCATGGGGAGCAAGCGACCTCTTTGCCATCCATAGCTGTCCTCAGGAGCCTGTGCTTTAGATTCATACACATGCATAAAGAGAGGATAGAGATGCCTTACTATCAGGGTTGTCATGAGGATTAAATCCATCTGCTACATGAAAAGCCTGGAACTGGGCCCCTCTAAACAATAAGCTTCATTAATAGTAACTATCCTTCCTCCCTGGATCAAAGAGCTCATGTGGTCCTGATCTGACCTCTCAGCCAGGGCCCCCTAACAGGACTGCTGGTCAAAATCACCTGGGGGATCCTTTTCCAAGCCCTCTTATGATTATCCTTTGTTCATAGAAATAGGATTTCTGTATCAAAGGTCATTCAAGTTGTTCAGCCATAATAATATGGGCCTCAGAAAATAGATGCACTCACTCATTTGGCATCAACAGCGTATGTGAGTGTCTATTTCCCCCCTCATTCAACCAGCATCAGGTAGTAACAGCTTTTGTCCGTATTGCCAAATCTGATTTCTTTGTTTTCTCCAGACCAGCCGCATTTGAAGAGTCATCTCAGAAGTTCTGTTACTAAACTTACAAATGTTATTAAACTTACTGGCTCCTCCCCTTGTATTGCCAGATTTAGCAAGTAAACATACAGGACAACCAGTTGAATCCAAAATTCAGAAGAACAAAGTAATATTGCATGCAACATAATTACACTAAAATGTACTTGTTGTTTATCTGAAATTCAAATTTAAATAGGTTAAATTTAATCTGGCACCCCTACACATGGATGTAACTGAAGAAGCAAGGTGCTCCAGTCAACAGCCCTAGCTGAGCCCCCAGCAGATGTCAGCATCAATTTGTCATCCAGGTGAGTGAGCTCTCTTTGATGTCCCAGCCTCCTGGAACTTCCATATTGACTGCAACCCCAGGTGACAGCCTCCATATGGAGAAATAAAAAACCCAACTAAGCCAAGCCAACCGACAGAATCCTGAGAATTAAAAAAGGCTATCGTTTTTGTGGTGTTTGTTAAACAGAAACGGATATCTGAAATGTGTGGATTGGTGAACTCTCCCTTCTGTTGTCTGTAATCATT
Organism: Pteropus alecto; assembly: GCF_000325575.1. NCBI lineage: Eukaryota > Metazoa > Chordata > Mammalia > Chiroptera > Pteropodidae > Pteropus > Pteropus alecto. Next base: position 237,962 of record NW_006440657.1, read on the forward strand.
GGATAAGATAGGGATTTGCTGTTCCTTGAAGGTTTGGTAGGACTTCCTTATATTTTGGCTATGGTCTGTGTGTGAGTTCATGTGTGGGTATAGATTTCAAACATTTCTCTAATTCTTTCTCAAAGAGATTTCCAAAAGAAATTTTCATGATATATGATTTTCATCCTACTCTTGGAATTTAGGAATTTATTCCAATCCCCTTCCACAAGACAAGTCTCCACTGCAATCATGCTTGTTAAGGAGATGAGAGGGTATTGTTACAAAGTGCTCCCTAAGAAAAATGGAAAGCCATGTTCTCAGAAGGTGGCTTGGTGAGTATGCAATCAGAACAAAGGGTATTGATTCACTTTGAGAAGTGTTTCTCAAAGCTGTCCTGAAACCTTTCTCCTGCTACAGGGATAGCATTGCAAGGAGGCCACTATTCTTGAGTACACATAGACAGGATATGTGTACTTCATCAGACAGAAGATAGTTATGCATGACAGTCCTTGACCTTCTGACTGTCCTAATACAGCACTGCTGGATGGATAAGTCTGCCCAGTTCTGGGGCTCATCAACAGGAAGCTTTATTGCCTTGTGGCAAATCTATGCCACATCCTCCAATATTGCCTTTACTCCTTATTCTTTTGTTATGTTTCTTAGCTGGTTCAGAGCCCAGATATGGAGAAGAGGTATATTTGGGGGGCCCCTTAAAGACCCAGACATTCTGGAGCAAGTGCATAGGAATAGTGGGGAGTTGGCAAGACACAGAAAAGGGGAGAAGAGCTGTGGATCTATTTTTGGACCCACCTCCGAGGGCAGAGTAAAACATGTCTCCATAAGGGCAGCTTGCTCCAAGAACTTTGAAGGGAGAGGGCCTGGACTGTGCAATCTCTCATCCTTTAAGCTTCACTAGTAAGGCAAGAGATTCTCAAGATAGAGAAGGGGATGTATGGAGAGGTTAGATATGTTTGGTCGTGGGTGCCCCTCCAAATAGGAGATGTCAACAAAAGGTCACTGCCACCAATTCAATGCTACCAGGAATCCCCAATCTGGGATGCAGTGAAGGGAGAGACTTTAGGCCAGTGAAACAGCTCGGGTGAAGCAGCCCAAGTGTTACAGCTCTAGGATTATAGCTCAAGTCTGGGAAACATAGCCAATTGGTTCATTTCAATGCAAACAAGGACTCCAAATCCACAGTTCTATTGGATCTGTTCTGACTGTGTGGCTCTGCACATTCTGATTGGGGTTGCGAAGCCACTCCCATTGGTTGGTAAAAATGGACATGAGTATATAGCTGCACAGCTCTGATCGGATGAAAAAGGTCTCAGTCCCAATGGTCCAAACACAATACCAGGAGCTTCTCTATAAGGGCCCGCTAAGCTGGCAGGACTACAGAGCAGCAGGCTTGGAAACTTATTCTGCATCTGTTCCCTGCATGTGACATGCAGCGTGCATGAGAGGCCTCTGTAAACAATAGCTGCTAGATTCTGGTTATGAATTTGGGCCCTATAAACCACAGATGTCTTTCTTGGCAGGTATATTCTTTCTTGAGGTTGACAAGAAAATATAGGGACAGGAGGATAAGAATTCTCCAGAGAAAACAATGTATGCTTCAACCAACTAGGTTTTTGCCTACTAAATGCCTAATATTTTAGGCCTGCATCTCTGAAATAACTCTAGATTACTTAAATGACATTTTCTTTGTGTGTATGTACCTAGATTATTTAGTCACATGATTATAGGCAGTCTCCTTTTTCTCTGCCACAGATAACTAATAACTTAGCACGGCCTGTGATTTCACACATTCACTCTCTAGATGCTAGCTCATTTCCAAGACCCCTAGGATACCTCCCTAGGCCTCTGTACTGATAATACTCACCTACCGTCTCCTCAAAACGAACAGAATTCCTGATGACTGGGACATGATTTGTTCTGTTGAACTGGGCAAATTTCTAATCTTATTTAGATTTCCCATAAAACATGCTTGCGTATCCTAGAAAAGTGATAGATACACAGGGATTGCTCCAGTTAAGTGAAAATCCAGCAAATGCTGGCTAGTTCCATTAAGTCAACTTCCAATCTCCATTATTCCCTCCCCCTTGCTCAGCCCCCTGGTCTGAAGATCTCAGAGCTGCAATCCTGGATCTAGCTACCAGGTGTCATCACATCTGCCTCCATTTTTGTTGTTCTTTTTTAATGAAAAGGAGTACATTTTGAAAAGAGTAAACAAGTATGATATGGTTTGTTTACTGTAATACCAATCCTGTTTGAAAACTTTTTATGTATATTAAAGCTATTCCATCTGCTTTTGACCCCAATCTACATCACATTCATTGGTGGATCTTTTCTCTTCTTAGAATAGGTTGATGTACAGTGTGGACTGTTCAGACGGTTCTTACCAGAGAGCCAGGCATTCAGCCTCCATTACCCCACCTCTGTACAGGCAGCTCGGTGCTTCTCCCACCACCTATCTATCATGCCCTGTTCATGACACTGGACACAGATGTCCAGACCCCTCCAATGCCCTATCATTTCTCAGTCACCACCCACATTCCCTGTGCTGCCCTTCACCCACCCACCACTCACAGCCAGGTACACTGCTGTGGTTCATCATATGCAGGTCCCGGAGTGTGTTTCACAGTCTTCTTTTACATTACCTGTTTTTTTTTTTTCCCAGAAAGAATTAGAATCATTCTGTACGTAGGTTCATTGGCTGGATTTTAAGAAATGGTGTTATATATATTTTTTGGTTTCTGAAGAAAACATCTTTGTAGAGGATTTTGAAAATAGAGGTTCGTTGGTGCCACCTCGTGACAGAAGCCTGAACTGCAGCTTGAAATTCTGGAGCAGGAAAGCGGAAGGGGCTGTGGCACAAACCCATCAGAGTTTCCTGGAAGTCTGGCCGAAAAGGGGAGAATTTGGGGGGGTACAGTCATAACAATGTCTTATGTCTGAACATTTTATATAAATGGAATCATACAATATGTGGTCTTTTATAATTTTGGCTTTTTTCACAGGCATGTTTTCAAGGTTCTACCATGATGTAGCATGCAGCCGTACCTTATTCCGAACTTTTATGGCCAAATAATACAGCACATTTTATTTATCCATTCGTTAATTGGTGGACACTTCCTTGGTTACACATTTGGTTATTATGAATAATTATGCTACACACATGAAAAAACACCTCTTTTCATTTCTCTTAGCTGTGTACCTAGCAGGGGAATTGCTGGGTCATATGATAACTCTCTGTTTAACCTTTAAGGAACTGTCAGATTGCTTTCATGATCCTCGACAGTCCTGAGGGGGTAAGACAGTTTGTTATTTTTCTCATGACTATATTGGTTATGGGTTTTGAGAAAGAATACCAGAGATGAAATGCCTTCTTGTCACATCATATTGGGAGGACATCATACCCACATGACATTACTGAGTCAGTGGAGATGTTAACCTTCATCGCTGGTTTAAGGTGATGTTTCCGAATTTCTCCAGTGCACAGTACCTACCTTCACTTCACCTACTCCATTCTAGACTCACCTCCCAGGGCAGGATCAAACATGTGCTCCATAAGGGCAGCTTGCTCCCAGAGCTTCCAAGGGACAGGACCTGGACTGTGTAACCCCTGGTCCTTCAGTCTCACTAATCAGGTAAGTGATTCTGTAGATAGAGGACATGTATAGAGAGGTTATGTGTGTTTGGTCATGGATGTCCCTCCACCAGGAGGAAAATATAGGGAACGTGGAATGAGTATTCCCCAGGAACAAAACAACGTCTGCTTCAACTGACAAGGTTTCTGCCTACTGAGTGTAATATTTCAGGCCTGCCTCCCTGAAATAATTCTGAGAGTTCTTAAATGACATTTGTTGTGGTTGTACATAGATCATTTAGTCAAATGATTATAGACAGCCTCTGGGGTCGCTGCCCGAGATGGCAAACTGCTTAGCATGGCCTGTGATATCACAAATTCACGTTTCCCGCAGACCCGGAGGATACCTCCCTGGGTCTCCATATTGATAATACTCCCCTCCTGGCTCTTTAAAGCAAACACAATTCCTGACCACAGGGACATGTTTTGTTCCACCAAACGGGTCAGAGTTCCCCAACTGCCCGGATCGCAGTCCAGTGCCTCTAATCAGTATGCCTTCTCACGTGGCTGCCTGAAGAGCCCAGGTGTTTTTGGCTTTCACCTGAGGGCCACGGGGGTGGAAGGTGTGCGGAGGCTGCTCTCCGGTATGGAGGACCTGGCTGAGCGTCGCGGTTGCCATAGAAACCGAACGTCTACACGGCGGCCGTGACGACATTTTAAAGGAGACCGACCTGGCCTGGCGGAAAAGCAGATCTCGCCTGCAGGGGTTTGAGACTCAGCTGAGGGTGTGGGTCCCCGCGATGGGCGCTGAACAGCCCTGGGGCATAGGGAGACCAAGGGATCCCGTTCCAAGCTGCTGCTTTCCCGCTTTGGGGTTCGGTGCTCTGGTGGTCACGTAGGTAACGCCGTGGTCCCGCCAGGGCCCAGTGAGTGTGGTGTCCTGCTCCAGGGGTGTCCTGGAGCTACTTTCCATCTAAAGGCAGGGGCGCGGGAGGTAAGACGGGCAACGGCACTCCCAGTCCAGCTTCCCCCTCTGTAAAGTGGGGACGAGGATGCTTAACCCACAGGATCGCTGTGAACACGCCGTGTTGACACAAACAGACCCCTGGCCCTGCGGTTATCGCGAGATCGTGATGCCTGCACGAACTCAGGCCGCCTCTTATTCCTTTTCAACTTTGTCGTTAGGGGATAGACGAGGAAAGGAGAAGAAAACGAAAAAGCCCCGGCGAGAAGCTCATTGTAATATCTGATTGTTAGGATCACTACGCATTGGTATCAGTGTCATTGTTACTAACCCAGTGCCTAGAATGGCGTTGGGCACATAGTCACACCAGTAAAACGTAGTGATGCTGGACCCGTCTGTCCCTCTGCAGCTCCTCATGCCGGTGGCGGAGCTCATATCAGGTGTCCATGGAGGCAGGTCCTGAAGATCTGTGTCTTGATGGCTGCCTAGGCTCCCACTCCAGGTTGAAGGGCAGCAGTCCTCAGGAGACCCCAACACGTCACAACACTGGTGGGATCTGACGCATGGCTCAAGTGAGTTCATAGATATGATAAAGCACCTTGTGGAATAGCTCTTGTGGGGATCACAAACCAGCCTAAAAGTAGAGAAGATACTTTAATCTCATCTAGGGGTAGGGGGAGAGGTTTGGCAGGTGAAATGTCATTCCATCAGAGGCTACACGCTTTGTGATAGCCCTGAGGCTCATCTTAGAGAAGTCTTTTTTTTTTGGCAGAAAAAGCAATGAATTGTCCAGTGGAGAAGTGGAGAAGGAATTTGGTCTTTTACATGCATTTGCAATAAATAGACACAAATTGTTCTCACCATATAGGTGATAATCAGCAATCAATTTGAATCTCTCAGAGGGGCCTGCAAATATACAATTATTGGATCTTCCTAGCAACGACATTGTAATGTAGATTCTTCCCTGGTGACCATGTTTTTTTTTTTTTTTTTATTTCCATTATATAATGAAATATTTTAAAGAGGCAGAAGTTTTCCAAGTGTTAGTTTAAAATATCAATTACTAGAACTTAATACTTAATTTTTTTTTTACCTCAGAGTTAGCCGTGTTATAATGTTCCCCAAAATAACCAGCTCTTCTTCGATATCATTACGAATACTTTCCTAGGATATAGTATTTTACTTCTGTACTTCAGAAAGGACATGGACATCAACTTTCCCCAAATCCTTGGATATATTTCATTGCAAATGATTATAGTTGTTTTGGTTATGTGCAGTATGGACCACTTTGATAAGACATAGTGTAGATCGTGGGAATTGTTCACCTGATTACTTTAATTGTATCAGAGAATTATCATTATATAAATATATTTCCAATACTTTGTTGATATATGATTGACATACAATACACTGCATATTTAAAGTATATATATATATAGATAGATAGATAGATAGATAGATATATGAATCCAGTATAACAGTCAAGATATTGAACATATACATTACCTCCAAAGAACTTCTCTGTATCTCTTTGTAATGCCCCCCTCTCCTGCCTCCCTCTCCACATCATACTAACCTAGTCCCAGGTGAGTACTGATCTTTTGTCACTATAGCGTAGTTTTCATTTTCTATAATTTTATGTGAATGGACTCATACAATGAAAATTCTTTTTTGTCAGTCTTTAATTCAATCTAATTATTTTTAGATTTATCCAGTTGTTGCATGTATGAATGGTTCCTTGTTTTTATTGTTGACTCATATTCCATTTTATGGATATACCATTTGGTCTTTCCAATCACCTGGTAATGGATATGTGGATTGTATCCAATTTGGGGCTCTTGGGCATAAAGCTGCTATGAACATTTGCATATAAATTTTTGCTTAGACACATGCTTTCTTTCTCTCAGGTGAATACTTAGGGCAATGGCTTGATCGTATGGTAGATGTAAGATTAACATTATGAGAAACTGCTAAATTGTTTTCCAGATATCATAGCACCATTTTGTTTGCCAGCAGCAGTGTTTGAAAGTTCCATCCTCCATGTCCTTGCCAAGACTTGGTATGGTCAGTCTTTTTAATTTTAGCCAACTCTCAGAGGGGTGTAGTGGTAACATGTCCGTAATGACTAATGATGTTGAGCATCTTTTCACTTGCTTGGCATTTGTATATCTTCTTTTGTGAGCTGTCCATTCAGATCTTCTTCCACTTATTTGTTGGAGTGTCTGTTTTCTTCTTACTGACCTTTGCGAGAGTTTTTATTCTGGATACAAATCCTTTATCAGATGTATGATATGCAAATATTTTCTCTCAGTCAGTGGCTTGTGTTTAATTCTCTCAACAGAGTCTTTGGGAGAACACAAGTTTTCAATGTTAAAGAAGTCTAATTTATCAATTTGTTCACTTATGGTTTTGATTTTGCTTTTCCTTTCATATCTAAGAAGTCTTCATTTAACCTAAGGGCATGAGAATTTTCTCTTGTTTTTTTTTTTTTTTTTTTCCTAGAAGTTTTATAGTATTAACTTTTATATTTTGGTCTGTGATTCATTTTGAGTTGACTTTTGTATATGGTATGATAGGTAGATTGCAGTTTCTGTTTGTGCGTATAGATATGTTTGTTTCCTTGTTGCAGCACCATTTGTTGAAAAAACGATTTTTTCTCCACTGAATTGCCTTTGTAGCTTTGTCAAAAATCAGTTCTCCATATACTGTATGGGTCTATTTCTGGACTCTGTTTCTTTGATGTACATGTCTACATTCATCCCAAGACCACAACTGTCTTGATTACTACAGATTTATAATGAGTCTTAAAATAAGGAAGTGCTTATTCTGCAACTTTGTTCTTTTCCAAAATTGTTTTTCATAGTCTAGGCTCTTTGTATTTCGACATGACTCTTAGAATAGGCCTGTCAATTTCTTTTTAAAAAAAATGTATGCTAGGACTTTTATTGGTATTGCATCGAATCTATAGATCATTGTGGGGAGAATAGACATCTTAAGAACACTGAGTCTTCTGACACATGAAAGTGAAATGTCCCTCCATGTATTTAGACCTTCTTTAATTTCTCTCTGCAGTGTTTTGCAGTGTTCAGAGTACAGCTCTTGCACATCTGTGGACATAGATGTCAGGATTCTCTGGAGAAACAGAGCCAATAGGGTGTGTGTGTGTGTTTTTTTTTTCCAGTGGCATGTTTATATATAGAAATTTATTTAAGTAATTGACTCATGAGATTGTGGAGGCTTGGTGAGTCCAAAATCTGATGGTGGAGACCGGCAGGCAGGAGATTCAGAAAGAGTTGCTATTGGAGTCTGAAGGCAGTCTGCTGGTGAGCCCCAGAAAGCCGATGATTTAGGTAGAGTCCAAAGGTAGAATTCTGTCTCCTGGCAGAATTTCCTCTAGCTCACAGGAGTTCAGCCCTTTGTTCTATTCAGGCCTTCAACTGATTAGGAGAGGCCCATTCACAGTATGTGGGTCCCACTGCTTTACTCATTCCACCCATTTAAATATATATCTCATCAAAAACACTCTCACAGAAGCATTCAAAATAATGTTTGATCGACTATCTGGGCACTGTGGCTCTGCCATGTTGACAAATAAAATTTACCAACATAATATTCATTTGCTTCAATTTCCATATCATCTTTCAGCTATCATTTCTATGGACTGATTCTAGGGAGAAAAATGTCCCAGAGAAAGTCCATCTCTAGAAAACTCAGTCACTAAAATAAAAGTTTAGTAGCTTTTAACTTTATTTGTGTGGTTTGACCTGAATTGCGGAATTTTCTTCTTTATTCTCAAACAAATTCACGTCAATTATTCCTGGGTTCTTGAATGGTAAGGAAAAGAGGGAGAGAGCTTGTATGAATGTGTGTGTGTGTGTGTGTGTGTGTGTGTGTGTGTGTGTGAGAGAGAGAGACAGTGAAGTTGTGAAGAATAATTATCATGAGGAATATTTGAGGTTAATTATTGTGTGTTATGTCAGTCCTGCTCGATTCCTAGCACATATTAGGAAACTAATCAGGATGGTT
>NW_006440657.1:249661-278226 GCF_000325575.1 Pteropus alecto
ACTTTAGTAGCTTTTAACTTTATTTGTGTGGTTTGACCTGAATTGCGGAATTTTCTTCTTTATTCTCAAACAAATTCACGTCAATTATTCCTGGGTTCTTGAATGGTAAGGAAAAGAGGGAGAGAGCTTGTATGAATGTGTGTGTGTGTGTGTGTGTGTGTGTGTGTGTGTGTGTGAGAGAGAGAGACAGTGAAGTTGTGAAGAATAATTATCATGAGGAATATTTGAGGTTAATTATTGTGTGTTATGTCAGTCCTGCTCGATTCCTAGCACATATTAGGAAACTAATCAGGATGGTTGCTGTTTGTTTTTCCCCAGCTTTCCTTGGCCAACATGGTTACCATGGCGACTCAGTGACTGCTGTGGAGATTGATACAGATTGAAAATTCGTTCATGGTTCTTGCTTGAATCACTCATTACTATCCTGGTTGTCAACTGTTGCTTTTATAATTCTGTTGTTCCTTCTAGATTTATAAATTGACATCAATTATTTCTTTATTCATTTATTTATATTAATATGACTCATAGATTTCTATTTTTCTCAAAGGATTACCACCTGACACTGTGATTATGTATTTTGACTCACATTGTCACAGAACTGGCCATTTTAGCCCCATTAGCCACATTGGGTTCTATGTCCATTTGATGCCCTCAGAGTTCTTTGAGTGTCTACTTTGCTCTGTGAACCTGAGTATCTGCCCATGTGTAGAAAGGAGGTAATAATGTTCACATCAGAGCATTGCTTTGAGGATTTAAAAAGAAAAAAATGTGAACATGACAACCTACAGCATGTGGCATCCAATAGGCCCTCAAAATGGTAGTTGCCTATTCTTATTCTTCCTCCTTCATTTTACCAGTGGGATGCCTTAGAAATTGGCATCATAGCATGACACCAGAAAGAAAACTTGGACATGTAACAGCAAGCAGGGATAAACCCACATTCCCATGATATTTGAGCTTCAGTGTCACCGCTGTGAGGGGAGCGGGGTGTGTGGTGGAGCTGGGGGAGAGGCAGTGTCATTACACAGCTTCCAGTGAACTGAGTGGTAACAGGCAAGCATATCCTCAACTCCTTCCCCTGCATTACATGTGCTTTTCCCATCCTCTCATGTTTCTCTCTGTTCCATGTGCTGTCTTATCCCCTGACTCTCCCTTCTAATAGAACCTCAGAGAGTGTGTGGACTCTGAGCCTCAGAAACAGGAGGTGATAGAGAAGAAACAAGTGTAATGTTGAGTGTACTAGACAGGCTCCTGGCACAAAAGTGAGAAGATCAGGATTCCATCCTTGATACACTTCAGGTAAGTCACCGCCCTTTCCTCCAGTGTCTTCTATACAACAGGATAACAATGCTCCCAACCCCCCAGGAATACTGTGGAATTTAGGTGTGATCCCATGTGGGAAAACAATCTGTGCTCATATGTGGGAGGGAGGGACTAGTGCACTTTCAAGTAATTACATTAACAGAGACACCCCAGATGCCATAGAACTCTGCCCGGTAGACATTAAATTAAGTCTACACTAATGTCAGCTGTTTAGGTCAGGATTTCTCCAAGTGTGGTCTAGGAATCACATCATCAAAAATCATTCAGGGTGCTTGTAAATAACTAATTTGATCTCTGGTTTGTCATAGTTTTAACAGAAACCATTTTATTTCTTGTATAAGGCATTACTTCCTGTCAGTCCATTAGGGCTGCTATAACAAAGTACCATAGACTGCATGGCTTATAAACAACAGAAATGTATTTCACATGGTTCTGGAAGCTGCAAGTCCAAAATCAGTGTGCAAGCATGGCCAAGTAAGGGCACTTCTCATTGTATCTTTACATGGTGGAAGGGGACGAGAGATCTCTCTAGGGTCTATTTATAAGAGCACGAATTCCATTCATGAGGGCTCTGCCCTCATGACCTAGGCACCTCCCAAAGGCCCTATCTCCTAATATCATCACTTTAGAGGTTAGGATTTTAATGTATGAATTTGGGGGGACACAAATGTTTAGACCATAGCAGTTCTTGTATCAACAACTTTTAACTCTGTTTAGAGATTTTTTTATATCATTAAAATCTGCATAGGTTTTTATTATATGTATATTTCACCACACAGACTTTTTCTCAAATATGAACTAACAACAATTAGCCTCATTAGTAGAACTGAGCGTAATTTGGTATCTGCTTGCAATTTCATTTATTTTGTGTGTGTGGTGATAAAGACCATTTTCATTAAGTAGTACAACACTTAGCATTATTCTGATAGATTAGTCTGATTTTCTCTCCATGTATCTAGAATTTTATTTACCTTGCTTTTCTCTAGACTACACACATAAGCACACACATGTGTGAGCACACACATATACACACATGCATAATGCTCTTTTTATTATGTATAATCAGTGCCCATGATTCAAGCGAAAGAGTTTGATGATGTCAGGAATGGAATCGGGACCAATCCCATTTTACTAGGCATTGAACTGTGGTGTAATTTTCATTGTGCCAAGTTAAAGTGATGGGTTTTATTTGTCATACACATGTGTTTGAACATGAAAACAATAACAACATTTGAATCTTTTGAGGAAAAAGAAAGAATGACATCTTGTTGTCTTAATTAGTCACCATCATTCTCATAATTTGCTGCAAAAGATGAGAGGTATGCCTACTGGCAGCTCTAGATTCATGTCCTTATACCTCCTTGATTAAAAGCAAGCAAACAATAGGCAAGTACCACACAAATTTTGAATACCCCAGAAAGTCTCTTGTTGGTTGAACCCAGGTCACCTTCCCATACTTGGAGGCAATGGTTGGTGTTCAGGGGCTGCAAGTCCTGATTGTCTGGGTCAGTGGTAAGTGGGGTGGGGAGGGAGCTGCTCTCACTGGAGGTTCCCATTAGTCAAGTCATGCATAAATGCAGGTCATGAGGTTTCTGGTTTGAAAAATTAAAGAGTCTAGACTGGAAAGGCAAAGAATAGAATGGTTGTAAATGAAATAAAATAGGAATTTTAAAAAATGAAGCTATACTGACATAAATAATTACATAAATATTTGAATTAATAATGATATGAATGAGAAGAGACAAATTGTCTTTATCGATAATTCCAAATAATATTTGTAGATATCCTGCCTCCATGAGGTGAACCTGAAATCTGCCTCCCACACTTGAGGGCAGGCCAACTTAGTGACTCACTTCTAAAGAATAGAGTAGGCAAATGGAAAATAGTTACTGTACAGCGGAGAAACTCGGCAAACACTACATTAACCCAGTGAAGATCAACATCTCCAGTGACCCAGTGATGTCATGTAGGTATCTTGTCCTCCCAGATATGATGTGACAAGAAGGGCACTTCAACTCTGTGGTATTCTTGGTCAAAACCCATAACCCAAGTCTAATCATTAGAAAAATAATAGACTATGCCTTCACTCCTCAAGACTGTCAGGGTAATGAAAACAGTCTGGCAGTTCCTCAAATGGTTCAATATAGAGTTATCATATGACCCAGGGATTCCACTCCTAGGTACACAGCCAAGAGAAATGAAAACACATATCTACATAAAAACTAGTATATGAATGGACAGAGCATCATTATTCATAATAATCAAATGTGGAACCAATTAGATGTCCCCAATTAATGAATGGATAAATAAAATGTAGTATATTGATTGGCTATAAAAGGGAATGAGGTACTGTTACATGCTACAACATAGATGATGATCCTTGAAAATAAGATGCCAGTGAAAGAACCGAATATGCATAAGACCACTTATATAAAATGTCTAGAATAGGCAAGTCCATGGAAAGGAAGTATATCTGTGGTTCCTGGGCTGAGGATGGGTATAGGCTTTATAACTGTATTCAAACACAATGGGACTTTTTAGGATAATGAAAGCATCTAAAGCTTGATTGTGGTAATCATTGTACGACTTTACACAGTTACTAAAAATCATCAAACAGTACCCTTAACATATGTAGATTTGTATTCTGTAAATTACATTGCAAGAAAGCTGTTAAAATTATGATATTGGCCTGGTCTTCTGTTTCACCACAGTAACAACCAACCTTTTCCATGTGTTTTATATAAATATTACTTTATATAAAACTGTGGCTGTATCCCAGACTTGCTGACTCTATGTCCTGGGTTCCTCCAAGCAATGACCTTCCCCCACACATGCTACGTGTGCTTGTGAGCAAAGTTTGATTTACGTCTGATCATTTCCACATCTTCCAGCTGCAATACTGACTTAAAAGTCCATGATAGAGTCCAGGGCCTGGCCTGTGTGACATAATGTCAGCATTACTACTTTTTTTCATTGCTCTGTGGCCTTTCTCACATGACTCTGCATAGGGGTGACCACACTGGAACTACCTTTCCAAGTGTCAGTATGGCAGGACTTCTCAAAGGGCTGCATAGGTGCACACTCTTTGCACCAACAGCTTCCCTGTTAGAAGTTTATCTTCAAGAAGTGGTTAAGGATGTTGATAAGGATTTGGTTATATGGATTGCCACCCTGACAATTCCCTAGTTTCACTTCTGGGTCTGAATTTATGAAAGGAGACCAAAGGGGAATCAAAGCCGTGATAGGGCAGAAGGATATGGAGGGAAATTTTGTGATTGGCAGCACACAAACACTCAGACACACTCATATGCCAAATAAGTTCTGTTATCAAAATTCTAGCATTCTTCCAAGGCTGTTTTCTAGACCCAAACAGGACACAATCAGCTCGCCTGTGAGAGTACTCATGGGAAATGTGCTTTGAATGGTGTCCTTTAGCAGTGTACAGGCACTGAAAAGATGCCATCCACAGTGTTGATATTAGGTGTGGGTCCCAGGTCTGGCTGTGATCTAGGCTCATGACTAAGGATAGGACTCCAGATTTAGAATGTTACGTTCTGCGCCTAACTTATGTAAGTATGATTCAGCTTATTGTATCATGCATGTGGCAGAATGCCACTATTGTTCTCTGACATATAAAAAATCCATGAGGTCCCCTAGCGCAGAAGTGCACTGCCCACAATAAACTTGGTGCCTGCCATTTCATTCTCATGTCGGCTTCTCGTGCCTTCTTTCAACTGGGAATCTCACCATCGATATCTTTCCTTTATGATCAGTTTGGCGCTGACATGTGGCATACCCGGCAGGATGAGGTGAGCATGGCCTCCAGTGCTCCAGATGGTCCGAGTGTGGAGGAGACCCAGGTGGAGGACATGTGGCTTCCTGCCTCCCAGTGGTATCCTATGCCCCTGGAGGATTGGGATGGAGTGAAGCCATGTCCAGAAAGCCCTGGAGATGCTGAAGCTGAATGTCCCGACCCGTTCACTGGGAGGCAGCAGATCGGGTGGCCTGGATGTTCCTGGCAGTGCTGTAGCAGGCCAGCCTGGAGATTCAGGACCAGGCTCAATGGGTGCAACAACTGCAACGTCAGGAAGAAGCGCTGGAAAGGCAGCTGGCAGCAGCGGAAAGCATGCTGCAGGGCCCTAATGGGTCATTGCCATCGTCCTGGTCTGGGAGCCCACTGGCGATACCACGGCAAGTGCGGCCAGTAATATGGCAGCAGGTTGAAGTGGAACAGCCGTTGGCCCTGGGGGGACAAGCTGGCAGCACCCCCAGGCTAACAAGCATACCACCTTGATCCAGTATACCCCGGCTGACCTCCGGAACCTGACGAAACAGGTATGGCAGAGAGCCGGGGAGATGGTTCCAGGGTGGCTGCTGCGGCTGTGGGATGATGGGGCCAAAGGGACTGAACTATCTCCAGAAGAGATGGCTCAGCTGGCCTCCGTAATGGTGAAACTGTCCCTCAGGCATTGCCTCCAAAATGTGGTGCATATGGCATGGGGTGCAGGCAATCACTGCCTGATTAACTGGTTCATGTCCGCTACACAGACAATGCGGGCCGATCCTGGGGAGCTGCCAGAGACAGTGAGCAGATGGACCACGTACTTAGATCTGGTCCAGATAATTTGGGAAATGGGCATGCAACAGATGATGTTTCATGCCCAGTACACTAGCCCTGATGAAGAGATATTTACAACCCATATGAAGGACTTGATCTTGACCTCTGGCCCAGCCAGTACTTTTGGCACCATGGCAGCACTGCTGGCCCCTCATGCGGATAGGCGGATCCACGAGGTAACATCTGCCAGGGCTAGGTTGGGGGATGTGGAAGTGAAACACAAGGAGTGTTCCACCCAAGTGCCTGCTGTACCACCCCCTGCCCTCCCAAACCACCCAGTGCACAGAGGAGGCACGGCCGAATGTGATGAACAGTGAAAATGAGCTGCAGGCAAATGTAGTTTGATCTTGCGGCAGGGGTCGCTGCAGAAAAAAATCGAGCAGCAACCTAATGAAGTGCAGCTGTGCCCTGATTAGGGATTCGGCCAGGACACCCGGTTGGCGGGGGAGCCGGTTGACCTGAGGCCACGTGTGGAACTGACTATACATCGGTCTCCCCACAATGTACAGAGGGTATTAGCCCTTGTGGACACGGGTGCTGGCACAGCACCCTGCTTTATGGGAATATGGACAAGTTTCCCGGGCCCACTGCAACCATAGAAGGCTATGGGGGTCGAATCATTCATGTGCAGCAGGTCCCTGTGAAACTGGGTATTGGCAGATTCCCTCCTCGGATGTACCAAGTGTAGATATCCCCTATACAGGAGTACATTTCGAGGACTGATGTTTTGCGAGGCTTGACTGGAAATACGACTGCTGGTGAATTTCGCCTTCATATCCAGGTGGTGAAAACTATTATCTGGGGATGTCCACACCATGCCCCATTGGTGCTGCCCCAGGCTACCTGGGTAGTGAACACAAAACAGTATCACCTGCTGGGCGGCCATGAGGAAATAGGATGCACCATTCTGAAGCTGGAAGACACCAGTGTCATTCATCCTACTCAAAGCCCGTACGACTTCCCCGTGTGGCCAGTGAAGAAGCCTAATGTCTCCTGGCGCATGACAGTTG
The DNA here is from genome assembly GCF_000325575.1 of Pteropus alecto. Classification (NCBI taxonomy): domain Eukaryota; kingdom Metazoa; phylum Chordata; class Mammalia; order Chiroptera; family Pteropodidae; genus Pteropus; species Pteropus alecto. The sequence continues at coordinate 256,613 of NW_006440657.1, forward strand.
ACTATTGGGAGCTGAATAAGGTTACACTACCCCTGCATGCCGTCATACCAAATGTCAAGGACATCATGGACCTGTTGTCACATGAACTTGGATGATACCATTATGTGGTGGACTTGGCAAACACCTTTTTCTTTATCGCTATAGCCCCAGAGAATCAAGAACAGTTTGTCTTCACCTGGGAAGGGTGACAGTGGACATTCCTCATCTTTCCCCAGGGCTATCTGCACATCCATACCCTGTGCCATGGTCTCATGGCTCAAGATTTAGCCACGTGAAAACAACTGCCCGTTGATGATATAATGCTAATCTCTGATTCTCTACAGAACTGGAAGCAGCAGCAACCAGCCTGCGAGAAGCTCTCACTGAATGGGGTTGGGCAATCAATGAGGACAAGGTCCAGGGACCTGGGTTCTCTGTCAAATTCTTGGGAGTTGTCAGGTCGGGTAATACAACAGTAACGCTGGAGGCAGTGATTGATAAGATTCGGGCATATCCCCTACCCAAAACTGTGAAGCAGCTCCAAACCTATTTGGGACTGCTGGGGTTTTGGAGAGTGTTCATTCCTCATTTAGCCTCCTTGATGCGACGCCTGCACCATCTAGTGCGATGGGGTGCGCAGTGGAATTGGATCCCAGAAATAGAAGAGGCCTTTAAGGCTACAAAGCAAGCTGTAGCACAGCCCAAACTCTACGCATAGTAGATCCAGCACTCCCATCCTGGAAGATGTAGAGTTTGGATGGGGTTTGTGGCAGAAGCACGGTTCCCGGAAGGTGCCAATAGGCTTCTGGTCCCAGTTATGGAAAGGTGTGGAAGCGCGGTATTCTCTTATAGAGAAGCAACCGGCTGCCATATATGCAGCCCTTCTGGCCAGAGAGGCCATCACCGGCCCTAATCCCATAACCGTGCAGTCCACATACCCTGTTGAGGGGTGGCTGCGGTCTCGGGTGAAGACTCCCCATACGGGAATTGCACAGACCCCTACACTGATCAAGTGAGAGGCGTACCTGGAGTAGTGGGCACAGTCCTCTGCGAGGCCCCTGTCAGGTCAATAGCACTCTCTTATTGGGACAAGTGCAGTTTCCAGCAGAGCTCCTGAGACAGGGGACAAACCGAGTCCCTATGTAGGGGTCAGACTTCCATCCCTGAAGAAGCTTGGTACACAGATGTCTCGTGCCATGGGAAGCCCCTGATATGGGCTGCTTGACATTACAGCCATCCACAGAAACCTTTTGGTATGAGACTGGTGCTGGGCAGTCCAGCCAATGGGCGGAGCTTCGCGCTGCATGGTTGGTCCTCATGAATGAAACTGGTCCAGTGCATGTCTTCACTGACAGTTGGGCTGTGTATCGAGGTCTAACCCTGTGGCTGCCCCAATGGGCTTCCCAGGAGTGGATGATAGGCCACTGCCCCCTGTGGGGCCAGGGGTTGTGGGAAGACTTCTGAAAGCAGGGTCTTCAGCAGGGTGTCACCATATATCATGTCCCTGGCCATCAGCCGTTACAGGCCCCGGGCAGTGATGCAGCTGTTGTGCTGGCACAAGTCTGCTCTGCCCATGTACCACTGGTTCCGGTGGACATTGGCTCCTGGCTCCACCAAAAACTGGGCCATGTAGGAGCCCATACCATGGAACAAACAGGTAGCGAAGCAGTGGGGAATATCATTGACCCTGGCACAAACACAAGTTGCCTTGTCACAATGCCCCTGATGTACTGAGCAGCACCCAGAGAGACAGTGGTAAAGAGTACCCTGGGGGTGGTACCCCGTGGGGCTAAGCCACTCCAGGAACAGCAAGTGGACTACATAGGGCCTTCACCCACAGACTGAGGACACCGCTATGTGTTCACAGGTGTGGACACGCTACCGGTCTAGGGTTTGCATGGCCAGTGGCAGCTGCTGATCAACGCCATACCGTGACTGCATTGGAGCACTTTGTGACCGCCTATGGCCGGCTCTTTTTAATCATCAATGACAGAGGCACTCATTTTACTGGACAGGAGGTGCAGGCCTGGGCCTGCATCAGTGATGTGCAGTGGCAGTTACATGTTCCTTATCACCCATAGGCAGCTGGAATGGTAGAGTGATTCAATGGCTTGCTGAAGGACAAACTGTACACCTTAGGCCCAGGCCAGTGCTGTTGGTGCACTAACCTCCCACAGGCTATATGCCTTCTGAATGAGCGGCCTTGGCAAACGGAGTTGTAGTGCTATTTTTATTGCAAAAGAATCAAGGAAACTTAAATATATAGCAATAGGAGGTGGGAAGTGGATGACTAAACTGTGATACAACCACACATTGTATAATCAGAAGGCTCAAAAGAAGAATCATGCATATCTCCCCATGGGTTATGAAAGGATCTTCAAGATTTTCTACTGTTAAGTAGAAAAGTCAAGGTACACAAAAAGTGTGTATAGCATAGTAGTTTTTATCTAAGAAAGGGGGAGATGCAAATACACACATTTTTCCTTATATTAAAAAGGAAAGAGAAGCATTGATGCCTTTGTTCCAAGATATGCTAGATGGTTCTCTTTCTATTACTCCTGTAAGGTACAGTTAAAACCCTGGACAGTATTTATAAGACAAACATAAGAATACTTTGAAATTCCAGCATGAACTGCTGATCAGGAGATAGCAGAGTTGTCTCCCCGATTAATCAAATTTCCCTAAAGGCAGTACTCTGATCTCAAGAGTGGCCATAATGATGAGCTGTTACTCGGATAGCTGTTAGGATTAAAGGAGATGAAATATAAAGTATATTTGCTTAAAGCAGTTCCATACATGGTACTTCTCTTCCATCTAGATCACCTGTCCCAAGGGCAATGCCTGAGCTTCTGCCCAAGCCCCACTCTCCTCTTCATGGGTCAGCAAACAGATGTGGCCCAACACCCAAGTTTCTTGGCACAAGGGCAGGATTTTGTCTCCTCTGTCACCTTCATCACCCAGAAAGGTTGCTGAGGAAATCCCTGCGGTGCCACAATAGTAGGGATTGTGACTGACCATATCTCCTTGGAAGCCAGTCTTCTAAAAGGGAGGATGCTCTATGTTCTTTAGGGAGGGCGAGGGATGGAACCTCATTCCTATCTTGCTACCCATCTGAAGAGTGGCATAGGCTCTGTCAGCCTGAGCTTGGTCACCTATGAAGTGGAACTCACAATGCCTGATACTTTCATCACAGAGCTGTCCTTGGGGGTAAATGAGAAAATCTGCCCAAGTACACGGCACGTGGTGGGATTTCAATGGCCTTTAAATGTTGGGACGCTGTGGTAGTGGCTGGCTGAGCCTAGGAGCCAAGGCTGGCATTGCTTTAAAGAAGGTGTACTTTATATTTCATCTCCTCTAATCCTAACAGCTACTCAAGTTGCCCATCATTATGACCATTACTCATACCACGGCACTGACATTAGAGGAGTGTGTGTAACTCTGAGAAACACCTTTTGTTGTCTTCTGATCAGCAGCTCACTCTGGAATTACTCTAACGGTTTTCCATTTTGTTTTCATGCCTCCAGGGCTCTGAATGCTCTAATCTCTCTATGGGATGCCATTATTTGCTCCCAGGGTGTTCAACTTTTTTTTAAAATTACAATCTGTAACATTTTAAAGTCACAATATTATGAAATTGAAAAGCAAGTTTTACATTAAAAACACACAGAATTTGGGGGGAAAAGATCTGCCAACTGCACCTCAGAAACAAAAAGTTTGGCAAGTGATTTAAGTGAAGAAGTCACATAAATATGTAGAAACAATCAATGTGTTAAAATACACTAAAATCACAAGAACTAATTCATGGACTTTTTTTAATCCCAAGGAGCAATATTAAGTGGAAAAGGCAATATGCAAATGAAGGTAATATGAAATCTCTTGAGAAAAAACCATGAGCATATGTAGGTTCATGTACTCCTCATCTACAGGGACATATATCTGGAAAGGAGGCACCATTCTATGACAATAGACCCCTTTGGGTCAGGATGTAGGAGATGGACTAGTGAGAGATGCAGAACAATTTCAGTTTATTAATATATTTTCATATATTGTTTGCAATGTTGTATTCAGGAAGAATGCTGCATTGGTAAAACTTTGCAAAAAAATATTTGTGAACAGATTGACAAATATAATGTGTACATACTTTGTAAAAGTTTCATTTTGTTTATTTTCATGGATAAATGAAGATTTTAAATAACTGAATTGACTGTGTGTGTGTGTGTGTGTGTGTGTATGCGCGCGCGCCCGCGCGCGCGCGCGCGCCCCTTCTAGCTCTATCACCTGAAATACATGCTCACAGTCACAGCTTTATCCTTAGTTTAGACTAGAGCTGGACTTCCGATCTCAAGGTTAGATACCCCAGAAAATGTGCTCTTACATCCTAGAAAAGTGATGGATATAGAGGGATTGTTCAAGTTAAATGAAACTCCAGAAAACGTTGGCTGTTCCTCCGAAGTCCAGCTCCCAACCTCCATCCTTCCCTCCCTCCTTGCTGAACCCCTTGGTCTGACTCTCAGAGCTGCAATCCTGGACCGGGCCACCAGGTGGCATCACCTCTATCTCCAGTTTTGTTCTTTTTTAATGATGACTACATTTTCGAAAGAGTAAAAAGTATCATGAAACAATTTGTTTACTTGGTACCAATTCTGTTCGAAATATTCATATGTATTTTGAAACAATTCCCTCTGCTGTTGACCCCAAATCTACATCATGTTTGTTGATTTATCTCTTCCCTCATCAATGTCTGCTGATATACAATGTGGATGGTACAGACGGTTCTTACCAGACAGCTGGGCGTTCACCCTGCATTACCGCACCCGTGTAAAGGATTCTCAGTGCTTCTCCCAACCACTGTCTGTCATCTGCTGTCCAAGACCCTATGGACACAGCTTCCCAGACACTGCTTCCTCGACCTGATCCCCCTTCCCACCCCCCCACCCCGCCCCCGCTCCATCCTTTCCCAGTCACCTCTCTCCTACACTGAGACGCTCATCAAGCACTGCTAAGGCACTCTAAAACTACCTGATGTTTCATCACGTGCAGGTCCCGGAGCATGTTTTTACAGTCTTCTTTTACATTTATCATTTTATTTTTAGATTTAGAACCATTCCGTATATAGGTTCATGAGCTGAATTTTTAGGGAGGGTATTATGCTTTGCTCTTTGAATAAACTTCTTTGTAGAGAAATTTGAAAATAGTACGTTACTGCCACCTCCTGACAGAAACCTGAATCGCAGCTTGAACATAGGGGAGCCTGAAGGTGGGAAGGAGGGGCTATGGCCCAAACCCACCAGGCAGAGCTTTCTGGAAATCTGCGTGGAAGATGGGAATTGCTTGGGTACAGCTAAAATCCAAAGCAAACAAACAAACAAACTTGAGCTGGCAAGTGTAATTTCAGTGGAAGTGTGGGGGAACAAAAAACAAAACGACAAAGCCTAGCAGCCATTGCTAAATAGGGGCCACTCACATAAGCCATGCTTCAGGGAGAAATCTGTACTAAAATAAACTGCCTTCCTGCACTGTGTTCCCCCGTGGCTGAACCAATCCTTATAAAGAAATTTCTGGAATCGTTATTTCAACCAATAGGTCTGAGACACTCTGTCTATTCTGAGCACAGCAAGTATGTCCTCATTAGCATCTCAACCAAAAAAAATGAGAGCAGCTCCAGTCTGACCCATTAGAACAATACTTTTTGACCAATGAAAGTGAGGACTTGGAGTTCTCATTTGCGTGAAAACACCTACTATGGACCAGCAGCAAAGATACCTACCTATCTAAGCCAGCTCCTTTCTGACTCAAGAAATGCACTTCTGCTTTCCACTTAAGACTGCTACCCTGACTGGAGCTGAAACACTCATAACGTCTCCCCAGACTAGATGAAAGCTCTTCTGATTCAGGCCACAACAGAGCCTTTCTGGCAGGACAGACTAGAGTAAAGAAGGAAGAAACTTCATTCACTGACAACTGCTCAATTGTGATAAACACAACTATGAAAATAGTATGGTGCTGGAACAGCTCAATTGCTGAGCAGCCCTGCTGTAAATGGGGTGGTAGTTGGGGGCGGTCAGCACCCTATGCAGCTAGACAGCTCTGCTTTTCTGTGAGTCCCTGCCCTCCCACTCTGATCCAGCCACTCGGCTCTACCAATATAGCTTCTGTGTCACATATCATAGTTCTAGCCCAGGGACAACAGCTTTCAACCTTCTCAGGAAGACAAAAGTGGGGAGCAGCTGACTTATATAGACAAAAGTCCCCACTCCTGGTCCCTGATTGGTCCATCCTCATGTAAATGAGGACTCCAAAGCCTCACACTTTTATTGGTCCAAAAAGCACTGTCCTGATTGGTCAGAATGGAGTCACCCTGATTGGTAGATGGAGATGTTAATATGGCTATAGCTGTGGAGCTCAATTGAACTGAAACATCCAGTTCTATTGGTTGAAATACAATTCCAGGAACTCCTTTATAAGTGCTGGCTCAGCTAGCAGGAACAAAGTACAAACAGGCAGTTCAGTGCGGGCTTCTCCTCGTAGTGCAGTTTGTGTGAGAGGCTCTTGTATAAAATTGACTGCTAGGCTCTGCTTTTCAATTTGAGCCCAGTTATCCACCAGGAGCCCTTCTTAATAGGTATCTTCTTTCTCAGTGTTCACAGACTTAATAGTCAGGAAAATGCGAATGAGTTCTCTATCACCACCATTATACTGTTGAAATACAGTACATTAGAAGGTGCTTTTGGACAATATATTTAACCATGGAAGAGTTTGGAACAACATAATTTTGGATGATTTTTTTTCCATTCTTGGTAAATCCTTGAGATGAAGTGAAAAACAAATAAGACAGGTTAGCAAAGTGACCATAAAAATTTATTTCTAATGTGCGCTAAACATATTTGCAAAATCCTTTTCAATGAAGCAAAAGTAAAATGTGCGCTTCATTTTAAAGCCCATCATCTAAAGCACAGTCTTACCGTTGTCTGACTCTGTGGAATGCATTTTACTACTCTGCATTTAACATACTGTAATTGATTGCAGTGCAACATAATCCTTGTCTATACCCAAGCAATTGAATTCTGTCCTGGGGGAAGAAAATTCTTTCCTTTGGGGGAAATACCTGTTTGTCTCCATTTTAAAAATTTCAACATTCTTGACCTATAAGTATGACAAAGGATAGTTTTTGAGCTGGCAGGTGTAATTTCAGTGGAAGTGTGGGGGAACAAAACCAAACAGATGGCAGAATTTGGTGTAACATCTGTTAACTAATGGATGGATAGACAATGCATAGATCCATGCAGGAAATGTCAAATATATGCTGGCAATTCATGGATTTTTATGTTGAATAGCAGAGCCCTGCATATAGATGACCAACTCCTTATGTCGAGTAACTGACAGGACGCAGCTTTTCGGGACTCTGCAACTGATAGCTTCCAGATGGGAGGCGTTCCTGGTTTTGAGGACCTGCCTGAGTGTCACGGTAGCCGTAGAATCCTGACGTCATTATGGCAATTCTGAAGACTTTTTAATAGACACTAACCTGGCTTATTGCAAAGATCTGGGTCCTGTCTGCAGGTATTTGGGACTCAACTGAGGGTGTGGGTCTCCGTGTTGGGGGGCTGAATAACCCTGGGGTGTGGGGAGACTAAGGGGTCCCAATCCAACTCGCCTCTTTCCCGCATTTGGGCTTGGTGCTCCAGCGGCCTCCCAAGTAAAGCCATTGTGGTCCCACCCACCTCCAGTGAGTGTGGTGTCCTGATCCAGGGGTGTCCCGGAGCTGCTTTCCTTCTACAGACAGGGGAGCCAGGGTGGGAGGAATTGTGGAAGAGGAAAGAGTAAGACAGGTAAGAACTCTCTCAGAGCCCCAGTTTCCCCTCTATAAAATGGGAATGAGGATGTTTAACCCACAGAATCACTGTGAACATGCAGTGATTACACACGAATAAGCTCTCGACTCTGTAGCTGTCCCAGGATCATGACGCCTGTATGAATTAAGGCCACTTCTTATTCGTTTTCAACTTTGTTAGGGCATAGCCCAGGAAAGGAGAAAAGGCCATGGTGAGAAGCCCATTGTAACATCTGCTTGTTAGGATCACTATGCATTGGTATCAGTGTCATTGTCATTAACCCAGTGTCTAGTATAGTGCCAGGCACATAGTTACACCAGGAAAGTGTAGTGATACTGGACCTGTCTGTCCCTCTGCAGCTCCTCATGCTGGTGGAGGAGTTAATAGCAGGTGTCCAACCGAGGCAGGTTCTGACAATCTGCATCTTGTGGGCTGCTGAGGTTTCTTCTCCAGGTTCAAGGGCAGCAGTCCTCAGGAGACCCCAACCCTGTCACAATGCTGATGGGATCTGACACCTGGCTCAAGTGAATTCATAGATCTGAACAAAAGCATGTTGTGGAATCGATTCTGTGAGAGTCACAAACCAGACTAAAAGCAGAGAAACTACTTTGATCTCATCTTGGGGGGAGAGGTTTAGCAGGTGGGATATCATTCCATCAGAGGCCACACACTTTGTAATAGCACCAAGCCTCATCTTACAGAAGCTTTTTTTTTTTTTTTTCTGGCAGAAAGGCAATCACTTGTCCAGCTGGAGAAAGAACTTGATCTTAACGTACATTTGCAAAAAATGTACATATATTTTTCTGACCATATAAATAATAACAATTCCTGTGTTTCAGATAGATGTGAAAACATGCAGTTAGGTCTTTCTAGCAATTTGAGATTTTAACATGGAATCTTCTCTAGTAATCATAGTTTTATCTATTCTATAATGAAAATTTTTCAAAAGCCTGAAATTTTCCAAATGTTAGTTAAAACGTCAGTTATAAGAATTTAGAATTTTATCAAATAATAATTGCCTATATGTTTGTTCTGTTATAATGATACCGAGAAATGTTCCTTTTAATAACCAGATATTCTTAAATGTCATTATGATTTTATTCCTAAGACATCACATTTTCAGCTCTCTAAATGCCAACCACCCTCTCCCTCATCATGCCCTGTCCCCAAGCAACCACCGATCTTGTCAATAGATTAATTTTGATTTCCTATAATTTTGGTAAATGGAATCATACAGGTTGTATTTTCATATGGCTTATTTCATTCAGCCATTTATCTATTTATAGTTTTCAAATTCTCTTTTTTGACATGAAACTGTAGGCCATCATTTATGAACACATTGTAAGCACTTTTTTGAATATTTAATACCAATATCCACTAGAAGAAGACTTGTGTTTGGGAAACACGTAGATTACCACTTCTATTGTGAATCACCAAATCATCCATTTCATATACACTAAAGTAGAAAAACCTATAGAATTATCTTCAGATTTAGAATTACAGTAAATATTTATAAATTGATATAATGAGTAGGAGTTACTAAATTCCCCCAAGAAGAGACAATAAAAATATTAGTTTTTTTCCAGTTGTAAAGCCAAATTTTTTACTTTGATGATGATGAAAACCAAAGTATAGGTTATTTTTTGTTTCTTACTTATATATTTAACTCCAAAGAATAGGAAAGTTAGTAGGAAAATAATAATTGCATGAATCTTTGGAATCTTTTTAATTTCAGAATTTTATAGGCATTTCATATAACATATCTTTAAATATAATTATTTGCATGTATATGGGCTAATGAATATGTAAATTTTTACCATACGTATTGAAAAAGTAAGTAAGTTGTTTTATACCTATGCAATGTTAAATTTTATGTAGCAGAGACTTTTACTAGCTATCATCGACTATTTCTTTCAGGTATTATTTTTGACCAAAATTCACAAGCATATATTTTACATATTGACTTAGTGGGAACATACATATATTTATAGCTGAAACCAATAAATAATACCTGTGACCAAGTATATATTTTATTCTATTCATCTTTAAACTCTCGTTTAGTTTGCTTTTTTAAAATGCTGGTAAAATCTACTAAATTTATGTTACAATCCACTAATGGGTTGCATCTCCAATGGGTTAGTCTCCAAGACAAGTTTGGCAGTTGCTTGTTGATGGACCCTGCCTTCCTCCATATATACATGGAGGACTGATGGTGTAGGGGAATCTTTTATAAGGGCACTTAATCCCATCCATGAGCCTCTGCCCTCCTGACCTAATCACCCCAAAGGCCCCACCTCCAAATACCATCACATTGGGGATTAGTTTCAATATATGATTTTTGTAGAAACACAAAGAATCTATAGCTTCATGGTTTCATCTGTTTCTCCTTGCAGTTCTATCATTTTTTTGCCTCACATAATTTGATACTCTTTTTCTTAGCCACATACATATTAAAGGTTATGTTTTCTTAGAGAATTAATCCCTTTGTCATTATGTAATGCTCCTCTTTAACCCTGATAACTTTCCTTACATTGGAGTCTGCTCTGTTTGAAATTAATACACTTATTCCCACTTCCTATTGATTACTGTTAGCATAGTTTATCTTTCTCCCTACCTTTACTTTTAATCTGTATGTATCTTTAAATTAAAGTGAGTTTGTTGCAGAGAACATATTTGGTCTTATTTTTTGACACTCTTACATCTCTGTCTTCTAATTAGTGTATTTAGACCATTGATGTTTACAGTGATTATTGATATAGTGGGATTAATAGCTACCACATTTGTCATTGTTTTCTATTTATTGCCCTTGTTTTCTATTTCTGTTTTTGTCTCCCACTCTTTTTCTGCCATCTGTGGTTTTAATTGAGAATCTTATTTGATTCCATTTTATCTTCTTTCTTAGCATATCAATTATACTTTTTGTTCCCCATTTTTACTGGCTGCCCTAGAGCTTGCTCCAGGAGCCTCTCTAGCACACTCAACATCACACTGGGTTCTTCTATATCAGCTCCTGTTTCTGGGGCTCAAAGTTCACACCCTTCTGAGGTTCCACTAGAAGGTGCTTTGCCTCTCCCCCAGCTCCATCACACATCCCCCTCCCCTCACAGCAGTGACACTGAAGTTTGCACATCACAGAAATGTGGGCTTATCCCTGCTTGCTGTTATATGTCCAGGTGTTCTCTCTGGTAGTCACGCTATTATGCTAATATCAGAGGCATCACACAAACAGAATGTTGTTGGAATGTGGACCTAACATTTTGAGAGACTACTAGATGCCATATACTGTAGGTGTTACCTTAGTCTTTTTCTCTTTAAATCCACAAAGCAATGCTCCAAGGTGGACATCATAACTTCATTTCTACAGATTGGGAGGTATTCAGGCTCACAGAGCAAATTACATGCTGAAAGAATTCTAGGGAGGTGTCAAATGGACACAAAAGCCAACCGATGGGTCTAACAATGGCCAATTCTAGGACAATTTGAACATTGGAATACACAACAATAATAAACTCTTTGAGCAAAATAGGAATCTGTGAGTCTTACTGATATAAATAAAAACTTGAATAAATACATAAATCAATAAATCTTAGAGGAGAAGGGAAAGGTCTACCCATACAGTCAAGTCCCAACTAATAAACCTAGAGGGACTGACAGAATTGGCAAAGCAACACTTGACAACGGTCATAGTAATGAATGATTCAGGCAAGAGACCTGAATGGATGATCAGTCTGTACCAAATCCCACAGCAGTCACTGAGTTACCACAGCAACCACGCTGGCCAATGAAAGCTAGGGAAGAAACCAACAGCAACCACCCTGATTTGGTTTTTAATATGTGCTAGGAACTGAACAGGGCTGACATAACACACAGTAATTAACCTCAAGTATTCCTCACGATAAATATTCCTAGCAGCTTTAGCAATATACATAGACATACGTACATACGAACACACCCACATATATCCATGCACTCTTCCACTCTTTCTCTCCCCACGCAAGATCCCAGGAATTCATTGTGGTGGAATAGCTGCAGGTAAAAAAGGAAAACACTACAATTCAACAGATCCAATTCTAAAGACACATATAAGTTGAAAGCTACTAAACAATTTTAGTAATAAGTTTTTCTGGATATGACCTGTAGAATTTTCTCTGGGATGTTTGTCTCCCTAGTGTCAGCACACTGCCAATAACCTTAAAAGCTGATATGGAAATATAAGCAAATACATGTTATACACTCAAATACATTTTCCTGAGCCTGACCTTTCATCCAAAAAAGATCCCTCGATGGCTATTTTTTAATATTTGGCTGCTGACAGTTTAGTGAAAATAAAATGTGAGGAAATTGCAATTTAAAAATACTGTCATTCATTATAGCACCGAAAAGTATGAAATACTTAGGAATAATCTCTCCATCTATGTGTAAGGTCTGTACATTGAACACTACAAAACATTGCTGACAAATTAAAGATGATCTAAATAAATGGAGGGACATAACATCTTCATACATCAGAAAACTCAGTATTATTGAAATGTCTATTCTCTTCAAACTGATATACAGGTTCAGTGTAATCCTAATACAAATCCTAGCAGACATTTGTTTTTTAAGAAGCTGACAGGCTGATTCTAAAATTTGTGTTGAAATGCAAAGGACCTGGACTGTGAAAAACAACTTTGAAAAAGAACAACGAAGTTGGAGGATCAAAACTACCTGATTTTAAGAGTGAACATAAACCTTCAGTAATCAAGACAGTGTGGTATTGGCATCAAGGTAGACAAGTAGATCAATGGAAGAGAATAAAGAGTCAAGAAGAAGACCCACACCTATATGGATAACTGATTTTTAATAGAGTTGCAAAGGCAGTTTGGTGGAGAAAGGATAGTTTTTCAACAAATGGGGCTGGGACAAATTAATATCCATATGTACAAATATAAACTTGAATCCACGTATTGCACCAGTACAAAAGTAAACTCAAAATGGATCACAAAAAAACTTAAAACTTTTAGGAAAAAACGCAGGAGACTTTGGGTTAGGTGAAGATTTCTTAGATGTGTCACCAAAACAGTCCCTGAGTAAACAGTCAATAAATTGGAATTCCTCAAAGCTAAAATTTTCAGCTCTTCCAAAGACACTGTTGAGAGAATTAAAATACAAGCCACTGACTGGGAGAAAATATTTGCAAATCATATCTCTAATAGAGGACTTGTGTCCAGAATAAAAAAATCTCAAAAAGGTCAGTAAGAAGAAAGTATTCCAATAAATAAGTGGGCAAAAGATCTGAATAGACAGTTCACCAAAGAAGATGTACAAATGTCAGATGAGCACATGAAAAGATGCTGAACATCATTAGTCTTTAGGGACATGTAATACCAACACACCCCTCTGAGAGTGGCCAAAATAAGAGTGGCCCTACTAAGTTTTGGCAAGGTTTTTGAGGGCCTATTAGGCTAATCTCCCCCATTGTCCAATCCTTAATTTAATCACACCTGCAATGACTTTTCCATATAAGGTAATATTTACAGGTTCTAGAGATTAAGACCTGGTATCTTTGGGGACCACTATTAAGTCTTGTGAGCAAGCTGTGAAATGACATGTTTTTCCACATCCTCATCTTCTAGTGTAGTGACAAATGTTTGGATCTTTGCCAATTTAATAGTTAAGAAATGTTATCTTAGTGTAGTTTTAATTGCATCTCTATTAATTCAAGCAAGCTTGAGATCCTTTTCACATGTTTAAAGACAAAATGATTTTTTTTTCTGTTAACTGGTGATATTTATTAAATGTCTTTGTCATGTCTCTGTATTAATAAACATTTATATAACAGGGATATCAATGCTTTGTTAAAGATATTAGCTGTAAAATTTTTCCCCAGTGTCTTTAAATGACTAGCATGTTTTTGCAATGCAGAGTTATCACTGTTATTTTTATGTTGTCAAATACATCAATGTTTTTCCTTAATACTCCATGATATTGATTCAAACTTAGGAAGCTTTCCTCTAATTCCAGAGTATAGAAGAATTCACCTATATTTTCTTCTAATACTTGTATGGATTTTTTTTTTTTTACATTTGATTCAGACCTGTTTGTAATTCATCCTGCTATATGATTAAAAAAATGGATCCCTTTTTAACTTTTTAACCTTACAATTATCTATCTCAGTACCACTTCTTAAATTGTCAATCATATCTGAACTGATTTGAAATGCTGCTTTAGTCATATTCTAAACTTTTAGATATGATGGGCTTATGTTGCTATTTTCTATAGTTTCATTAATATTTCTGTCAATTCATGGGCCAAAAAATAAAAATGATATTTTTCTTCCATTCACATAGAACTTTTCCTTCAACACAGAAGAAGGCTGTACTTCCTGTGTAGACAGCAAAATGCACATTTGTGTAAAGCATGCAGAGCCCATATGTCTACAGGAGCAGTTTCCCTAGCATAAGAGGATGTTTGGTCAAGAAATGCAGTTCTGTTTGTGAGGTGGGTAGAGTGTCTGATTTAACCCTGTAGAATGGTAAGTGCACAAGAACAATATGTAAAAGATAGTGAAGGTGAATGTTAAATTTTGTCTATACTTGTCAGAGCAGTGTGTTGCTGTAATACAACTCACTGAGCTGATGAAAGGAGTTGAGGCAACAAAGGAGGAGAAAAGCCTGAGTGAATGATCTCTGGGAGGATGCAGAGATGAAACAAATGGAAGAGTAGAGAGTGTTAACATGTGGAAAAAAAAAGAGTGTTAGTTAAGAATGTGAAGCCTGGAGGCAGGCAGAAACTCTCTGGCAGATGGGAGTCCATGAGACTTGGGGTCAGTGAGAAACTAGAGGATGTATGATTTCCAGACAGCATGGGGGATCCATTAATCATAAATACTTTCCCTTGATGTCTGCTTCCTACTTTAATGAAGGTTTAGAGAGCAGAGCATCAACTTAGAGTCACTACTGTAAGTGCTCCTGGTTCTTCCCTGCCCCCATGAACCAGTGACAGATGTGCAGGGCTCTTTCTTTACCAACATTTATGTCATTTCATTGTGTAAAGGGGAAATGTAGCATCCCATGGAAGCAGATGTGTTCTTTCCTCAGTTGGTCCTAAACCTGGATGGCCTCAGACCCCTGGGGTGTCCAATCAGTTACCTCTGAGCCCTGTCTGCTCACCTGGGAGCTCCTACTCCTCATTCCTGTCAGGTTGTATTCCCTGTCCCCTCCCTCTCACCCTGTTTCCATTAGTCCTGCCCACTGTACCAGACCCAGCTCCTCTTTGAGGAATCTCTGATGACTCAGGAGGCCTTCTTCCTCTTTATAAATTAGTGAGGTTCCACAGAGGTCACCATAACTTCCATAAAGACCTGGACCATGTGCAACTATCACCGTGATCTCTCTATCTCATGGGTCATTGGAGATGTGAAGAGCGATGGGTGCTTAATGAACACCTGTGTGATGGTGCAGGTTATGTCGGGGTAGGAACTCACTCTGGGATGGCTCAGGCACTGGGATCCAGAAGAGCTCCTGACTCTTACTGCAGTACCCCTCCTTGCAGACCTAGTCACCTCTTCCTGGAGCTTCAAGTAGACTCCAGGTTATGTGCATTCCTGATATGAGTACAGAAGGCTCCAACAGAGGACAGGAAAAACACAATTATTCCATGGGAGGGTGAGGACTTTCCCCCAGTCCAACTCCTTTATACTGCATATCACAGAGATGGCACCAACTTTCCTACATAATACAGATGAATGTGTGCAGCTCTCTTTTTCTTTCATTCCCACATACTCACCAAAATATAGTAATTCTATTGAGATTAAGAAACAACATGGCTGTTAAAGATCAGAAGAATTGGGATGGGAAGGAAGCAAACGCTGGTGTTGTGGATGATGCACCAAATACTGTGCCGGGATCTTGATGAAGTTTTCCTCTTGAACGTCTCACAATGCTCCCTTGAGTGTAAGGACCAGGATTCATACACGCATGTGCGCACGCGCGCGCACACACACACACACACACATACACACACACACACACAGAGAGTTAGATACTATATATAATTATATAATAATCATAATATGTTATATATTATAATTAAAATCTTATATACATAATTAAATCAGGAAGCTGAAGGACAACTATGTGTATATATAATGAAAACATGGAAAACAATATTATATTTTGTTTAGGGAAGCTAAGAGAGTAGATATTAAAAGTTTTCATCTCAAGAAAAAAATTGTACCTATGTATGGTGACAGATGTTAACTAGACCTGTGGTGATCATTTTGTAATACATACAAACATTGAATCAGTATGTTGTATACCTGAAACTAATATAATGTCAATTATATATCAGTGAAAAAAGAGACAATACCCAAAAAGCAATTTAAATCCTCAACGAATACTTGGAAACACACCAAAACAAATAAAATGAAAAGAATCACATTTAGTCAACCAGGCAAGTCATAAAATATAATGTAGAATATGGTTTCATTATGCAAAAGAATGTATATAACAACATAGATTTATAGGTATGTGTGTGATTAAATATAAGTTAGTGTATTACATACAGAGAAAAAAAATCTGGAGAACCATTATCAATAAGTTAAAGGAGACTATCTTTGTAGTAAGTAGGGAGAGAAGGTAAAGGGAGAAGGGAGAGACAGAATAATTTTAACTTCTAATACACATTTTGATATTGTTTGATATGTCTTAAACAACAAAGGAATTAACTGGTAATGTGACAAATATCAAAAGGTGGGAGGTGTGACCTGAGGGCCATTGGTATACACTCTTAAGCAAAACAAAGGAGTACTCATTGAATCTGAAACAGAGAAAGATATTCTCACACAAGGAAACAACACTGACACAGGCTTTGTGGGCTCTTTATCTCTTGATAAGGAAGTGTTCCAGGTCCAAGGCTCATTCTTGTGTGACTGAGTGGGGGTTTAAAGACTGCGCACCTGAGACTTTCTTTCCCAACAAGCAGGGATATAGCAGGATCACCACAAATGTGAAGAAAACTTTAGAAAGTTTTGGCCTACACAATGGAAACCACACACCTCCCTCACTCCCTCTCATTACCTCACCTTTGCCAAGATCCCTAGAAGAGACTTTTACATCTGCAATTCTGACTATGATCACCAGGTGGCATCTTCACTTTCTACAGATTATATATATTCCTCAATGAAAAGAGATAATGTTTATAAACAGATACAAAATGTTTTCTTCAAAGCAGATTATGAAACAATAAGTACTGAGTGATCATAACTTACTTTGAAAAATTAACGTTTATAAAAAGTTTGAGAGGAATGATGTCAGAAGCGTGGCAATGTAAAGGATTTCCTTTGATCTCTCTCCTTGAATTTACAATAAGCTGAACACCTACAATTCAACAAATAACACCCAACCTACACACAGGCATGTCTGAGAGCTCTGCACATCAGAGCAACCTACACACAGGCATGTCTGAGAGCTCTGCACATCAGAGCATTTCACCAAGTGAGGGAGGTGGATTAGGAGAGAGGAACAAAGCAGCTGCCATAGGCCGCCAGAGCTCCCAGCAGGACAAGGGAAAGGGAAGAATTTTGCAGTGGTTTCTTGGCTCTTTGAAGTCCAGAGCAGTCCTGCCTGAGTGATCAGCATATTCTACACAGCGGATTGATCAGGGCTGAGAGCAGAACAGAGACTGAGTGTAGAAGGGAGGACAGCTGTGTCTTAGCAACTGCCAATGCCAAGCGGGAGGCTAAGTCATGGAGCCTGGCTGCCCCCTCACCCCCCAGCATCCCAGAGCACATATTTCCCCTATATCCTTCCAGAGCTAGCACCATGCCTCAGAGGAATTTGAACAACCAGTACTGAAAGGACACATACACTGCAGCCACTATCAGAGACAGGTGCAGTGATATAGAGATGAGACAGCTGAAACCTGGGGGACAGCATTACCAGAAGGGAAAAAGCCACATACACTGCGGGCCTCTCCCAATCAACCCCATGATCAGTCAGGCTGATTTGGAAGGAAGCAGCGGAACATTGCATCTGACTATTGGTCCAGTAACGGGACTTCCGGGCCTTTTCAGAGGTCTGGACTCACATTACCCATCACATCCTCCCATGGGAGTGGAGCTCTGAGACTGAGGAGACCTGGTGGCAGAGAAGGCACACAGCCCACCAGAGATGAAAGGGTATTTTTAACCTCAAAGCACAGATCCAAGAGGCATGGATGCCACCTACTGGAAATCAAAAGAAAAACTCTTTCTTACTAACCTGCTAAAGAAAGAATGCTATATAATAACTTTTTTTTTTTTTAAGCAGAGTACACTCCCATTAATGCCCAGGCAGAGAAACAGTTCATCAAACACCATGAACAACCAAGGTGACAAGGTAGCTCAGAAAGAAAGTGAAAAATCTCCAGAAAATAAGCTTAAAGATATAGAAATATGATTTAAATGACAGTGAATTAAAGATTGCACTTCTGAAAAAACTAAAGAAGATGCAAGAAAATTATGACCTATGGTTCAAAAAACTTATAAACAAAATGAACAAACAACAGGAATACTTTACCAGTGAGATTGAAACTCTAAAAAACAACCAAATAGAATTTAATAAAATGGCAAGCCTAGAAAATAGAGGTGACCAGATGGAGGAAAGAATTAGTAATATCGAAGACTGGAAATATACAGAAGGGAGAAAAGAGAGACTCGAGAATGAAAAAAATGAAAGAACTGTACAAAAACTATCTGACACCATCAGAAAAAGCAACATAAGAATAATGGTTATACCAGAAGGAGAAGTTAGGGAGAAGAGAACAGAGAGAATATTCAAACAGCGAACAAAAATTTCCCAAAACTATGGAAAAAATTGGATCCTAAAATCCAAGAAGCAAACAAAATGCCTAACTATCTCAACCCAAAAAGGCCTTCTCCAAGACACATCACATTAAAATTGTCCAAATAATGACAAATGAAGAATTCTTAAGGTGGCCAGGGGAAAGAAGACAGTAATTTTAAAGGAAAAATCATTAGATATCATTAGACTTCTCAGCATAAACCTTACAAGCAAGGAGGGAGTGGAACCAAATATTCAAACTATTGAAAGAAATTACCAGCCAAGAATAACATATCTAGCAAAGCTCTTCTTTAGATGAAGGAGAAAAAGAGCTTTCCAGACACACAGAAGTGGAAGGAATTTTCCACCACAAGGCCTACATTACAGGAAATATCGAAAGGGGTCATGCTACCTGAAACAAATGGACGAAAAAATACATAACTATGAGTAAGATAACTAACAAGCACACAGAAGCAGGAAAGTACAACCCTTATTAAGAATAGGGTATTATAAGCTTAAATATTGCATACTGGTTAAAGGTAAAAAAAGAATTAGAAAAAGAGAAGAAGAAAACAACTAATGAAACTTAAAAATGAACATGCAACATAAATGGGGATAATTTGAGACAAAAAAAAAAAACAAAAGGAGAAGGAGTAAGAATCCAACTCTGCAAAGAAGAATAGAGATAAAGTACAGGCAGAAGAAAAAAGAACACTCTGTGTGTGTGTGTGTGTATAAACTTTCCTTTACATAAATTGAATAGTAAGTACACACACAAAAAAAAACTCTAGAACTGAGACAGATAACAAAAAACAAGAGGAAACAGAGGGAAAATCCATAAAACACCATCGAATTAAAATAACAGACAGAAAAACAAGGACAAAGAATGGAGACACGGAGCTACCAGAAAACAAAAGATAAAAAGGCTATAAGAAGGCTTCATATTTCAATAATCACCCTAAATGTAAATGGACTGAACTCACCAATAAAAAGCACAAAGTAGCAGATTGGATCAAAAAACAAAACCCAACCATATGCTACCTTCAAGAGACATATCTCAGTTGCAAGGACAAATATAGACTCAAGGTGAAAGGGTAGAAAATGATAATCCAAGCAAATGGCATCCAGAAAAAAGTGGTAATGAGAGACAATGATGGACACTTCATAATGATAAAAAGGACCATACATTAAGAAGATCTAACAGTTATCAATATTTATGCTCCCAATCAGGGAGCACCAAAATATATAAAGTGACTACTAATAGAACTTAAGGGAGAAACTGACAAAAACACAATTATAGTAGGAGACCTAAAACCCCACTGTCAACTATGGATAGATCATCCAAACAGAAAATACATAAGGAAATATCATCCTTAAATGACACATTAGACCAGTTGGACCTAATCAACATTTACAGAGCCTTTCATCCCAAAACACTAGATCTACACTCTCCTCTAGAGTACATGGAACACTCTCAAGAATAGACCATATGTTGAGACATAAAATTAGCCTCAACAAATTTAAAAATATTGAAATCATACCAAGCATATTCTCTGATCCTGGAGATCAACTGTAAAAAGTAAATGGAAAGAACCTCGAATACGTAGAGATTAAACAACATGCTACTAAAGAATGACTGAGCCATAAAAGAAATAAAAGGAGAGACCAAGAGAAATATAGAAACAAATGAGAGTGAAAGTACAACATATCAAAACATCAGGAATGCAGCAAAAGTGGTAATAAGAGGAAAGTTCATATCATTACAGGCCTATTTCAAAACACAAGAAAGATCCCCAAAAAACGACCTAACTTTACATCTTAAAAAAAAAACTAGAAAAAGAATAAAAGAAGCCCAAAGTCAACAGATGGAATAAAATAATAAAAATTAGAGGAGAGTTAAATGAAATTGAGAATAAAAAGACAATAGAGGAAATTAATGCAACAAAGAGCTGGTTCTTTGAGAACAGTAATAAAATTGACAAACCCCTGGCTAGACTCACTAAGGAAAAAAGAGAAAGGATATAAATAAACAAAATCAGAAATGAAAGAGGAGATGTTATGACAGATACCATGGAAATACAAAGGATCATACAAGAATACTACAAAAATTATATGACACCAAATTAAATAACCTGGAAGAAATGGACCAGTACTTAGGAGGATAAAACCTTCCTAGACTGAATCATGAAGAACTGGAAACTCTAAACAGACTGATCAAAAATAAGGAAATTGGAACAATCCTCAAAAACCTCCCAAACAGTAAAAGTCCAGGACCAGATAGCTTCATTGGTGAATGCTACCAAATATTCAAAGAAGATTTAACACCTGTTCTTCTCAAAGTTTTCCAAAAAAATATAAGGAGAGGCAATACTTCCTAACTCATTTTATGATGCCAACATTACTCTGATACCAAAACCTGGTAAAGATAACACAAAAAAAGAAAACTATAGACCAATATCTCTCATGAACACATGCAAAATTCCTAAATAAAATACTAGCAAATTGAATACAGCAACACATTAAAAAGATTATGCACCACGATCAAATGGTCTTCATCCCAGGGGCACAGGGATTGTACAACATACACAAATCGATTAATGTGATACACCACATAAACAAATTAAAATATAAGAATAATAAGATCATATCAATAGATGCAAAAAAACAAAGCCTTCAACAAGATATAGCATCCATTTATGATCAAAACATTCAACAAAATCAGTATAGAAGGAAAGTATCTTAACATAATAAAGGCCATCTATGACAAACCCTCAGCCAACATTATACTTAATGGTGAAAAACTATAAACCTTCCTTCTAAGATGAGGAACAAGATAAAGCTGTCCACTATCGTCACTGTTATTCAATATAACACTGGAGGTCCTAGTGAGTGCAATCAGGCAAGAGAAAGATATAAAAGGAATCCAAATAGGAAATGACGAAGTCAAACTGTCACTATTTACGGATGACATGACTCCACAAGACCACTACTAGAAAGAATG
>NW_006440657.1:279328-285012 GCF_000325575.1 Pteropus alecto
ACCCTCCCACACTGCTGGTAGAACTGCACATTGGTGCAGCCACTATGGAAAACACTATGGAGGTTCCTCAAAACACTAACAATTGATATACCATATGATCCGGCAATCCCTCTACTGGGTATTTACCCCAAAGATTTGAAAATCCATATCCGTAAAGATATTTGCACACTGCTGTTCACAGAAGCATTATTCACAGTGGCCAGGACATGGAAGCAACCAATGTGTCCATCAATAGATGACTGGATAAAGAAGCCATGGTACATATATACAATGGAGTATTACTCAGCCATAAGAAGAGATGAAATACTGCCATTTGCAACAACATAGATGGATCTTGAGATTTATCATGCTAAGCAAAATAAGTCAGACAGAAAAAGTTGAGAACCATATGGTTTCACTCGTATGTGAGATATAAAAATAAGAGTAACAAACAAACTTGACAAACAGAGACTCAAGGAGAAGGACAGTGGATTTGTGGTTACCAGAGGAAAAGGGGATGGGGGAGGTAGATAGGAATAAGAGAGATCAAATAGTTGATGAAGGAAGGAAATCTAACTTTGGGTGGTGAACAAACAATGCAATATGCATATGATGTATTATTGAATTGTACACTTGACATTTGATTTTATTAACCAATGTCACCCCAATAATTTCAATTAAACAAATAAATAATATAAAATAAAAAATTAAAAAATTGAAAAAAGAAGATTTAGAGGTCATATATATAGTTTCCTTTCTGCTTATTCTTACATCTATAGCTCATTAATTTGTTAATGTGTACTGGGTGCTTACTGTGTGCCAAGCACTGTCAGTGCAATTCTGTATCTGCATTCCACACCTTGTTTCTTTATCTCTAGACATGCATAATTGGAAATGTCCACAGGGAGCAAGATGGATGCTAGTATCCACCCCATGGTGTATCACCTCAGATGGACTCCATTCTAAGCAATTTTTGTCCTGAGTCCTGGAAATTCAGCACAGAAACAGGAAATCATGTGATTGAAAGGGAAGAATTTGAACCTTGGAAAAGTGCTGCACCTTATAACCCACACCACCCTCCTCTTGCATAACACTAACAGGCTCCTGCCTTCTCCTCAAAGGACCTCACTCACAGATAGAGAGTGAAGGACAAGGTAACCCCTGTGTGGTTTCAGTACTGTTTCCTCTGGGGGAACTACTTACAAGTTTTACTTTTTCTTGCAGCACTTTGTTAGGTCAGTGTTAGATTTCTGAACTGGTTTTGTGCCTGCCTTATCGTCAGAGGGAGGTCCCTCCCACTAAGTATTCTGAGGTGACATGGAGTTTCTGCTTCATTTTATGACCTCCTCTCAGTTGGAGGGGCCTGGACCCACATCCACAGGAGACAGAGAGGAGTAAACCCAGAGTTCTCAAAGACAAGCACAGGACTAGGACTCTTGTCCAAACATCTAACTCTCCTGGTTTAGTGAAATGGTTTGCACATATTTCTCATATCATATTCACCTCCCCTCAGGGTTCCTCTTAGACAGTCTGTGAGGAAAGAGGCATTGCCGGAGATAATGTAAAATTCCTGTGGAGGGGATTCGATACTATCTAGTAAAATTATATAGGTATTTATTCTGGGAACCAGAAATCACTTTTCTGAGACTCTATCCCAAAGAAACAGTGCAAAGAGATAAAAAGGCATAAGCACAAAACCATTTCTGGCAGAACGATTCATAACAGTGGAAGATGAGAAACATGATAGATGTCTACCAATAAGGGACTAGTTGAATAATTTAGGATATATTTATATCCTAGAATACTATGCAGCTATAAAAGCAATGAGGACTCCCTCTCTGTGCTGACGTGGAGTGATCTGCAGGATACGTTGTTTGGTGAAAAAAGCCAAGTGCAGAAAAGTGTGTAGATCTGCTCTGTCAAAAACAGTCGCCACTAGTCACACGTAACTATTTAATTTTAATAAATTTAAATGAAATTAAAGATTTATTTCCTCAGTAGTACTCATCATGTTTCAGGTGTTCAAAACCCATAGGTAGCTACTGGCTTCTGTGGTGGTTAGTGCAGATACAGAACATTTTCTTCCCTGTAGAAAATTTCCATTGGACAATGATGGTGTAGAACATGCCACCTTTTAACTGTGAATGGAGGAGAACATCAAACATAAGTATAAATTTGCTTATTTTTTAAAAGTTGGAAGGTTAAAACAATAGATGACAAACATTCTTATCAATAAGAGGACAGAGGAGCAGCCCAAGATGGAAGCCCATGATGCATATTCTCTTAAAAATATAATACAGATTTACAGTCTCCATGTACTGCCAAGGGCAAGAAACAGTGACCACCCCAGTAGCAATGAGCAACTCTAGTCCCCAGATTGAATCCTCTGAACATGTTTCCCACCAAAGGTATTAGGCATCTTTGGAGAAATGGCTAATTCCAGCCCTGGGCAGGGATTGTGCCAAGGGAATCTGGACTGAACTCTCATATCAGAAAGCATGTCAAAGACTCAGAAGCCAACCTGTGGGGCTCCCACTGGACAAAGAGAACAGTTTGAATATCAAAAAGTTTAATGATTGCAATGGGTTGAAACACATGAAATATATAAGCTTCCATGAGCTCATTGTGACACTCAAAGCAAACAAAGTAAATAAAGAAATTTACCTTTGGAGGATCCTAAGGAAAGAACTCATTATTCTGAAAAGTAGAAATAATACAGGAGAATTAAACATCCATCCTACCCTCCCTGTGTGTACTGTACTTCAGCGTAACCTCACAGTTGATGAGGGGAAATTTCTTTATAGAAGAATTCCAGCTCATAAATGCAGAACAGTATAGAATGAAAAAAATCACCTTTCTGCAACTTTTAATAAAATGTCAATCTAGGCAATGATCTTCAGAGGCTGCAAAAAAACATAAAGCGAAAAGCAAATGGGAAATTTGAAAACGGATGGATCAGGCTGACAACACCTGAACCCAGTGATCAATCTCAATGACACAGGAGAGACCACCAGACAAGATGAGCCTCTTGTGTATAGGAAATAAACAAATTCACATCTGAGGTACTGTTGCCAAAATACCTGAATTTGATCAAGCCTCTAAATCTACTTACCAATTTAAAAGAAATAGGAGGGGCCAGTGGAACATAAGAAACAACACAAAAGGAATACAGTCACCAAAATCCAGAATGTAAACTCCACAGGACAAGAGATATAATTTCTTAAGCAAGTCAATTGGAAGGTTAAAAAAAGGAGACATTCTTTAGATTAAAAGAGACAATATTTCAGAGAAATTACAAGTAAAACCATGATATACCCCATACACTCACTAAAAGAACAAAAATGAAAAAGGTGTAAAATACCAAGTGTTGACAAGGATGTGGAACAAGTGGGACCTTCATACACTGTGGGGGCAGGAGAAATATAGATCAGAACAACTACTTTGAAAAACTCATTAGAAATATCTACTGAGCTGAATATACATACACCTTATGACTCAGAAATGCCACTCAGTATATGGCCAAGAAATGAAAAAAAAAAAAAAGTTCATCTAAGAACATTCATAGCCCTATTATTCAATAATAAGTCAAAAATTGTAAAATACCTAAATCTCCATAACAGATAAAGACATTGTGAAATTTCCACACATTGCGTTTTGTTTTTATAATTATTCCGTTATTGTTTTTCTTAAACTCTAGTACATGACAGAATGACCCTTGAAGCATAATTTCCACACAAAGAGATATGACCTCGGCCTAATATCAACCACTATAGCCTGAGATAGTTTAAAAAAGGTATTTTTCTTCTTCCTAAGTATAATTGTTAGGAGTACGGGCTCTGGAGACTGAGTCCTGCCCCTAGTTCTGCCACTTACAAACCGTGTGAGTTTGAATTCTTTCACTTTACCTTCCAGTCACTCAACAGTCTCATCTGCAAAACCAGGATTGTACAGACTGACTGTATAAGAAAAAAAATTTTTCTTAAATATTACCTTGTGTTTTATTTTTTACAAGGATAAATGGTCAAGAATCACATTAGTTAAAGAGTTCAGCAGCAGAGTTGTTGTAATACCATATACTCCCTACGACCTTCGGAGAGTTAGAGACCCTCAGTGCTTTAATTTCTTCTTCTATAAAATGGCAGAAACAATTGTCCCTACAGCATAGGTTGTTTTTTTGAGAGTTAATTGACTTAATATAAGAAAATGCTTAGAAGACTGCTAGACATACAGTAACAACACAATAAATTCTAAATGCTTCTAAGAAATATTTCCAAGTTGAGATTTTTATCATTTTAATAGTTTGAGTTTGCATGTGTCATTAACAAAGCTTATTGATCTTTAAAATGAATCCTATTCATCAATTGATGCATATCTTAAATCACTAATTTTCACTATTGCCACTATTGTTAATTATCTAATTCTTTTGAGAATGTCTGGAAAGCTCTTAGCAAAACTGATCTCAGGAAACAGCACCACCATTTCTACACATGGACGAACAAAAAGGCAAGAGCTCATCCAAGATCCTGCCTTATCCTCACAACCCCCACAACAACCAACTGCAGGTCCCGCCTGCCCTAGCTCCAACATGCCTCGTCCAGGCCACCCCTAACCTTTGCACACTGCTGCAGCTCTGGGCCCGTCCACCCTCGTCCCTCCCCTGGAGTCTGCAAGGTTCTCCTAGTGGTCATCTCCACAGCTCTCTTGTCCCTGTCCAGTCCATTCTGTACATAGCAGCCAGAGTCACTCTCTGAGAACATGAATCAGAGCATGTCACTCCCACACTCTAACCGTCCACCCTCAGAATAAACTCCCAACTCCTTACAGGCCCAAAGATGTGACTTCGACCGTCTTCGACCTCCTCTCCTACCATCTGCACGTTGTCTGCCAGGTTCCAGCCACTGAAGCTTCTTGTCTGACCTTGGAACAAGTGGCGTCACGCACATCACAGGGCCACTGACCAAAAGACCTTTCCAGGCCTGCTTTCTTCTTCTCGTTCAGGACTCAGCTCAAATGCACTTCCTGAGAAAGAGCTTCACTGACAACTCCATCTATAAAAATCACTGTCTTCGCCGTATTCTACTCCGTCTACATGTTCGTTTTCTTCGAAGCACTCACACCCATATGGAATCGCCCCACTTATTGATGCGTTTACCTGCTTGTCGCGTTCGTTTTATTAAACTTAAATGTCTTGTTCTCTGTGCTGCGTTCCCAGTGCCTAGTTCAGTGCCTCGCATATAAACCACTGACTTAATTTTACACAAATGAAGGGATGGCTACCTATCTGACACTTCAGAGATGACATGACACATATGCTGAGTAGCAGGAGAAATTGGCAAAGAAGTTAGACATTAAAGGATTCAAAAATTTAAGAAAACCTTGGAGTTAATCTACAGCAGTGCTTTGCTTTCTTGGATGAGTACCTCGACCAACTGGGAAACTGTTCAAATATAAGTACTTCCCACCCTACCTACGTGGAGTGGGGCCAGGAATCTGCAATTGTAACAAGCACTCCCTGACAATTTCAATAAAGTGGCCCATGGACCACACCTGCAGAAATCCTGACCTAAACAGCTGACATTTGTGTAGCATTAATTTAATGTGTACCAGGCAGAGTTCTGTGCCATCTGGGGTGCCTCTGTCAATGTAATTACTCAAAAGTGCACTGGTCCCTCCCTCCCGCCTATGACCATAGATAGCTTTCACAC
>NW_006440657.1:287089-309194 GCF_000325575.1 Pteropus alecto
TTTAATGAATCCTTTGAGAGAAAATGGGAATCGAAGGGTCACACTTATATAAATGAAAACAATTAATTAGTTATGATTAATTAATTAGTTTTAATTAATTAATTAGTTATAATTAATTAATTCACAAGAGGGGATAGGGAAAGCTCAACCCTAAATAAAACTATATTTAAATGTCAAGTAAGCACATGAAAAGATGCTCAACATCATTAAAAATTAACAGCCCCCAAAATAGACCCACACATATATGGAGAACTGATTTTCAACAAAGCTACAAAGGCAGTTCAGTATAGAAAGAATTGTCTTTTTAACAAAGGCTCTTGGAGAAGTGGATATCCATATACACAAAGGTAAACCGTGATCCACACATAGTACCATATACAAAAGTTAGCTCAAAATGCATCATAAACATAAATATAAAAGATAAACTGTAAAAATTTACCAAAAAACACAGGAGAAAGCCCTTGTAACCTTGGATTAGGTAAAGATTTCATAGATGAGCACTAAAACCATAATCCATAAGTGAACAAATCAATAAACTGGACTTTCTCAAAGTTAAATATTTCTGCTCTTTCAAAGGCACTATTGAGAAAATGAAAAGATAAGCCACTGACTGGAAGAAATGTTTGAAATATCTGATAAAAGATTTGTATGTAGAATATAAAAATTCTCACAAAAGTCAATAAAAAGGAAACAGACAATCTAATAAACAAATAGGCAAAAGTTTTTAATTGACAAGTCACAAAAAATAAAACTATATTTAAATGTCAAGTAAGCACATGAGAAGATGCTCAACATCATTAATCATTAGGGAAATGTAAATGAAAACTACAATGAGATACTACTATACCCCCATGAGAATGACTAAAATTAAAAAGACTGAATACACCAACTCTTCACAGTGTTGTGTTGGACGGAACTCTCATACACCTGCTGGTGGAAATGAAAAATGCTGAGACCACCCGTAAAACAGTTTGACGGTTTCTTATAATGTTAATCTCACATCTATCACATGATCCAGCCTAAAGGAAGAAAGTCTATGTCTATGCAAAGACTAATACACACATGTTCAAAGCAGCTTTATTTAAGAGCCCCAAATTGGAAACCACTCAAATATCTATCAACAGATAAATTAATAAAACAAATTGTAGTGTATCCATATACTGGAATACTACTCAGCAATAAAATAATGAAGCATTAATATGTGCAACAAAATGGATAAATCTAAAATTAATATCATGAGGTACAGCCACTGTGAATAACAGTTTAGAGGTTCCTCAAAAAATTAAAAATAGAACTATCTTATGACCCAGCAATTCCACTTCTGGATATTTATCCAAAGAAATCCAAAATGCTAATTTGAAAAGATCTATGCACCCCTATGTTCACTGCAGCACTATTTGCAATAGCCAAGATATGGAAGAAACCTAAGTGTCCATCGATAGACGATTAGATAAAGAAGATGTGGTACGTATGTACAATGGGATATTACTTGGCCATGAAAAATAAAATCTTACCATTGTGACAACATGGTTGGACATAGAGGGTATTATGCTAAGTGAAATAAGTCAGAGAAAGACAAATACCATATGATCTCACTTATATGTGGAATCTAAAGACTAAAATAAATGAACAAACAAAATGAAAACCGACTCATAGATACAGAGAATAAACTGGTGATTGCCAGATGGGAGAAGGGTTGGGGAGGCTGGGTGAAAAAGATGATGGGATTAAGAAGTACAAATTGGTAGTTACAAAATAGTCACAGGATGCGAAGTACAGCATAGTGAATATAGTCAATAACATTGTAATAACTATGTATAGTGCCACGTGGGTACTAGATTAATCGGAGGGATCACTTCATAAATGATATAAATGTCTAATCACTTTGCTGTACACTTGAAACTAATATAAAATACTATTGAATGCCAACTCTAACTGAAAAATTAAAAATAAATAAATAAAAATAAATATTATTAATGAACAAAGCCAGACTAAACTAAAGAAGAAAACCTCTATTATTCCATTTAAATAAATTTCTATGACATGATAGCTAATCCATAGTCACAGGAGAACTATGTTTTCCTGGAGACAGGGCAGTGGGGAGGGCAGGGAGACCAGGTAGTACAGAAGTGAAAATGTTATGTCTGGGAAAAATAATAATAATGATACTTAAACCTATCTGGTTATTTTAGGGAACATGGCTGGATAACACTTAGAGCAAACAACAGGGCTGTGGAGGAGAGACTGTTCCATGATGTGACCACTGTCTGTCCTGTGAGCTGGACTCCAGTTAAAATGGGGAGACTGCTTATCGCAAACCCTGCTTAGAGACTGATTTAATCTATGTTCATTCTGATGTAAATCAGCACCCTCCCCCACTCTACCCCCCTCTCACTACAGGCTGGTTCCTGGAACAAGCCATTGTCCTGATCTGGTCAAGCATGTAAAGTAATTTCCCGTACCTGATAGCAGGCGCATACTAGTATCCAGGACTATCCTCTCCCTTTACCTTATATAATTCTTTGGCATGTTGTCTTGCGGCCACCCAAGATATGTCTTATATGTAAGTTTCCCTTAATAAACTGTTAATTGCCAGACTGGAGTGGCCTGACTCTTTGGTCTTTCCCTGCCCTCCACATATAGAGGTAAATTTTCAGTCTTGGGTTTATCCCCTGGGTCTGCTTGTTCTAACAATGGTAATTAACATTCTTGAAAATACAAAATTCTTCTAACTAACACTTTAACTAAAACTTGAAAAAATCCTGGCTTTGTAAAATATTTCACTATATAGTGAATAAAAACAAGGTGATCGTGGAAGAATGCATATTACAATGTCAAATTGCTAAGAATATCTTCGAACCAATGGCAGAGTCAACAACCATCTAAGAGGTACATGGGAATCACTGATTATTATTTACACAATCATAAAAATATATTTAAATTTATGCACACGCATGTTAAACATGAAGATCTTTCCTCAAGCAGACAATGCATTGCTTTCAGACAAAAAAAAAAAAAAAAGCATCTCTAAAATGGGCCTCAGGGTTACTGAAAGCATGCAGCTGCTCCACCTGCTAAACCTCTTCCCCCAGGATGAGATCGATCGAAGTAGCTTCTCTACTTTTATACTGGTTTGTGACCCCCACAAGAGCGATTCCACAAGGTGCTTTATCATATCTATGAAATCACTTGAGCCATGCGTCAGATCCCACCAGTGTTGTGACGTGTTGGGGTCTCCTGTTACTATGTGCTCAACGCCATGCTAGGCACTGGGTTAGCGACAATGACACTGATACCAATGCGTAGTGATCCTAACAATCAGATATTACAATGAGCTTCTCGCCGGGGCTTTTTCGTTTTCTTCTCCTTTCCTCGTCTATCCCCTAACGACAAAGTTGAAAAGGAATAAGAGGCGGCCTGAGTTCGTGCAGGCATCACGATCTCGCGATAACCGCAGGGCCAGGGGTCTGTTTGTGTCAACACGGCGTGTTCACAGCGATCCTGTGGGTTAAGCATCCTCGTCCCCACTTTACAGAGGGGGAAGCTGGACTGGGAGTGCCGTTGCCCGTCTTACCTCCCGCGCCCCTGCCTTTAGATGGAAAGTAGCTCCAGGACACCCCTGGAGCAGGACACCACACTCACTGGGCCCTGGCGGGACCACGGCGTTACCTACGTGACCACCAGAGCACCGAACCCCAAAGCGGGAAAGCAGCAGCTTGGAACGGGATCCCTTGGTCTCCCTATGCCCCAGGGCTGTTCAGCGCCCATCGCGGGGACCCACACCCTCAGCTGAGTCTCAAACCCCTGCAGGCGAGATCTGCTTTTCCGCCAGGCCAGGTCGGTCTCCTTTAAAATGTCGTCACGGCCGCCGTGTAGACGTTCGGTTTCTATGGCAACCGCGACGCTCAGCCAGGTCCTCCATACCGGAGAGCAGCCTCCGCACACCTTCCACCCCCGTGGCCCTCAGGTGAAAGCCAAACACCTTGGCTCTTCAGGCAGCCACGTGAGAAGGCATACTGATTAGAGGCACTGGACTGCGACCCGGGCAGTTGGGGAACTCTGACCCGTTTGGTGGAACAAAACATGTCCCTGTGGTCAGGAATTGTGTTTGCTTTAAAGAGCCAGGAGGGGAGTATTATCAATATGGAGACCCAGGGAGGTATCCTCCGGGTCTGGGGATGGGCTAGCCTGTGAGGGTGAACATGTAAAATACAGGCCATACTAAGCAGTTAGTTATCTATGGCAGAGAACTAGGAGACTGTCTAATCATTTGACTGATCTAGATACAAATACGCAAAAAATTTCATTTAAGAAATCTGAGTTATTTCAGAAAGGCAGGCCTGAAATATTACAGAAATCTCTTCAGTTGAACCAGACATTAGTTTATCCTGGGTAATTCTTATCCACCATTCCTGATATTTTCTTCAATATGGAGAGAAAGCCATGAACAAACTCTTCCAGCCCCTCTACACACTCATAGTCTCTTTTTCACAGGAATGGCTTATCCGATTGGTGAGATTGGAAGGAGAAAAGAAGGGTTGCGCAGCTCAGACCCTCTCCTTTCAAAATTCTTATAGTAATCTGCCCACAGACAGCACCGTTTGGTTCTGCTCTCAGGGGTGGACAGTTCTTTTTATGTGTCTCCCTGGCTCACCAACTATTCCTATGTTACTGCTTCAAAATGCTTGTGTTTTTATTGCTCCACCCCACCAAATACACCTTTGCTCCATGTCTGAGCTGTAGACCAACTAAGAAATATGATAAAAGGAATAATACATCAACTTGATTCTTTATAAAGGTGAGATGAAGAAATTGGTTTAGATACACTGGCAACTTGGCTTTCTATTAATGAGCTCCAGAATTTGACAGACTTGTTCAGTAGGCAGTGTCACATTGGGACAGTTACAAAGGCCAGAAACTGCAATGCATAGCTATCTGATATCTGGTAAAGTAGCCCTGAGTACTCAAAGAGAATGACTGCCTTGCTAAAGGCAATCCCAGTCGTAGGAGAAAGAATTTCAGGAAATCTTTGAGAAACACTTCTCAAAGTGAATAAATCAAAAAATTGAAAAAGAGGCAATACTTCCTAACTCAAATTTTTATGAGGCCAACATTACCTTGATACCAACACATGGTAAAGATAACAGAAAAAAAGAAAACTACAGACCAATATCTTTGATGAATACAGATATAAAAATTCTTAAAAAAAATAGCAAATTGAATACAACAATACATTAAAAAGATTATACATCACGATCAAGTGGGGTTCATTCCAGGGCCACGAGGATGGTTACACCTCATAAACAATGTGATATACCACATAAACAAAACAAAGGATAAAATCATGTGATCATATCAATAGATGCAGAAAAAGCATTTGACAAGATACAGCATTCATTTATGATTAAAACACTTAATAAAATGAGTATAGAAGGAAAGTATCTCAACATAATAAAGGCTATATAAGACAAAACCTCCGTTAACATCATACTTAATAGAGAAAAACTAAAAACCTTCCCTCTAAAATCAGGAACAAGACAAAGCTGTCCGCTATCATGACTCTTATTTAATATAGTATTAGAAGTCCTAGTGAGAGCAGTCAGGCAAGAGACGGAAATAAAAGGCATCCAAACATGGAATGAAGAGGTCAAACTGTCACTTTTTGCAGATGAGATGATTCTGTATATAGCAAACCCTAAGGACGCCACCAAAAGCTATTAGAAACAATAAACAAATACAATGAACATGCAGGATACAAAATCAATGTACAAAAATCCATTGTGTTCCTAAATAATAACAATGAAATCTCAGAAAAAGAAATGGAAAAAACAATTATTTTTGTAATTGCAGATAAAAGAATAACATGTAGGAATAAACGGAACAAAGCATATGAAGGACCTATACGCTGAAAACTATAAGACGTTATTAAAAGAAATTAAAGAAGACTCAAAGAAATGGAAAGATATGCCGTGTTCATGGATTGGAAGAATTGACATAAAAATGGTCTTATTACCCAAAGCAATATGCAAATTTCATGCAATCCCCATCAAAATTCCCACAGCATTTTTGAAGAAATAAAACAAAAATCATCAGATTTGTATGGAATCATAAAAGATTCTGAATAACCAAAGCAATTCTGAGGGAAAAAAAAGAACAAGGCCGGAAATATCACTCTGCCTGACTTCAAATTATACTACGAAGCAACAATAACCAAAACAATAACCATGCAATAATCAAAACAGCATGCAGAGAAACAGACACACAGACCAACGGAACAGAATTGAGAGCCCAGAAATAAACATAAATGTACATAATTTTTGACAAAGGAGCCCAAAATATGCAATGGAGAAAAGAAATCCTCTTCAATAAATAGAAAATAAATGGAAAATTGGAAAGCCACATGCAAAAGAATGAACCTAGACTGTTATCTGTCACCATAGACCAAAATTAACTCAAAATGGATCAAAGACCGAAATATAACACCTGAAACAACAAAATGCATAGAAGAAAACATAGGTACTAAACTCATGGACCTTGGATGTAGAGAGGATTTTATGAATTTGACCTGAAAGGCAAGGGAGGTCAAAGCAAAAATAAATTAATGGGACTATGTCAAACTGAAAAGCTTCTGCACAGCAAAGAAAAAAAATCAACAAAACAAAGAGGCAACTTTCTGAATGGGAGAAGATATTTGCAAACAATGCCTCTGGTAAGGGGCTAATATCCAAAATATGTAAAAGACTTATATGCCGCGGTCCAGCCACGACAGGATCCAGGGGGCCCCGAAGGTGGGCAAGGCGTCGGTGCGGGAGACAGTCGACTACACAGTTTTAAATAGACCATCAATTCCGGCAGCACCTAGAGAATGAAGTGGATAATGGAACGAAGGTTAGGAGGTTGCTGAAAGAGTTCACATGACAAATTGTGTAGGATTAGCCAAGGAGAGGCAGTGTTTGAAACATAAAGGAAAAGACAAGTTAAATGAATAAAAGGGAAACCTTTTTAAAAACAAATGATGACCAAGAAAATTAGAGGGGAGAACTTAGTTTAACTCCCTTGCATAACTCTGGTTTGGGTGGCTAAGTACTGTACGCCAATAAAGAACACAAGAAAAGTAGGCTTACAGTAGGACTGTAAGAACTGACTGAGGTTTATTAGGTTGTTGGAAATGAGTCTGGAACTCAAGAGAAAATTCTACATTGGAGGCATGGATTTGAGAATCTAATGAGTATAAACAGATGATAGTTGAATCTGCAGGCACAGATATTTTCCAAGGGAATATGCATGATGAGAAGAAAAAAACTAGAGGAGAGGATACAGGGAATAAAACAAAGAATACTGGGGAAAAGAATCATAAAAAATACTGACATACTCTCAGAAAGAAATTTATAGCTGTAAGGGCCTACTTGCAAACAAAAAGCTCTAAAATCAATAATCTAACCTTCCACCTTAAGAAAAAAAAGATAAAATAAAAATCTAAAATCAGTAATCTAACCTTCCGCTTTAAGAAACTAGAAAAACAGATAAAATAAAGCCAAAGCAAGCAGAAGGAGATAATAAACAGAGCAGAAATGCAATAAAGAACAGGAAAACAACAGAAAATGAATGAAATCAAAAACTGATTTAAAAGGTGAGCAAAATTGACAAATTTTCAGCTAGATGGGTGAAGTAAAGAAGACCCAAATCACCAAAATCAGGAATGCAAGGCAATCTTACTACCCAGCTTAACAAAATAAAAAGAATTACAAATAGAATACTATAAATAATTACATATACCAATAAATTAAAAAATACAGATGAAATGGGGAAATTCTTAGAAACATACACACTATGAAAACTGACTCAAGAAGATACAAACGGGTATTTCTCCAAAGAAGATATACACAAATGGTCAATAAAAACATGAAAAGATGTAGCTATTAGGGAAATGCAAATCAAAACCACAATGAGATACCATCTCACACCCATTAGAATGGCTATCATCAACAGGACAAATAATAACAAGTATTGGAGAGGTTGTGGGGGAAAAGGAACCCTCATACACTGCTGGTGGGAATGTAAATTGGTACAATTTGAGATTCCTCAAAAAATTAAAAATAGAATTACCATCTGATCCAACAATCCTTCTTCTGAGTATTTATCCCCCAAATTTGAAAACATTTATCTGTAATGATATATGCACCCTGATGTTCATTGCAGCATTATTCATGGTGGCCAAGATATGGAATAACTGACATGTCTCAAGATAGATGATTGGATAAAGATATGGTACATATGTACAATGGAATATTACTCAGCCATAAGAAGAGATGAAATACTGCCATTTGTGACAAAACAGATAGATTTTGAGATTATCATGCTAAGCAAAAGATAAGTCGGACAGAAAAATTTAAGAGCCATATGATTTCACACATGTGAGATGCAAAACTGAAAGTAACAAATGAACAAGACAAACAAAAACTCATAGACACAGACATTTTAGTGGTCACCAGAGGGAAAGGGGGTGGGGTGATTAAGGGTAAAGGGGGTCAAATATATGGTGACGGAAGATTTGACTTTTTGTGAACACACCATGCAATATACAGGTGATGTATTATTGAATTTTACACTTGAAACCTATATAATTTCATTAACCAATGTCACCCCAATAAATTTAATTTAAAAAGTTAATAAATATCCCTTGTTCTGAATGAACATTCACTAGCTTCTGAGTATTTCCATCATGGAGCCATTTGCAGCAACACCTTCTTAGTACCTTAATTCATGTGATTTCAGTGTGATTCCATAATTATGAAATTATTTTTCAATTTCCAAGACTAGTATGAATATCATATATCATGAAAAATTTCCTTGGAAGTCTTTTCAAGAAGGAATTGATTAAATTCTCATAAGTGCATTCCCCCACATAAACCAATACATAATCTATAGGCAAAATTATAACATCTTACAAAGCCTTCAAGTATAAGAGAATCCCTATCTTATCAAATGGTAACAGAGCACAGAAAAAGAGGGAACGTTTGCTAATTTCATAATGTTTTAAATATCATGTCTGCTTAGCAAACATCCCAAAACAATAACCATGTATTACTACTCAGGGTCCTGTGGTTTGATTGGGCTCAGCTGTGTGTTCTGTTCCATGTGGTGTCTGTTACCTGGGGCTGCAGTTATCTGGAAGCACCTCTCACCTGAGACATCCACTAGAGCTCATTCACATGGATGAGGATTTGTGCTGGCATATATTGGGAGCTCACTGAGGCCATTGACTGGAGCACTTCGAGTCTTCTCCACAGAGCTGTCCATGTGTTAGGGTGCCAGCTAAAAGAGAGGACATCTACTTAAATGTGAATTCCAGATAACCAACAAATAATTTTTTAGTGTAAGTACGTGATATGTTTGGTGTGATGGTTGATTTTTTGTCAATGTGACTGGGCCACAGTGCCCAGATATCTGGTCAAACATTATTCTAGCTGTTTCTGTGAGAGTGTATTGGAATGAGATTAACATTTAAACAGGTGGACTTTGATAAAGGAGATAAAGGCCTGAACAGAACAACAGATTGGTCTCTCACAAGCAAGAAAGAATTGTGCAGCAGATGGCGTTTAGATCTTTTGTTATGGCTTAATACCTTGATTGGCCTTTGATACAGAAGTACTGTTTCCACCAACAAGGGAGTTTCAGGTGAAGGTCTTGAAAAGGATCATCATAGTGATTCTAATGTGCCTCCTGGTTAAGGTGCCCTGGCTGAAACGGCAGGTCAAAATGTCACAGGAGTACCCTGATCCAGGAAGGAAAGACAGCTACTATTTATGAAGCATAGTTTAGAGGGGTCCAGCACTAAAACCTTCAAATTAGTGACTAACTTTAATCCTCAGGACAACCCTGGTGGTGAGCTATCACTATCCTCTCTCAAAAGCACAGGCTCCTGACCACAGACACACATTGGAAAGAAGTTGCTCCCCACACCACTGCCAGAGCCAGGGATGGGACTTAGTAGCCCAGGCACCTTTCGTTGCTGGTGGCAGAGCATTAGCAAAGGGCTCAGGACACATAATGCTGAGGTGGTTAATTTCTGCTCTTCCTGTGTTTACCCATCCTGCATTAGGGAGCCAGGCCTGATGCCCCTTTCACTTGCCTCAGCGGAGATTTATGAGGGCGCATAATGGGCCTGGGGGAAGGGACCTCTTTCTTCTGTCCTTTCTTTATTCTGCCCTTTGTAAAACCTTAAACTTACAGAAAGGATTGCATTGTTGGTACCTGGAAGAGAGGGGAGGACCTCTAAGGACACCAAGAGGAATGAGATCAGAGGTCTACGGATCCTTCTCAGAGGAGGAACCTGAGCATTGTTCCATATCAACTCTTGGGGTTGCTCCTTGGATGACCCATTGTATCTGCACATCCAGCTGTGATACAGACTGTCCTGTCTGGATCGAGGGATGGGAGATGCAGGGCCAGGGAGCCTGAGACACCGAGCCAGATAAGGCAATGGTCAGCTCAGCCCTGAGCAGTGTGGATAGATGCCTTTGATGGCAAGGGCCTCCCCAGGGTATATCTGGAGGATAAGTTCCCAAAAGTGGGACTGCTTTGTCAAAAAGCATGAACATTTAACATTTTAAGTAATTACTGTTTAGTTGAAATTTAAAATCTCTTTACTAATATATATCTCAAGCAATTACAAGATGAGAGCACTTGTTTATCCAGATTTGTGCAATAATTGGTTTTGCAACATTATTAATATCTGCTAATGTGAAATCCTATTGTTGGATGCTAGATTATTTTTCATTTTTCCTTCTTTTCAATATAAATGGCATATTTCACATGTGCTTTTCTAAATGTAAATATAACGGTTCCATTTCATGTCTCAGAATATGATCTGGAATAATTCTAGAGTTTGACAAGAAAACCTGACCAGTGAATTTGTATTTATAATACATCTTGTTTAAATTGAAATTGTGGAGCCATGAGAACTCCATACACCACTGAGGAGAACAGGTTAGTATAAACTCCTTGCAGAGACATTTGGCAGCATCTATGAGAGAAGAATGTGAGGTCCTGTCAATTGCTATACTCTTAGGTCTGGACTGCAGAGTCCCAGGTAGGTGCGCGAGCATGGTCATGGTAACATGGCTAAAAACACCAAAACAGTTCCAAAGTCCCCTTATTTGAGAAATCTTGGAAACACCATTTTCAGTGGAAGATAATTTTTGATGAGCTATACAAATATATTATTTATATACTTAGAGTCTAAAATATAGAGAACAATTGTGTTTGGGAATGAATTCACTAAGCATAAGAATGATAAAAACAAATTTTAGATGGTGTTTTTCTCTAGGAATGAGGTAATCAGATAATTTACACAGTGGTGCCCACTCTCTAAAATTTACTTTATAACCCGGTTATGTACGTGTTTCTTTACTATAGTATTTACTATATGGTTTAGTCAGGGTTCTTCAGAGAAACAGAACCAATAGGATAGATATAGGTATAGATGATATAGATACAGACGTAGATACAGATAGAGATATTCAGATGTCTAGAATGAGATTTACTATAAGTTAGTTGGCTCATGCAACTGTGGAGGCTGAGAAGTCCCACAGCCCACTGGCTGCAAGCTGGAGACCAGTAGCAGAAAGCCAGTGGTGTAAATTCCAGTCTGAGTCTGAAGGCCCAAGAAATCATGATCACTGATGGTGTAAGTTACAATTCAAGAGAAGACTGATTTTGCATCTCAGTCAGGCAGAGAGAGAGAGGGCAAGTTCCCTCTTTCTCTGCTTTTTCTTGATCTATTCAGGCCCCCAGTGGATTGGATGATGCCCACCCACATTGGAGAAGGCAATCTGCTTCACTCAGTCTACCAATGAGATGCTAATCTGTTCCAGCAAAATGCTCACAGACACACACAGAAATAATGTTTAGCCAAATATCTGGGCATCTTGTGACCCAGTCAAGTTGACACATAAAATTAACCATTTCATATACCTTTTAAAATGTCCGAAATCTAACCTATTTGATACGAATAAAGCTCTAATGGACTATCTCTGGTTAACAATAATCTAGCATCCTTTTAGAAAATGTGGGAAATGCATTAAAACACCAATATAAATATATCCATAATATTCAACCCTACCTCGCACTAGTAAAAGCTGTTCACGGTGGTTTGTTTCCTCTAATTATCATCTACACATGTGTGCATATGTGCATGCACACATACATATTGTATATGCATTGAATACAGATTTTACTTAACTGGAATGTATTAATTTTCTGTTGGTGTGTAACCACAAACTTCGTGACTGCAAGTTACACCATCTATCAATTCACAGCTCTGTAGGTCAAAGGTCTGGCATGGCATGGGCTGTGTTCTCTGTTCAGGGTCTCACAAGGCTGGAATCAAGGTGTTGGTGTCACATCCACTGAGCTCTCCTCCAGAAGCTCTGGGGAAAATTCCACTTCCAAGACCATTCTTGTTGCTGGCAGAAGTCATTTTCTCATGGCTGCTGGACTGTGGTCTCTGATTCTTTGATGGCTGTCATCTGGGGGTGCTCTCAGCTCCTAAGGGTTACTCCAATGCCTTGCCACATGGTTTCCTTCATCTTCCAGCCAGCAATGTGTGAATATTTCTTGTGATTTGAATCTCAAACTTCCATTCTTGTGAACAGCCAGACAAAATTGTCTGCTCAAGGGCTAATCTGATAAGGTCAGGCCCACTCAGATAATCTCCATTTTGCCATATAACATAACATAATCACAAACATGGTGTCTCTTCATATTCATTGGTTTTATCCACACTCAAAGGGGAGAGTGTTATACAAGGGTGAGGGTCATTGGAGGTTACCTTAGAATTCTGCCTACCACATGGAGTTTCACATAAGAAAAATCATACAACTATCAACCAATAATGTTCAAGTTTAAACTGAGTTTTCTGACCCAAAGTTCAGGGCACTGCTATAGAGCATCATAGGGCTGTGTTAAGGCTGAGGCCAGCACAGGGAATGTAATTCACCAAAGGTTCTGTAGTCAGGGATGTATCTGGACTCTGACTCTAGACTCCTGTCCAGCATCCATGTTATTTTTCTCTGTACAGTCTCTTCTACTTCAGAAGCAACCCATTCCCAAACTGCCCTTCCTCCAGTGTCAAACTAGATGATAAATTAAGAGAATAGGAAAGCATATGCAATATTAGGAAATCATGTGATCATTTTTTCCCCCACAACTCCCACAGCAAATTCATCCTGCAACTTAGAATTAGCACCAAAGCTCATGCATTATGGGGATGTGTTTCAGCTTTTGCTGCTGCCTTTCCAGATACTCTCTATGGCAGTAATGCTCTTAAGTTTAGGACAATGTCATCTTCTTTCTAGGAGGAAGGATGCAAGTGAGCTGGGACTGATACATGTTGAAGTCCTATTATGCCCCATAAATAATTTACGTTTTCTCATTTGCCCCTCAGGACAATATTATCCTGTCTTATTTCACAGATAACCAAGCTCAGGATCATAAAGACTAAGACCCTCTCCAGATAAGTGGCAGGATTGGTATGAGGTTCTATCTCTTGTCCCCCGCCCCCCAACAATATAACCAGAAGCTTCACATATAGATGACAGTTTTACTCTTCCTTGGTATTGTCTCTCATGGGTATGTACTCAACAACTTTTCTTGTTGAAGAAGACGATGGTGATCAAATTCTACCCCTTAGGCCAAGAAGCCTAGCTGTTGGGTCATATGGATTGATTGGTCCCTGAGGTATCCCCCAGGCCCAGTGACTCCACTCCACTGACATCAGGCTTAGGCATGTGACTACATTTGGCCAATGAAATACAAGAGGAAATGGAGTGTGCCCCATCCAAGCAGAGGAGTTAAGAGTCATGGAAGGATTCCAGCAGTACTCTTTTTCTCTCTGCCTTAGCATTGTCCCAACTTTCTTATAAGATAATTTAACTTGTTTAATCCTCCAATAACAATAGAAGATGATAATTTAAATGATGACAGCAATGCTTGGGAAGAGGGAAGCCAAATGACTTATACCCAAATTTGGCCTACTAGAAGATCAATTCAAAGCACATGCCCTAAATCTGAGTCAGTAGCCAGGAGAAGGTACACGTTTTACCTAAGATCATACAGAAAGTAGTTTGTCAGGCACTAGAACCAACATATCCCTTTCACACTATTGCCCTCTCCAGAAGACTCATCATCATGGTTTTTGCTCTCTGGGAATTTGTCTTTATGGATCCACAAGAAAAACCCAGATGTCCAGTTAATGGACACTCCTGATGTTAACTCTGCAAAAGGCTCCAATAATCGTCAGTAAGGGTACACTGGAAATGGGTTGACAATTTTTCCTCTATCCCATCTCCATTAGATGACTCTACAACACAGAAGTGATGCCAACTCTTATACACAATGTAAGTCTATATGAGTTTATTTTCCTTCCTGTTGTCATATTTTCAGAAACCCTTTAGGACACTTTTAGGTTGTTTAGGGCTATGTAGTTTAGGTTAAAGTCATTCTTAGAATTTAGGAAGTGGGGCAGGAAGGAAACTAACACTTTAAAGGTCTACTACTGGCCAGACACTGTGTTAGGCATTTTACCTACTGTTTCTCTAACTCCTTACAAATTATCAGTATTTCTTGTTATAACTAATTCCTTCCTCTAGGCATGATCTACTAAGGCTCGCTGTTATGGTCTGAATGTTTGTGTAACCTCCCAAATTCATACGTTGAAATCCTAATGTCCAATGTAGTAGTGTTAGGAGGTGGGGCCTCCTTTGGGAGGTGATTATATAAAAGAAGTCCTTGCCCCTTCCACCATGTGAAGTTACAATGAAAAGAAGGGGCTTTCACCAGAACTGGACCATGCTGACACCCTAACTTGAACTTCTATCCTCAAGTGCTGTGAGAAATACATTTCTATTGTTTATAAGCTACCAAATCTGTAGTATTTTTATGGCAGCTCAAATGGAAAAAGTCACTCATGGAAGTTGAATACATTTTCCAAGGACATATGGCTGGTAAGAGTCAGCATGGTTATTCTAATCAAGGGTTGTCAGACTCTGAAGTTGAGTTCCACTTTACATCTGTGCACATAGGGGTAGGTAGTAACATTTACCTTGCTCTAGAACTGGTTTTCTCAACCTAGGCACTGATAATATTTTGGACTGGAGAGCATTCTATTGTGGGGATTGTCCTGTGCATTGTAAGGCATTTAGCAGCATGCACTAGCCATCCCAGTTGTTACTATAAAAAAATGTCTCCAGATGTTGCCACATGTCCCCCAGAGGCAGGTAACAAATTCACCCCCATATGAGAACCACTGCCCTGGATGTACATTTCCAATAGGTAATTGAATACATGGGTCTGGAACTTAGAGGAAGGTCTGAGATGGAGACATGTTTTTTGGCCTTGTGTGGCCTGTCATGTAACAGATATCCTATAAATATTTGTTAAATAAATGCAAATGGCTTACAGAATTGAGAGTCGAGTCATTTTCCATCTTTATATCAGTTCTTCAAACTGAAGTAGGATTATTCTTTTTTAAATTTTATTTTATTAGTTTCAAATATACACTACATAGGTTAGGCATTTATATAGTTTATAAAACGATCCCCCTAAATGCTCCTTCTCTCTTCTGGTTCTCCACCTAGCCAATACATTAATGCTATAAACTGTTTCAAAATCTTCATTTTCAAACCAAGATTTATTGCTTATCTCTTCTTTACCTTTGTAAAAGTAATGTCTTTTCAATGGCAGAACATGTTGAAATTGGTTATACGATCACCGGGTTAAGACGAAGCCAGAAATAGTTTCTTTCTTCTTTTTAAATTTTTTGAGAGCCTCTTATGAACTATATTTTTAATGTACTGCTGCTTAAAAATACAGGGATGTTTCAAGAAATACAAAAGTTCATGGTCAGAGCAAATAGCAAACACGTACTTTCTTTCGATAATCTTTTCTCTCCCCTCCTCCTTTTTAATTTTTTTTATTTTTTAAATTTTAATTAGTTTCAAGTATACAGTACATTGGTTAGACATCTATAGTTAGCAAAATGATCCTCCCAATTTCTCCCTCCCTCCCCTGACCCTCCACCTAGCCAATGAATTAATGCTAATTGCATTCCCTATGCTGTGCTCCCCATCCCCATGACCATCCATCAGCTACTAATTTGTACTTCTTTAACCATTCACCCCATTCTCCTAGCCCCCCCAAACCCCTTCTTCTCTGTCCATCACCAAATTGTCCACTATCTTTGTGAGTCTGTTTTTGATTAGTTTGTTCTTTTTATTCCTTAGA
Organism: Pteropus alecto; assembly: GCF_000325575.1. Classification (NCBI taxonomy): domain Eukaryota; kingdom Metazoa; phylum Chordata; class Mammalia; order Chiroptera; family Pteropodidae; genus Pteropus; species Pteropus alecto. Next base: position 303,374 of record NW_006440657.1, read on the forward strand.
TTCCACATGTAAGTAAAATTATATAGTGTCTATCTTTCTCTGTCTGATTTAAATACCTTCTAAGTCCATCAAACCAAAATGTTTTTTTTTATCCCTTTCCTTTTAGTCTATGTTTTAATCTGAAGTGAGTTTCTTATAGGCAACATGTAGGGGTCTTTTTCTCTTATCCATTCATCCACTGTTTTAGTTAGAGCACTTAATTATTTTCCATTTGAGGTACTTATTGATAGGAATGTAGTTGTCACTTCTTCATTCCTGTTTTTGATACATGTTTTTTCTTCTTAAAGAAATCCCTTCAACATTTCTTGTAATACTGGCTTAGTAGTAATAAATTCCTTTAGCTTATTTTTGTTTGGGAAGCTCTTTATGATAGCTTTGCTGGATAAAGTATTCTTGATTGTAGATCCTGGGTCTTCATCACATCGAGTATTTTGTGCCAAGCCCTTCTGTCTTGCATAGTTTCTTTTGAGAAATCAGCTTCCAGTCTTATGGGTGTTCTCTTGTAGGTAACTATCTGTTTTTCTCTTGCTGCTTTTAATATTCTTTCTTTGTATTTAACCTTTGGCATTTTAATTATGATGTGTCTTGGTGTAAGACTCTTTGGGTTCATCTTGTTTGGGACTCTGTGCTTCTAGGGGTTGTATGTCTAATTCCTTTACCAGGTTAGGGAAGTTTTCTGTCATTATTTATTCAAATAGGTTTTCAATTCCTTACTCTCTCTCTTCTCCTTCTGGAACCTCTATGATGCGAATGTCGTTAAACTTGGTGTTGTCCCAGAGGCTCCTTAAACTATTCTCATTTTCTTGGATTCTTTTTTCTCCTTGGTTTTGTCTTTTATCTCTTTGTTAAGGATTCCCAAAAGTTCATGGAGCATCTTCATAACCAGTGTTTTGAACTCTGCACCCGTTAGATTACTTGACTCCATTATATCTTGATCTTTGTTCTGTTCTGTCATATGGTTTCTGTTTCTTTGTCTTCCCCTTTTGGCTGCCTTTCCATGTCTGTTTCTATGTACTAAGCAAAGCTCCTAAGTCTCCCGGTCTTATTAGTGTGAATTTGTGAAGTAGGTGTCCAGTGGCACAGTCCTGAGAGAGGTTCAGCTGCAGGCCAAATTTAGCCCCAGCCTCTACCCCTCTGGGGCCACCTGTTAAGATTCAGCAAGCAATCCACAGATACTGTGCTTATAGTTGCCTCAAAAGGCTACAGCAGAAAACGAGGCCAGCTGCCTCCAGTGTGAGTCTAGATGATGCTCAACAAGGAGCACCTGACTCACTGAGGATATCCCTGGATGTGGCTTGATTGGAGCCATGAGTTGGGGGAGGCAGAGTTTCAGGGAATCCTCTGGGCGGAGAGGCCTCTGTTATTGTTTGATGACATCACAGCTATGGCAGCGCTGTGTTCGGCATACTGGTAGTGGGGAGGGCTCAACAGGGAACAATGGATACCACCGGCACTTCTGTACAGAGTGAGTCTCGCTACGGTCCTCACTCCAACACTGTCTCCCTGTATGTCCTTGGTGCCCCCTTCACGCAGCCGAATGGGCACTGGTGCTCAGAGCAAGCAGGTCTGTCACCATGAAAATCCGCTCGTGGACGCGGCCCCTTTAAGAGTCTGCCATTGCCGCAACCTCCGTCTCACTCAGCTGTTCCAGACCGGGCAGCCCCCCGTCCTCACCCCATTCTACCTTCTGTTGTTGCTGGGTGTTTTCTTGGATTTCTCCATAGCTGTATGGCTTGTTCATCTAGATCCCAGGTGATTTTTCCTTGCTGCTGCTCCTTGTTTCCATCACAACTTTGATTTGGTTGCCAGAGGGATGAACAGAGCCTTTATCATCTACGCTATTTTTTTTCCTCTCTCTCCCCTCCCCTTTTTTATCAAGATATAATTGACATACATTTTATGAGTTTCAGGTGTCCAATATAATGATTCAATATTTATATATGTTGCAAAATGATCACCAAAATAAATCTAATTAACATCATCACCTCATAGTTATTTTTTTTCTTGTGATGAGAACTTTTAGATTACTCTCCTAGCAACTTTCAAGTAAGCAATACAGTATTTAACTATAGTAGCCATGCTGTATGTACACCATAGCCCATGACTTATTTATTTTATCAGAATTCATTTCAACATCAAAACAGCTGAACAAAAGAGTGTAAGTTCATTGTAGCCTACATTTCTATGCCAGACAACGTGTTACGTACTTTAAGATGTTAACATATTCAATCTTCACAACAGCCCTTTAAAGTTCTATCATCGTTCATGGATCAGAAATTCAAGCTAGAAAGAGGTTAAGAAACTTTTCTAGGGTCATACAATCAGTTGGTGGCAGAGGCAGGACCCTAACCAGGACTGTGTGGTGTCAAAACCCACTGGTCCTCACTCAAGGCCTGGCATTCTGAATTTTGTTTAAGTGAATTAAACTAAATGTAGTGACTTAACAGAGATTTCTGGTGAGCTTAAGGCACCACTGTTAAAATAATTCCTTGGATTTACATGGAAAAGTATTTACCTTCTTGAAACTCGTGCTTTTTTTCTGGATGGGAATGACTATTCTCTGATCCAGACCTAGCTAGCTGGGAAAAAAGACTGATGTGATCCTGTTTGACAGCTGAGGCTACATGGGTGAAGTTAGGAGGAGTTAGGAGGTAAGACCTGCCACCAGGACCCAGGGAGATCTTGTGGCTGGTACTGCAGGGCCCTATCCAAAATACACAGAAAAAGCTTTTAATTCTCTGTAGAACCTTGCCTCTCAAGGGTTCAATGGAAAAGTGCTTCTCTGAAGTTATCTGCAGGGAGAAGTAAGGGAACATGACAGCACATGGAACAAGAGAAAATGGGGTGATGCTTTTTTTCTTTTTCCCCAACTCCTTCAGGGAAGGACAGCAGAAAACAGCAGGTTTCCAGGGATCTCTCTCTTTGCCCCCTTTCCTACCCCTTTGCCCCACCTTTTGTGACAGTAGAGGAATAGAGACAGAAGTCAGAAATCTGGGGTGCCCTGAGAGGGGGGCAAAAAGGTAGGCGGTGCCTGACAATCAGAATGCGCATTAGGAAAACACAGGTATAGGAGTACATGCCCAGGGTGTAGGTTCATCCATCAAGCTCTCAGTCACCACCTGCTTCTGTATGAAGTGCCATCACTACCATATAGTAAAGAAGCTCACAAATAACACAGATCTGTATTTTCCAAGGGAGGTTAAGAGGCTTGATGTAACTTATCCATGAGACGCGAATGTCACAGTTAGTGTTTGTGGTCTGGCATCGGCACCCAGGTACATCTCCCATCTCTCTTGCTCCAGCGTCCTGTCTAGCGGACAAATATTAGGATTTGATCTCACCCTTCAGAAGCTCAAAGGAAACACTCTTTTCTCGTATAAAGCAAGGAGGTAAGATAACAGGACAGAAAAACACAGGAAATGGGGCAGGTGGTGACTTCTTTCCCTTACCCCAAACACCATTCATGGGGTACATGACTCATGTCATGTACACCAGTTGAACAGAACTGGTGTAATAGCTTTCTTCCTTTCCCCCAGCTCCACAAAGCACTCATTCCACCACATAGAAATGGCATTAACTCAGTCAAAATAGAAACACATGTTCATTCTTCTCTCCACATGCTCTCCAGATCGTGCTGCCCCTCAGATATATTTATATCTTTACCTGACACCCCAGGGGCCCTCCACTAACTACTGGGGTAAAGTTCCACCTGATTCCAGACTCTCAGCAGATCCATCCTTAATAAGTGCGAGTCTCTTTCCCCTTTCCCTTTGAATGCACTGTTCAGCCTGTCTTCACAGGCCCACTGAGGCTGGAAGGGAACAGAGGCTAGGCCCTAAGTCAGACAGTGACTGGACAATCCTACACTCTGAGGGCATAGGATGCCCCCTGACAAGCATCTTTCTGAGCCTGCCAGATCAGTTCAAGAGCAGGGAGGTGGCAGGATCCTCCTTTGGGAGAGGTCTGTTTCCAGACAAGAGCTGAAACTCACAGGTTCTGTTCAGTCCAGCAGTTTTAGACATAAAGAGATTTAGTCATATAACAAGGTAGTACATGGAGAAAATTATGTTAAAGGAATTAATTTGGGCCTCCTGGAAAAGTGAGGAGGAGTTGCCTCTATTGGAGGCCACGCAAGGGGCTTCTGAGAAATGATCCCATTCCCTCAGACTAACTGGGGAGGAGAATGGAAAGAGGGGACTTGGATGAGGCCTCTGCTCAAGGGCTCTGGGGGAAGAGGAATTCCATGTCCAGTATAATCTATCTAAAGCAAGACTAAAGATTTGCAGGCAAAATCCAGGAGATAACCACATGTGGTAAAGCAGTGATGAGATGTTTTTAATGAAAGCTGCAGCATTTCTTTCCTCCTAATGCTCTGGCAGAAAAGAATACCAAATTGTTTTCCAGTATGAAATGGAGAATATCAAATAAATCAGCCAGTGAATAAGGATCTTAGGAAAACTAGCAGTAGCTCCTCCCCCAAGGCTGAACCAGAAATCAAGTCTGAAGAGCATCTCTAAATGCTAAGTTAATAATTCGAATTTCAGAGGGAACAAAAGAGGCAAGAAATAATGAAGTCAACAGACATTGAGCTCCTCTGCTCACATTCCCTGTAAACCTCTGGCCCAAATCACCCATCACTCTGAACTGAGTGAAAGAGGAGATGATAACCTAGATGTGGGAAGGCTCCTCTTCCAATGCTTCAAAATGATGAACTCCTTGCTGTTGGCAGAGGGAAGGGAGGGCCTTCATTGAGTGAAAAATCTGTCCATCGTAATGGGTGGCTGGTCAGATATGATTCCTTATTACTGTTTCATGTTGCAGTAAGTCCTCTCTTCTGCTCATCGCATTAGCATTACACATGGCCTTTGACATTTGGAAACAACTTCAGACGACTTAACTCCAGGAGATGGAGCCTCTCTAAGGAGAAAGTCTCAAACTCAGTTGACGTCTGTATTCCTCAGAAAGAAAAGAACAGAGAACATGCTAAAAGGGAGATCATGTAGATCATTACCATTGCCTTTTGGAATTGAATCACTGCTGGCTCTGGCTTTACTCATAGAACCACGGATCTTCATGCCATTTGGCATAAAGCAGAAAATATGAAGATACAGCAAATTTCCTTGTCTCTGCCTCTGTGAATTTTTGTCATTATCTACCTAAAAGTTTCTCATTTTGTACAGGTTTTGTAAGTAACCTTCATTGTCAATACCCTTTACTATGTGACAGGGATTGTGTTTAGTGCTCTACTTGCATCATTTAATCCTCACCACAAACCTACGATGTAAGAACCACTGTGATGCCTGTTTTATCAAAGAGAAAATAGAGGCTAAAGGGTTTGTCTGCTTATGAGTGGTAAAGTTGAAATGCAAACCCAGACCATATGACCCCCAGACACGCGCTCTCAACCCTTACGATGTTCCCTGGTGGGCAGAGAGTGTGACAGTCTTCTGTAGTCCTGGGTGCACAACTTGGTGAGATGGGGTGATTTTTCCCAGTCACCTAGATTTTCCCTTAGCTTACCATGAACTTCTTTGAGATTGTAGCCTGGTGCAAAGTCAAGACAACCACATCTCAACATTTTATAAGTAGCCCGATGACACACTTGTAAAAAATTTCTTACACATCAACAAATAATGTTTTTTGTTGTTTTGTTTTTAAATTTTTTACTTTTTATGGTGACATTGGTTAACGAAATCCAATAAATTTTAGCTGTACACTTTAACAGTAAGGAATATATATACATATATATACACATATATACGTATATATATATTTACACTGTGTGTTCACCTCCCATAGTTAGATTTCTTTCTGTCACCAC
>NW_006440657.1:312893-325972 GCF_000325575.1 Pteropus alecto
TTCCTCCATTTCGATTTGAGTCTATATTTGTCTTTTGAGCTGAAATGTGTCTTCTGGAGGCAGCATATAGTTGAGTTTTGTTTTTCAATTCAATTTGCAACTCAGTGCATGCTTTTTTATTGGTGAATTCAGTCCATTTACATTTAGGGTGATTATTAAAATATAAGATCTTCTTATACCCATTTTATCTTGTGTTTTCTGGTAGCTCAGTGCTTCCATTGCTTCCTTGTCCTTGTGTTTCTGTTTTCTGTATTTTGGTTGGCTTTTGTGAGTTTCCTTCTGGTCCTTCTTGTGTGATATTATATACTTTGGTTCTGAATCTTTTACATGTGATTACCATTACAAATATGTGAAGGATAGTTATATACATATACAGTTGTCCCTTTTCTTCTGCACATGCCTTATCTCTATTCCCTTTTGAGAATTTGGATCTTTGAATCCTCCCATTTTCAGTCATTGTTGTCTCAGTTTGTCCCTATGTATGCTGAACATTCATTACTATCTTGCTATAGCAAATCTCTTCTTATTATTAAGCTTATAATGCCCTGTTCCTAGTAAAGGTTGCACTCTTCTGCTTCTATCAGCCTGCTAGTCACCTTACTCCTAATTACGGTTTTTGTTTTTGTTTTTTTGTCATTTTGTTTTAGGTGAGCTGACCTCTTTCAGTATTTCCTGTAGTGCATGCCTAGTAGTGGAAAATTCCCTCAACTTTTGTATGTCTGGAAAGGTCTTTATTTCTCTTTCATATCTAAAGGAGAGCTTAGCTCTGGTAGTTCCTTGCACTTGATAGTTTGAATATTTGATTCCACTCCTTTCTGGTTTGTAAGGTTTGTGCTGAGAAGTCCGATGATAATCTAATGGGTTTTCCTTTATAAGTTACTAATGTTTTTGTTTTATTTGAGAAGATATTCTTCTCTGAAACACATATCTTTGCAAATTCATGTGGGAGTTATTTAAAAGATAAGAAAATGCAGGTTCCTTGGCATTTTCTATATAAGCAATTATATCATCTGAAAATAGTTTTACTTTTCTCTCTCTCTCTCTCCTTCCCTCCCTCCTTCCTTCCTTCCTTCCTTCCTTCCTTCCTTCCTTCCTTCCTTCCTTCCTTCCTTCCTTCCTTCTTTCCTTCCTTCCTTCTTTCCTTCTTTCCTTCCTTTTTTAATTCATATGTGATCCATTCCTTTTTCTTTCTGTAATGGCTAGAATTTCCAGCACCATGTTGAAAAAGGGTGAAGAGAGCAGACATTCTTTTCTTGCTCCTTAAGGGGAAAGCATTCAGCCTTTCACCATTAAGTACATTGTTATCTGTAGATCATTTGTCTATAGTCTGTGTAAAGTGGAGGAAGTTTCCCTCTATTCATAACTAGCTGAGAGTTTTTATCATAAAATGGTGTTCAATTTTGCCAAATGTTTTTTCTGTATCAACTGATATGAGATTATATATATATGTATATATATTAAATATGTATGTGTGAGTGTGTGTGTATGTGTATGTGTGTACGCACATAAACACACACACTCACACACACACACATTTAATTTGGTAGATTACATTGGCTGCTTTTTGAATATTGAATCAGACTTGCATCCTTGGAATGAACCTCATTTGGTCATGGCGTGTACACATCTACACCCTGCATATTTTGTTATACTATGTTCTCAGGTCAAAAATATTTTATAATTCCCTTTATGTGGTCTTTATTGATCCATGGATTTATAACCATATTGTTTAAATTTCAAACATTGGAGACTTTTCTGATATCTTCCTGTTATCTATTATTAACTTAATTCAGTTGCCAGCAGTGACCATACTCTGCATGATTTGAATCCTCATATTTTTGAAACTTGTTTATTTTAAATAATATGGGCAAATGTTATTGAATCTTCCATGTTTCCTTGCAAATAATATTTATTCTCCTGTTTGCTGACTGTTCTACATGATTCAATTAGGTGAAGTTAGTCAATTGTGCTCAGTTTTATTTTTTAATTGATAGGTTTTATTTTTAGAACAGTTTTAGTTTTACAGAAATAGTAAATCAAAAGTACAGAGAGTTCCTATACACACTCACCTCTCCAAGAGATTCCCTTATTATTAACATCTTGCATTAGCATGTTACAATTGATGAGCCAATATAGATACATTATTATTAACTAAAGTCCATAGTTTATATTAGGGTTCATTCTTTGTATTGTACATTCTATGGGTTTTGACAAATGTAAAATGACAGATATCCAGCATTATAGTATCTCATAGAATAGTTTCACTGTCCTAAAAATCCCGTGTGCTCCAGCTATTCATCCTTGCTTTCTTCCCCTTCAACCCCTGGCAACCATTGATCTTTTCACTGTCTCCATAATTCTGTCTTCTCCAGAATGTCATACAGTTGGAATCATACACTATGGAGCCTTTTCAGACTGGCTTCTATCACTTAGCAATATGCATTTAAGTTTCCTCCATGTCTTTTTTTTGTGGCTTGATAGCTCATGCATTTTATTGCTGAATAATATTCCATTTATGGATGAACCACAGTTTGTTTATCCATTCACCTATTGAAAGACATTTTGGTTGCTCCCATGTTTGGGCAATTATAAACTGCTATAAACATTTGTGTGTGTGCAGATTTTTGTGTGTTGATGTTCAAGTTTTTATATCCTTACCTTTTTTTTTTTTTTTTTTGTCTACTTGCTCCGTAATTTATTGGGAGAGGAGCACTGAAATCTACAACTGTAAGATTTATCTGCCTCTCTTTTCAGTATTGTCAGGGTTTGCTTCAAGCATTTTGAAGCATATTATTGGGTATAATGTATTTAAGATTTTTATGACCTCCTGGTGAATTAATCCTTCTATTATTATAAAAATGTCCTTGTTTTTCTGTAGTAATATTGCTTGTTCTGAAGTATGCTTTGCCTAATATTAACATAACAACTCTGCCTTTCTTAAGATTAGTGTTTTCTTTCATATATACTTTTCTACCCATGCGTTTAGCCTGTGTCTTTATACTTAAAGTCTATATCTTGTAGAGAGCATATATTTGAGTCTTGCTTTTTCACCTAGACAATCTAGCCTTTCAATTGATCACGACACTTATGTTTAATGAAACTTTCAACAGAATTTGGTTCAAATTTACCATTTTGCTGGGGATTTTTTATTTCCCTCTTTTTGTATTTTTCTCTTTTTCTGTCTTTATTTGGATTACTTGAACATTTTAGTAATTTATTTTATCTCCTCTGTTGGCTTGTTAATATACTATGCTTTATTTTAACTAGTTTCTTTGGAATTTTCATACTGTATTTTTAACTTATTATTATCTACTTCCAAATAGTAATTTAGCTCTTCTTATATAAATATAAGAATCCTACAGCAATCACATTCCATTTTTCCTCCTTTTTTTGTGTTATTTTTGTCATATATTATACTGGTACATATCAAATACATTCCACAATGCATTTACCTTATATTAGCTTTAAAATAATCTTTAAAAATATTGAACACTGAGAAAGATTATAATTATTTACATATTTCCCATACCTGGTGCTCTTCAGTTTAGTCCTTTGCACAGATTCAAGGTTCCATCTACCATTGTTTTTCTACAGTTGGAAATACATTTTAAAAAATATTTCTTGTATTGCTGGTCTACCAGCAGCAAACTGTTTCAGGCTTTGGTAAATACAAAAGCATTTTATCATTATTTTGAAGAACATTTACACAGAATATCAAATTCTAGTTTGACAATTTTTTATTTTCTTTAGCACTTCCAATATGTCTTTCCATTGTACTCTGCCTTGCATCGTTTCTAAGTAATCTACACATGGTGATTTTTACCTTGGCTTTCCTTTATGTTTTGCAGTGGCTTCTAGGATTTTCTATTACTAGTTTTCAGATGTTTTCTCATTATATGCTTTAGGGTGGCCCTATTTGTATTTATTCTGCTTGGATTCTCAGGGTTTCTTGAATCTTTCAGTTTTTAGTTTTCCTTAAATTTGGAACACTTCCTGCCATTATTTTTTCAAATGTTTTTTTCTGTTTTCTAATTATAGATATATTAGACATTTTGACGTTATTCCACAGAACACTGAGGAAGCTCTTAATTGTGTTTGTTGCTATGTCAGTCAACTCAATGATGTTTTCTTCTGAGGTATCTAATTTGCTGTTAATCACAATAAAATTTTCATTCAGAAATCGTATTTTTAATCTCTAAAACCTCCATTTGATATCTTTTATATATGCCACTTAAAGCATTATTATACTAGTAGTATTTTCCTTTAAATCCTTGGGCTTATTTATAATAGCTACTTTAAATCTTTGGATGCTAATTTCATCATTGTTGTAATCTCTGGGTCTGTTTCTGTTGACTATTTTTTCCTCATGATTATTTGTCACATTTCTACTATTTTCATATTACTAGTAATTTTTTATTAGACTCTGGACATGGTGAATATTTATGTGGTTGAATATCTGGATTATATTTTCTTCTATTAAAGTTTGCTGGATTTCATTAAACAGGTAGATCATTTAACTCTTTTGAGGCTTATCTTTAAACTTTTATCAGACATGTTTACAGTAGGTTTTACTCTAAGGTTATTTTACTACTAATACTAAAATATTTTCCTTCTGAAGACTTGACTGAATGCCCCCATTGTTCAAGGAAGACTCTTTAACTTGGCTGATGACAACTGAATGATTTCTCACATGCACAAAATCTGGTAATTTTTCAATTTACACCTCTCCAGTTATTCAATAGTTGTTTGCTGGGTTCTATATATGTGAACAAGGTCGAATATGTTAATAATTTTTTAAAATCTTTGATATCCTTACTGATATTTTTCTGATATAGTATTAATTACCAAGAAACTTATAATATTCTTTCTCACTATAATTATGGAATTTTCTACTTGTTCTTTTATCCTGATTTTTTTTTTCTGCTTTATGTCTTTAGGAACATAGAATTAAAGGATTACAATAACTTCCTGGTGAATCGATCCTTTTTTCTTTATTAAATGTCCCTCTTTGTCTATATAATGCCCATTGCCCTGAATTCTACTTTGTTTGATATTTAAAAAGCAACACCAGCTTTCTTATAGATACAATGTACATAATAACTTTCAACATACTCTTAGGTTTCTCTTTTCTCAGTTCTTATATTTAATGTGAATCTTATATAACTATGCTATCATTTTACTTTTACTTGGAATAGTAGGGGACGGAGTGGAGATGTAGACCCAACTAGAACTGACAGGTTCTAGCCCTTGCTTGTAGACCCTGAGCTATATTTCTTCCTTAAATATTGCAAGTCCTCTCTCTTCTCAGTCTCCATGTTCTCCTTGGCTGGTGTCATCCACTTCTGCAGTTGTCACTACAGTCTTAGTGATGAGGACACCCAATTTCACATCTCTACCCCAGACCACTCTCTGGCCCTACAAACTCTAATCCACTTCTCTAGTGGAACTCACCTCCTTGACTTCCCAAGGATGTTGCAATCTAAACAGGTCCATTGCTCTGCCATTCATCAAGATTAACCCTGTTTCTCTGCCCCAGGCTTCCTGTTCAAGCCGCAATGCTGGCTCTGGTCACAAGATGGCCCTTTACTTTACTTTTTAGGTTTCTCCAACAGACATTCAAGTTTTGTTAAAGGAGATAAATAAATCCGTCACGATATTTTAAAACAAGTTAGGAGGTATTATTGGCCCCACAATACCTATTCATTTTTGAAATGCATATGGATCAAAACCACTGAAGGAATCTAATTGGCGCATTTCTGTCCCATGAAATATTCATTCATATAACAAATGTCTATCTCTCTCCCATTGCTAAGAGGTGTCTTAATTTTCAACTGAATAGCTTTTCTTTGTGTCCTTGCTTCTGCTTCTTCATAGTTTCTGTTCCCTCCTGATTTCATCTTTCTCACAACTTGGACTTATTATGACGACCTTGCAAGTCCTCAATGTCGGGGATTTCATTTCTCCCCTTTGTTTTTTTTTCTTTTTCTTTTTGGTGACCAACATCAATTGCCTGATTATCTCCATTATGCCCAGTTTTATTCACTGTGAGGGAAAACACAGTTCCCTTTAGAAGAAACAATAAGGTTGGGATTTGCCACTACTAAAATATCTAGAAAAACAACAATTTAAAAAATTATATTTAAGAAAATATGTAACTGTCTCCAGCTGTTCTAATCAGTGTTTTAATGGATTTATTATTTGATTTTTGAGGGGCTGAGCACACTGATTCTGGAGCCCAGCAGTTTTGGCTACATCCAGGCTTTGCAACTTAGTAGCTGTACAACCTCAGGCAATTTGTTTAACTTCTATGTTCCTCGGCTTCCTCCTATGTAGGGTGGGGACATTGCTAGTATAGCCCTCACAGGTTTCTTTTGAAGAATGGATTGATCAGTGCCTGTAAATAGCTTAGGACACTGGAACATGGTGCACACTGAAAGTATGTTATGAATATTGTTATCGTTTTTCTGCATATTCCAAATGAATGTGATAACGTATATATTCAGAATTATTTTAATGGCAATACGATTAGAACTGTACAAAAAAATAAAATAACTGCCATTGAAGAAAATAACAAAAAAAATTACCTTTAATCACACATCCATTCCCAAATGTCATCAGTCATGGATTCTTTTATGTTTTTTTCTATTTGTGTGTGCATATTCCCATATATAGTTATACACCTTACTTTCTTGAATTCAGTCTCTCTCCTCTATTGCAATACTTTTGATCCCTGTTGCAACAGTCTTGAGTAAAGTCTTCCTTGCTGTTTTTAACAAGTATCTAGTGCATTTTTTTCTTTTAAGTTACAATGCAAAATTTTTATTCATGTTTTAGTTTGCTACGTCATCCTGCTCCTGCTAGGTTCCTTGGGAAATGCAAGTCTTTGCCTCTAAGGAAATGAAGTGACTTGCTTGTTCTTTAATCAAGGGTAGAACAGGGCTAAAGACCTGAGGGTGTCCATAGTCACAATGGCCACCTTAAGCATTTATTCAAAATATATCAGGATTTCTGCTCCTGTCCAGTATAGAGTAAGAGAAACTGGTATTACCTTCCAAACTTAATAAACTGGATTAAATCTATGAGCCAACTGTTCTCAAGACACTGGACATCAGGCAACAGAGGTAAGCCATCTGTGAGAGACTGGAAACAAATGAGGTTATTCTTATGATTGCCCCAACCTACTTCCTGGAGAAAGTTTTAAGGCCTCAATGCAGAGACTAGTAATTCATAGAGAACCCAGTGGTTTCCCACAGCTTAGGATAAGAAGTTGAGAATCTGGGGAATCTAAGGCAGCTAAGGTTTGCAGGACAGAGTACCACGAAAGAAAGAGCTCACAGAGAAAGAATTTAGGAGATCTGCAGAGGATCCCCCTTGAATATTTACCTGAGTATTGGTCATTACATGCCTGCGAGGAAACTACCCCAGAGCAGGAAAAGAATTACCCCAAAAGATTAAAGGGAACAATTTTCTTAAGTTCACACATATTTGGGAATAGAGCATGTTCCTACTAGCCAGACTTGAAGACCTCATAATTCATGGGATATAAACCAGAGTACTCAGAGGGTTTTTCCTCTTTAGTGGGATATGATTAACCCTAAACTAAACACTACTCGAGTCTTGCTTTACAAAAGTGAAAAATCAAGAACCTAAAAACGTCAAACTGTTTACAAGCAACTTAACTATGTCCCAGAATAGAAACCAATATGTTTACTGGGATAAAAAAAATATCTGGCAATCAATAGATAAAAATCACAATGTCTACCATCCAATCAACAATCACGAGGCATGCAAAGCAGCAGGAAAACCTAATGCATCATCAGAAGAAAAATCAATCACAACTTATCAAGAAATTACAAAGATGGTAGAATTAGACAAGGACATTAAAACAGATATTATAACTGCATTGCATGTGTTCAAGAAGCTGGAGAGAAGACTGAATATGTTTAGTGGAGACATGAAATATAAAAAATATATAAAAGCCTCAAATTGAACATCTATAGATAAAAACTACAATGTCTGAAATGAAAAATATGTTAGATGGGGTTAACTGCAAATTAGACATGGCAAAAGAAAAGATTATTGAACTCAAAGACATAGGAATAGAAACAATTCAAAATGAAACAGAACAAACTGGAAAAAAGAATGAATAGAGAGGAGAGTAAAAAAAAAGAATGCCATAGCAGATAGAGGATTTCATCCCTCTTGCAACCAAATCAAAGATATGACAGAAACACAGAACAAACAGTAAGGAGAGTCGCCTGGGATCTAGACAAACAAGCCCTAAAACTAGGGAGAGAAATAAGAAATCACCCTGCAACAGCTGGAGGTAGGATGGGGCGAGGACGTGAGGCTGCCCGGTCCCAAGCAACTGAGTAGGATGGAGGCAATGGCAGCGGCAGACGCCTCTTAAAGGGGCCACGTCCGTGAGTGGACTTCCACGGTGACAGACCTCCTCGCTCTGAGCACCAGCACTGGGGTGGCTGCTCGGGGGACACCAGGGACTTCCAGGGGGACATTGAGTTGTTGAAGTGAAGGCCTGAGGCAAAGATCTCTCCCTGGCAGAAGTGCCGGCGTTATCCATTGTTCCTCTGTTGAGCCCTCCCCACTCCCACTGTGTGGACACAGCGCCGCCATAGCCATGAAGTCATCAAATTGAATAATAGAGATTGCTCTGCCCAGAGGATTGCCTGACATACCGCCTCCCCCAACTTGTGGCCCTACCCAAGCCACATCCAGGTGTGTCTTTGGCGAGTCAGGTACTCCTTGCTGAACAGTACCAAGTCTCATACTGGTGGCAGCTGGCCTCGGTTTGTGGTGTGGCCTTTTGAGTGAAAAGCAGTTATTTACCTACAAGGGAGCACCATAAGTCTGACAGCTGTTTTCTCAAAAGAAACCATGCAGGATAGAAGGGCTTGGAATCTTAACGGGTAGCTCAGGAGGGGCAGAGGCTTGGGCCGAATTTGGCCTGCACTTGATCCCCTCTCAGGACTATGCTACTGGACACTTACTTCACAAATCCATACTAATAAGACTGAGAGACTTAGGAGCTTTGCTTAGTACATAGAAACAGACATGGAAAGGCAGCCAAAATGGGAAGGCAAAGAAGCAGAAACTACATGAGAGAACAGAACAGAGATCCAGAAATAATGGAGTCAAGCAATCTAACAGATGCAGAGTTCAAAACACTGGTTATAAAGATGCTCAATGAATTTAGGGGAAGTGTAGATGAACTCAGTGAGAACTTTCACAAAGAGATAAAAATGGAAATGGAAATTATAAAAGAGAACCAGTCAGAAATGAAGAACACATAATCTGAGATGAAGAGTATACTAGATGGAATAAACAGAGTGGATAAAAAAGAAGATCAGACCACCAATATAGAGGATGGGGAAGCTGAGGACATTCAATCAGAATGTCAAGAAAAAAGAAGCCAAGATTATAATAATAATTTAAGGAGCCTATGGGACACTATTAAATGTAAAAAATATCCGTGTCATAGTGGTACCTGAAGGGAAACAAGATGTTGAAGAGCTATTTGAAGAAATAATGTTGGAAAACTTCCCTCACCTGGTGAGAGAAATACACATAAAACCCCAGGAAGTCAGAGAGTCCCAAGAAAGAGGAACCCAAAGAGGCCCACACCAAGACATATGACCATTAAAATGCTAAAGGTTAAATACAAAGAGAGAATCTTAAAAGAAGCAAGTGAAAAGCAGTTATTTACCTACAAGGGAGCACCATAAGTCTGACAGCTGTTTTCTCAAAAGAAACCATGCAGGGAGCACCATTCTGACAGCTGTTTTCTCAAAAGAAACCATGCAGGATAGAAGGGCTTGGCACAAAATATTCAACGTGATGAAAACCCAGGATCTACAACCAAGAATTCTTTATCCAGCAAAGCTGTCATTTAGAGTTAAAGGACAGATGAAGAACTTCCCAGACAAAAAGAAGCTAAGGGAATTTATGAACACAAAGCCAGTATTACAGGAATTGCTGGAAGAACTTCTTTAAGAAGAAAAAAACATGTATCAAAAACAGGAATAAAGAATGGTAATAACTACATTCCTATCAACAAGTTCTGCAAATAGAAAAGAATTAAGTGCTCATACCAAAAGATAGAGTGGCTGAAAGGATAAGAAAACAAGACCCCTACATATGCTGCCTACAAGAGACTCACTTCAGATTAAAAGACACGCATAGACTAAAAGGAAGGAGATGGAAAAAGATATTGCCTTGATGGACCTAGAAGGTATTGTGCTGAATGAAATAGGTCAGAGAAAGACAGATATTGCATGATTTCACGTACATGTGGAATCTAAAGAAGAAAATCATCATCATCTAAAACAACAAAAGAGAAAATAAACTCATAGATACAGATATTTTGAGGGCTACCAGATGGGAGGGGGGTTGGGAGGATGGCAAAAAGAAACCAGCAAGGGGATTAAGAGGTACAAATGGATAGTTGCAGAACAGACATGGAGATGTAGAATATAGCATGGGAAAGATGGTTAATAATGTTGTAATAAATATGTAAGGGGGAAGAGGGGTACTAGATTTAGTGGTGTGATCGCTTTGAGAGTTATGTGGATCTCTGATTACCAGGGTGTACAACTGAAACTGATATATTATTGTATGCCAACTATAATTGAAAAAAAAAACTCATTGAATTGTACAATGTAAATAGAAGCAACTAATTGTCTATATTTCAATAAAGCTGGAAAAAGAAAATGAATAGAGCATTACCGAGTTGTGGGACAACCATACTGATAATCATGTTAAATGGAAATGGTCTAAGCCCTCTAATTACATGGCAGAGATTGTCAGAGTGAATAAAAACCAGACTGAGCCCCTAATATCTGCTGAATGTTATGGAGAAGAGAGGATTGGTTGTACACACACACACACAAAACCCAAAACATGTACTGAGAAAAAGGTCTTTTTGACAAAAATAATAATGCCATCCATGGTCCAGGCATCATTAAGATAGTACTCACCTAAGCCAGAACAACTCTAAGTCAGGTAGAATACCTTTACACACAGCTCTATAGGAGACAAACTGGAATACTGGCACACTGAGTTGTCCAGAGAAATCTGTAGTGATGGCAGGAGGAGGGGAGGTGGGAGTGGCTTACCACAGTAGAGGAATGGAGTTGGCTTGTGACACATAGTTTGGATGTTACTTCCAAAATACTGAGGGGAATCTGAAGGATTTGGGTCTTGCATGTGCAGATGAATATAAGAAGCAGTTAAACACAGTTTACATGCTCTTTACTTCTTTTGGTTCTCACAGCAGCCCTGGAAATGATTATCTCCATTTTACCAATGAACAGAGTAAAATGAACTTTCATGGTAGCAACTACTAAGTTCACATTACTAGCTAAAGGATTCAGAAGTATTTGAAATTCATTATTTTTGTTTGTTGTTGCTTATTCAAAAAGTTTTCAAGCTTTTCACTGTCTTTAAATTGACACATTTAGTTTGCTTCCTCTTTTAAAAATCAAACTTTAATAGAGGTTATTATTTAGATTACTATTGTTTTTAACAATTTTCTTAATACATTTTCTCTTCTGTTCCAAAGCAACAACAAAAACCACTTTAGAATTTATATTTTACAATCAAAAACACAATAAAGCTCTTTTCATTTGTGGGAAAATGATTATTTTTTTAATTGGCATACATCTGAAGATTTCTCTTCACATTAAATTCATCAAAGTTTAGTTTCACTAAATAGAAAATACATCCCATTAGTTAAAGGAAAGAATAAATTTCTAAACAGTAACTGTAACTTTTAAAATAATGTTTGGGGCAAAGTCGAATGTACAAATAAATATTAAGAGTTTTACGTTTATACGAATGCCTTATTTATTTGGTTATATGTATTGCTTCGAAAGCCTTCCAACTGGTTATGCATGAGATAATTACACGCTATCTGCTTAAAAATTTTAAAATGGGATCTTTTACATTTCTTTCATGTAATCCAGTGTTTTCTCTACTTTTAAGTTTCAAAATTAAATAGTTCTGCCCTGCTGTATAAATAAATGGATTCACTTAATGTTCCCAAATTTGCCAAGTGAGAGTGGACTTGTTGAAACGTGGTAACTGTTATTTTCAGTTTTGAAAATCAGGAGCTAACTGAAAGTTAGTCAAATGTGATCTAATTATATTTGATGAGTGGAGAGGAGAGATATAAAATAAAACAAACACCTTTTCACGAAGATGGCACCAAAAGCCAAGAAGGAAGTCCCTGCTCCTCCCAAAGCCAAAGCAAAGGCTTTGAAGGCAAAGAAAGTAGTGTTGAAAGGCGTCCCACAGCCACAAAAAAATAGAAGATACACATGTCACCCACCTTCAGACGGCCCAAGATACTGGAGCTCCGGAGGCAACCCAAATATCCTCGGCAGAGCGCCCCCAAGAGAAACAAAATTGACCACTGTGCCATCATCAAGTTCCCTCGACTACCCAGTCAGCCATGAAGAAGACAATACAACAATACATTTGTGTTCATTGTAGATGTCAAGGCCAACAAACATGAAAACAAACAGGCTGTGAAAAAAGCTCAATGACATTGACATGGCCAAAATCAACACTCTGATCAGGCCTCATGGAGAGAAGGCACATGTGCAACTGGCTATGATGCTTTGAATGTTGCCAACAAAACTGGGATCATCTAAACTGGGTCCAGTTGGCTAATTCTAAATATAAAAATTTTTCACTGTAAAAAAATAAATAAATAAAATAAAACAAACATAAACTAAACATGTCGCATTGGCAGGGGCTTTGCAAGAGGAAGCATTCGTCTTAAGAGGTTCTGAGCCTGGCTTTATCATAACTGAATAAAGGATAATGATAAAAAAATTTTATAAAAGTATTTTCTTTGGATGATTGGATTATGGGGTTGTTTATATTCTTTCTATCGTCTGCATAATCCAAATATGGACAATGATTTTGTGTTACATAATTATAAAAAGTATTACATTTAAAAATGTTTCTCATTAAAATTTTTAAAATGAGCATAAACCAACCATAACACTCAATATTGTTGTTATATATTACTTTAGATAAATTAAAGTTGTTTATTT
>NW_006440657.1:326081-328722 GCF_000325575.1 Pteropus alecto
TATTAATAATAGATTCATAATGCATTCATTTAATAGGATATTTGGGAAGAAAAATGTACTGGCTTAAATATAGACATACACATTGTTTATTGAAATCCGAATTTAGAAATCTTGTTATTTTGGAAAGGTATGTTCACTGTGGTATCAAACAAGGTAATTTAGATCCTACTGTTTATGAAATAGTATAATCACTGTCAGTGTTTTTCTATGCTTGTGCTGTCAAAACTCAGATGCATCACAATCTCCTGAAGAACAGTCATTTCCTGATCAGGTGATTTGGGAATGACAATGGGGATTGAGAGTAGGAAGGGCACCCAAGTGTCAGCATTTTTAACATTTTCCCTAGGTGATGCAGGTAAGTGGTCTGTGTTTACATAAACACTAGCATATACAAGGTTCAAAATAAAAAACTATAGATTTTAGTTTAGAGAATTTTCTTGCTATGTTCCTTTGGAAATTAAAAGTAGTACTTTCCAGGTAAGTAATTACTTGTCTTAGGCCATTTAATTATAAAGGACAGTTAGGAGCAGCATTTACGGGTTCCAAACTCCATATAGTTTATTATCAATCAAAACAATTAATAATTAAATATCTGTCAGGCACTACACTAGAAACTGAGCTCAACGGTGATTAAGACAAAACGTTTGTCTTGAGAAGGGCACACACTCACATAAAACTGATAATGCCAAATATTTAGTAATGTTTTTAGGAACTTGCAAAGCAGTTTCATGTTTCAGGTGTGGAAGGGCTAGAAATGGGAATGTTTCAGCTATAAAATGTGTTCCCCTAATGTAATTTACATGTCTTCTGGGTAAGTCTGTCAAACTGGTTGGGCAGGCCTGCCCAGATGCTCTTTTGAGAAAATCTCCACAAAGGGAAGAAACACAGACAAAACAAAACTTTCAGCTTGTTTTGGTCATTTTAAGTAGTGCTATTCTGGACACACCATCCTGGACAGACTATAGTGAGACATCTAGATGTATCTCCTGAGTTAGGCCCCAGTGTGTTCATGTCTGAGTTCTTTGAAGAGGGGCATAAAAACCAAAAAGGGCTATTTTGTTAAGAACTAAGGTAAGACCAAGAACCATGGGAATGATGTTCAGTTGGATAAATTTAACTCTAAAGTGAAGAGAAAGGCATTCTCCACACTTCTACAGGGGTCAAAGGGCGATTTAGCTCACCAGGGACTCCAGAGACATCTGGGTTTATCTTGAGGACTCTAGCACATCAGCAACAACAATCGCAAATATCAAAGGAACGGCAAGGTAGAACCCACCTATTTTTGCCCTCTGGACTTGACAACCAGTGAAAATTCCCTTTAGTCCTTCCCACGTACCTGATGCAGGTCAGGGTCCCATTAAATGCTGGGGAGTGCACAGGAAGTAGCCCAACAGAGTTCCACACCTCATCTATTCCACCCAGCAGCCCTGTAAAGCAAGCATTATTCTCCATTTTACAGTAGAGAAGACTGATTCTTTAAAGGAATGCATCTGTACTAAAGGGTTTATTCCTCCAGCTTAGCCTTGAAGATAAAGTTCACTCTTCTTTAAGTTTGTTGAACCAGTTATTATGTACCTGTACTACATTCACAGACCCGTTGAAAAATTGTTTTCATTGCTTCTAAAACTCGATAATTAAAGGAAAAGGACTCACATATTATCTGACCACAGAGAAACGTGCCCCAGTTAACACCCTGGGGATTTGATTCAGATTTTTTAGAGGGTTCGTATATGTTTTTTAATAAGACAATAAATGTATAAATTGCTTTTCAATTGCTTTATTAACTTTACATTTTTTCCATGCAAATGGGTGAAACTACTGTTGACAGAAACTTAAGACTGGGTGTCAAGGCAATCTCAGATTAGAAGCTGGTAATACAGAACCCACCTGACACATGAACATAAGGTTCACAGCAAACAGATCAGTAAAGGCAGTATCAGGAAATGTAAGAAATAAGAAAACAACAGTGGGAATCACAGTATTATTCTCACAGAAAATGGCAGGAGTTAAGGCATAAGGCAAAATTCATCGTGATGGTCATGGTGATTAGAGAGCTCCTCCATAAGGATACGCAGACAATTCCTCAACTGCAGCTCCCTAAGTTTTCTCCTGATTTCTCTCATCTCCTCCATGAACATTTCCATATCATCTCCATCTCCACCCATCCCATCATTGACCTGCCTATTGGGTATGGCCCATCGGAAGTTAGGGGCAAGTCGGCGAGCCTGTCCCCGTCTATTATTTCCTGCTGGCTGGTGGCCTTCGACCCCTCCCAAACGGCGGTCTTCCTCTCCATTCTGCATGTGCTGCTCCATTTCTTCGTTTTCCTGGTGGATATTTGCCATGATGAGATTTTTTCCTGGTTGTTTTTCTTTGAACACAAGTAAGACAAAGGCAAGGAGAGACTAAATGCTTTGGTGCACTAACCAGTAGGATTCAGAGCCCTGATAGCAAAGGTTTAAAATTTTTTTCCCCCTTACGAGAGTCGTGCGCCCTCTAGCGGGCCTCCAATTCGAGCCCTTCCCTCCTGTTCTCCTTTTCCCTCCTTCCCCCCAAGCCCACCATTTTTCCCTTCCCAGAATTCTTTCCCAGAGCTCGCCAGACACCAAAATGGAGGACTGGGGACGGGGAACGGAGAACG
>NW_006440657.1:330452-334140 GCF_000325575.1 Pteropus alecto
CCGGGTCTCCGCGCGGCCCCGGGCCCTTACCTGCTCGGCTTTCCCCGGGCCCGATGCCAGCCCGCCGTGCGCAGGGCAGCGGGGAGCTGGTACCCAAACAGGAGTGACGACTGCACCGAAGGCTGCGTCGCTCTGCAGCTCCAGGTCACGTGAAGGCCTCGCGTCACCAACGAGCTCGCCCCCCAACTCCCGAGGCCAGTGCTGCAGGAGCTCGCCTCCCCTCCCCCGCTTCGTGCACACGCACAGACAACCCCCTCCTCCTGTTTCTGCGCGGGGCCCCAGCGAGCACCGCCCTGTCACTCATTTCGGTCTTCTCCAATCTGAGGGCCCACAAGTGGCATCACCTCCCTGTGGTTGGAGTTTGTCCTTCTCTGTTTACCTAGGAGGGTCTGCAACACTCTTCGCCCCTCCCATTCCCTCCCATTCCCTCCCCAGGCCTTGCTTTTGTCGTTTTCTGCTGTCTAGCGTCTTCTCGCTGGCCACCTTCCCGCTCCCTCCACACGCCATGCACAAGCACAGCCACCTTTGCCCACCTCGTCCCCTGAATTCATACCCTTCTAGGAAATTTAGAATGAGGGTTGGGGTGAGGAGGGAGTGTCAGAAAGAGGCAAGGAGATAGAGCGGGTTGTATATAACCTTCCCAATAATTTCTTTATTTCTTTTTTTAAAACATCGCGGTTCCTCAAAAAACTAAAAATTACGAGGTTTAGTTTTTGAAAGAAATGCTTCATTCTGCAGAATGAAGAACTTGTATTGTTTAATTATGTTCACCTGTACCACACAGGAAATATTTTTTCTGGCTCCATACAACATCAGATTACTTAAAACATACTAGCTTCTTTCAGAATTTCATTTTGAGAAAAGGGAGGCATCTTCCTGAACATAGTTAGCTTTTTCAAAATGATCCGTAAATTTTCAAGAAGTCCAGTTGTCAGATCTCGGCCATTTTATGTAAATTTGTGTGATGTTCTTTATACCAGTCTTTGGAGAAAAGGAGCCTTTTTATTTCCTGCTTTTCTTTCCAAACTGTCCAAACCACCTCTACAAATACTTCCGTAGAATGATCTCAGACGTTAAATATATACTATCCAGAAGTCAGTTCCAAAGCTATCTGACTTTTGATGTGAATGTTTCAAAAAATATTAAAAATAAGCCAGGGTACGCGAAGCAACTAAACTTCAGACTGAAACTCACCTTGAGTGTAAGCTTGCTTTCCTTCCTCCAACTTGAAATAACTTTAAAAAAAAAAAAATCAAAGCTAGAAAATAGAGATCTCTTTAGGAAAGTGGTATTACTTTAAAAAATATTTAGTAGGTGGTTGTGATAAAGGAACCAAAAGAGTTGTGTGCACAGAGGCAAGACAAGCCAGAAAAATGCTTATTACCTCTATGTTTGGCTCTAAACCTCTATGTAATCTCCTGTCCTGCTAAATTAGCTGGCACATTGAATAAAGGAAGAGTATATGCGTAGTGCATAAATAATTTGAGATTTTGGAGATATATAAAATGACATGTATATGCTTTTAGAGCTATATAGTGGCAACGAAGAGTCACTGCCACCAATCCAATGCCAACAGGAGTCCCCAGTCTGGACCACGGTAAAAGGAGAGACTTTATTCAGGTGAACGTTTTGCAAAACAGGCAAATACAGCCTCAGGTGGAAACAAAGTGTGCTACCCCAGACAAAGGGGAAGCCACTTCTACGTAAAAGTGCCTGCCCTGGTCCCTCTGCGGTCCATTTTTATTCAAATGAGGAATCCAAATTTCCACAGTTTGATTGGTCCAAATAGCACTGTCCTGATTGGTCAGAATTGTGTGTCTTGATTGGTCATTATGGAGCTGCTCTGATTGGTTGGTAGAGATGTAAATGAGGTTATAGCTGCACAGCTTCAATTGGACTGGAACATGTCTCAGTCCATTGGACGAAATACGATTCCAGGAACTCCTTTATAAGGGTGGGCTCAGCCAAGAGGAACGCACTCAGTACAGTGGGCTTGGCAGCTTATTATGCAATGTTCCTTAGTGTACAGTGTGTGGTGAGAGGCCTTTGTAAGCAATGGCTGCTAGACTCTGATTGTGAATTGCGGCCCAGTTAACCACAAGGAGTCCTCCTTGGCAGACATATTCCTTCTTGGTGTTTGCAACAGATATATTAATATATCGCTCTGAAAGTTCAAATTACAAAGCGACGCTCAATAATTGTCTTTTAAAGGAATGCTAGTGATATCTGGATTCTGTTTAACGGTTAACTCTTCATACAGATAACTCTATTAGTAATGTTGACTGAAAGGATGCTGGTTAGAAACATGAATTGTGATATCAGACATGTCTTGTTATAGATCCTGTCTCTGCTACTGACTTGATTTATGACTGGGCCAATTACTTATCAAGTTCTCTATGTTTTCTTTGTGAGATAGGGATGGTTAGAAGTAAATCACATATATCAAGTACTTACCACAGAACCTAATAAATTGTCAATAACAGTTGACTCATTAATTTTCAACATTATTTGATGGTTTCTAACAAAATTTGAAGAGTAGGTAGAGCGGAATTATTTCCTTAGCTAGATCAACTTCTCTTTAAAATCTTTGAGGGCCCCAAACACATCTGTTTCGTTCTACTTTGCATATCCAATGACTATGAGTTCTTTGTACCAAGTAGGTGATTTGAGAATGTTTCTTGACTGAATACATCCACAACTGAACTACTTTTCATTCAGGGAACTGTATTTAGAGCAATACAGAAAAGTTTTTATGAAAATTAGGAATTACCTAGAAAGAATTCCCTTAATGTAGAGAAATCACTGTAACATAACCATTGAATACAAAGTTTAGGGAGCAGATTTTTATTTCTTTCAGTGACTAAATGTTTTGTTGTTGTCTTTTTGACTCATCTGAGACAAGTCTTTTGTTTGAAACCACCAAATAGTCGTCTTCTACTTTTTTTGTTTTTTGGCTGAATTGTTGCTTGAGCTTTTTTTTAATTTTATTTTTTTAAATTAAGTTTACTGGGAAAACATTGGTTAATATAGTTATATAATTTTCAGGTGTACATTATAATTTGACATCTATATATTCTATTGTGTGATTACCACCCAAAGTCCAGTTTCCTTCAGCTACCATATATTTGATCCCCTTTACCCACTTCACCCTCCCCCTACTCCTCTATATTTGACCCCCTTTATCCTGTCTACCTACCCCTCCTCCACCACACCCTACCCTCTGGGAACCACTAGTCTATTGTCCATGTCCCTGAGTCTCTGTTTGTTTGTCCTGTTCATTTGTTGCTTTTACATTTATATTCCACATATAAGTGATATCATGTGATTTTTCAACCTTTTCTGTCTGGCTTATTTCACTTACTATGATTATCTCGAGGTCCATCCGTGTTGTCACAAATGGCAGTATTTCATCTCGTCTTATGGCTGAGTAATATTCCATTGTAAATATGTACCACAGCTTTTTCAGCCAATCATCTATTGTAGGACACTTTGATTGCTTCCATGTCCTGGCCACTGTGAATAATGCTGCTATGAACATCAGTGTGCAAATATCTTTTCAGATTTGGGTTTTCAAGTCTTTGGGCTAAACACCCAGTAGAGGGATTGCTGGATCATATGGTAGATCAATTCTTAGTTTTTTGGAGAACTTCCATACTGTTTTCCATAGTGACTGTACCCATTTGCAGTC
>NW_006440657.1:334291-338519 GCF_000325575.1 Pteropus alecto
TTTTGGATATTAGTCTCTTATGGGAGGCATTGTTTGCATTCAATTGATCACCTCTTCATTTTCCTGTTGGTTTCTTTTGCTATGCAGAAGCTCGTTAGATAGTCTCATTCATTTATTTTTGCTTTTTCTCCCCTTGCCTTTGAGGTCAAAATCGCAAAATCTTCTCTAAATTTAAGGTCATGAGCTTAATATCTATGTTTCCTTCTATGCAATTTATTGTTTCTGGTCTTATATTTAGGTCTTAGGTCTTTGATCTATTTTTGAGTTAATTTTGGTGTATGGTGACAGATAACAGTCTAGTTTCATCCTTTTGCATGTGTCTTTCCAGTTTTCGCAGCGCCATTTGTTAAAAAGATTTTCTTTTCTCCATCGTATATTTTTGGCTTCTTTGTCAAAAATCATTTGCTCATATATATGTGGGTTTATTTCTGAACTTTCAATTCTGTTCCATTTGTCCGTGTGTCTGTTTTTCTGCCAATACTATGCTGTTTTGATTATTGTCACTTGGTAGTATAATTTGAAGTTGGGCAGAGTGATACCTCTAGCCTCGTTCTTTTTTCTCAGGATGGTTTTGGCAATTCGGGATCTTTTGTGCTTGCATACAAATCTGATGATCTTTTGTTCTATTTCTTTAAAAAATGCTGATGAGATTTTGAAGAGGATTGCAATAAGTCTGTATAATGCTTTAGGTAATATGGTCATTTTAACTATGTTAATCCTTCCATTCCAAGAACATGGAATATCTTTCCATTTCTTTATATCTTCTTTGATTTCTTTTAATAAGGTCTTACAGTTTTGATTATATAGGTCCTTCATGTTTCGTTTAATTTATTCCTAGGTGTTTTATTCTTTTTGTTGAAATTGCAAAAGGAATTATTTTTCCCACTTCTTTTTCTGATGCTTCATTATTAGAGTGTAAGAACGCTATGGATTTTTGAACATTGATTTTGTATCCAGAAAATTTACTATATTTGCTTATCATTTCTAGTAGTGTTCTTGTAGAGTCTTTAGGGATTTTTACATGGAGAATCATGTCATCTGCAAATAGTGACAGTTTGACTCCTTCATTTCCTATTTGGATGCCTCTTCTTTCTTTCTCTTGCCTGATTGCACTCCTAGGACCTCCAATGTTATATTGAATAACAGTAGTGATAGTGGATAGCCTTGCCTAGTTCCTGATCTTAGAGGAAGGGTTTTTAGTTTTTCACCAGTAAGTATAATGTCGGCCGAGTGTTTATCATATGTGGCTTTTATTATGTTAAGATCTTTTCCTTCTATACCGATTTTGTTAAGTATTTTCATTATAAATGGATGCTGTATCTTGTCGAAGGCTTTTTCTGCATCTATTAATATAATCATACGTTTCTTATTTTTTAATATGTTTATGTGGTGTATCACATTAATTGATTTGCATATGTTGTACCATCCCTGCGCCCCTGGGATGAAGCCCACTTGATTGTGATGTATAATCTTTAACATGTTGCTGTATTCAGTTCGCTAGTATCTTATTTAGGATTTTTGCATCTGTGTTCATGATAGATATTGGTCTGTAGTTTTCTTTTTTTGTGTTATCTTTACCAGGTTTTGGAATCAGAGTAATATTGGCCTCATAAAGTGAGTTGGGAAGTATCGCCTCCCCTTCAATTTTTTGGAAGAGTTTGAGAATAAGGTATTAAATCTTCTTTGAATGTTTGATAGAATTCACTGGTGAAGCCATCTGGTTCTGGACTTTTACTTCTTGGTAGGTGAAACCACCAAATATTCTTGCATGAAAACATACATTTGTGTATTTTCCTACATCAGATGTTACGCTATATGGGAGGTTAGTTGTAATGAAGTGATGTTTTAAAGAAAGATGAAAATTGTCTTGGAAATTATGTTATCTTTACTAAAATGTTATGAAGTGTTAATTGAGATCATTTCTTGTCCCTTGGAGTTTTCTGAGGAGTTGGAGATAGATAACAACCTGTTAAGAACCAAGTTTAAAATTTTTCAAAGGCTAAGTTAGAAGGACACAAGAATTTTAGTTTGAGATTCATGTGCCCTGAAGGACAGAAAGAAGGTGAACTGGTTTGATGGCTCTTACCCTGGAAAGATAGAAGGATAGTGTAGTACTGAGAAGGAGGAGACTGAGCTTACATTTGTGGATATTCAGTGTTTGTAAAAATAATTTATCCCCTCCCTTTATCTCCTCTAACTATGGCAGATGGTGGCACTTGCTTGGTTCCCTTCCCCAATGCTAATGGAGTGGAAGCATAAAAGAATTGTACGTAAAGTTTAGGGATACCTACAAGACAGCAAGGTTAACTTCTCATTCCTCTGCTGGATATCTGCTTTACCACTGGGATTTTGAATTACCTAGTTGCTACAGGAACCTGGAAAGAATATTTTGCAGAGATGATATGGTGATGTGGCCGGGTGAAGAAAGGGCTAGGCTGACCTCCTACCAAAGTGGCCAATTCTGGAGAGGCATGAAATTAAATCCTACCATATCTACAGGCTCTGGAGTTGCTGCTGGGGAGAGGGAAGTTATTGAGATACAGGCTTACCAGAAACTGTTACAGAGTAGGGCAAAGAGATCTGTGAATCACAGGAATGCTATGTGATGGTCATCAGCTAGGAGTCACATGCAAGATATGGCTCAATCTTCCAAAGTGCCGCCAAAACCTAAGGGAGCTGCTTGGGCATGAGTCCTTATCAGTAGGCTCTGTAGAAGAAGTCAAACTTGAGTCACAGTGATTAATCACATAGGGATAGTAATCTTACCCTAAGTAGTCAAGCAAAGAATGTCTTTTTATCCTCTTCCTCCAAACTCTCAAGCCATCTAAGTAAACACAGGGAAGGAGGGAGTGATGGTTAATTTTATGTGTTGACTAGGCCCTGGGATGCCGATTTATCTGGTTAAACATTATTTCTGGGCGTGTCTGTTGAGGGTGTTTCTGGAAGAGCTTCGTATTTGAATTGGTGAACTGAATAAAGCAGATGGCCCTCCCCAGTGTAGGTGGGCATCATCCAATCCATCGAAGGCCTCGCTAGAACAGAAAAGGCAGAGGAAGATTGAATTTACTCTCTGCCTGACTGCTTGAGCTGGAACATTGATCTTATCCTTCCCTTGACATTCCTGGTTTTCAGGACATCTAATTCAGACTGGCATTTACACATCAGCTCTCCACCTCTCAGGCCTTTGAAGTACACCACTGGCTTTCCTGGCTCTCCAGCTTGCAAACAGCACACTGTGGGACTTCCCGGCCTCCATAATTGTGTGAACCAAGACTTTATTATATACCTACCTATTTATCTACCTATCATCTACAGATTAGATAGGTAGATATCTTAGAGGAGTGAGGAAGACTCTGAACCAAAAGTGAGATTGGTATTTTAAAATACATAGAACCAAATCTTTAACAGCCCAACTTAGTTTAATAAGCAAAAGTAACTGAAAAGTTGGGGAACAGAACATAAAGAAGCCCATTATCCAGTAGAAAGTGGGGGCATGATAGAAAGGGAAAGCTATTGGGGAAGCTATTGGAGAAATAAAACCGTTTTATGATTTTTCACCTCAACTAGTTATCTCTCAATCCAACTAGAGATATTGGGTAACTATCCTATCAAAGGAAGCTCATTTTTGTTGATTTCTTTTTTTTTTTGCATATTGCCATGATATAGCTCACAGATATTTGGCTAGAAATGCATCCAGTTGTCCTATTTTTCTATTATTATACTCTCCTGGGTGAAGGATAGGGTTGGGATTGGGTGGTCTGAGACCTGGTGGGTTCTGTGGGTGTGGATATCTCTGTTCCTGCCTACCATGGTTCTCTGTGTGTCTTCATGATGCTTAATTGCTGAAATCTTATTGTGATTCTCTCTTTTTCTCTTAAATTTAAGTACCTATTAACAAACTGAAACTAAGTATTAAGAATATAGGAAATTATGCCTACTCTAGCTTCCCTATAAGATATGACCATTATAACTATGATGCCAAGACCTATGAAGAAT
Source organism: Pteropus alecto (assembly GCF_000325575.1). Lineage (NCBI taxonomy): Eukaryota > Metazoa > Chordata > Mammalia > Chiroptera > Pteropodidae > Pteropus > Pteropus alecto. The sequence continues at coordinate 338,288 of NW_006440657.1, forward strand.
GGAGAATAGGCCTGATGAAACTTTAAGGGTGTTACTGTCAGAGTTTGGATCATTTGAGAGAGAATGCATTTCATTCAAAAAATCCAGTCTGAAATAATAACAGAGCCATGAGGCTAAGATGTTTGAATGTGAAAGCAACAAATATTCAGCACCTCATTATCTACTGGAGAGCTGAGGGATATTATTTTCTTTATTGTAGGGACTGCAGATGATATCTTGAGACACCAAAGAC
>NW_006440657.1:338713-350517 GCF_000325575.1 Pteropus alecto
CCTATTGTTTAAGACTGATGGAAAAAAAAATCTGTCCCGTATAGTCTCCTAAACTGAATAATTGAGCTGGACTATGTGTGAGCCAAGAGAAATCCCTTGACCCTTTTAGCATCAGGCCTAGGCTAACACCATTCCTCCTTTCCTCTGGACTTTGGGATGAACTTAGAAGAGTTATCAGGAAACTCATGCATAAACGTTCATGAGGTCACTTTACCTTGCCTTACTAATGCTAGTCAAAGTTCCATTGCTAATAGTTTTAGCAATGTCCTAGTACCCAGCAGATCCTGTTAGTTCAGGGGCTGCAACTGACATGGCCACAAGTAACATGTATGTGAGCGAAGCCAGCTATGAAGGAATCTGGTTAAACCGAGGATCACATGCTCTATCAAAATGGGACACCCTCTGCTCACCGCTTGCCAGTGATTGTCTTGAGGGGATTTGGATCCAAAGTTGTCAAAAATTCCTTTTTTTTTTCAAGAGATATCAAAAATACAAAAGTTTATATAAATATTTTTCTCCAAAATATGAGCTGCTAATTTAAAACTCTACTTTCATTTTCTCAATTTTTCTCACACTTGCCCAGCTCTATTTGGCTCACTCGATAATACATTGGCTTCATGACTATAATGTGCCTATGGTTATCACCTGAAGCATGATACATAACTCTTCCAGATAAATCATCCCAAAATTCACTGGTGTAAACTATAACTGATATTTATGCTCACAGATTCTGTGAGTCAGCAATTCACAAAGTACACAGTGGGGGCTACTCTTCTCTGTTCCAGGATGTCTGGGGCCTCAGCCAGGATGGCTTGACTGAGGGTAACTTGAAAGGGAGTAGTAGATGACTCAAGCAGCTGGGGCCAGGAACAACTGAGACTGAGACAGCTGAACAACAGGCTCATGTGAGACTATCAACCAGAGTTCCTACATATAGCCTGTCCAGCATAGCCATATCTCAGGGCTTTAAAAACAAATGTTCCCTGTAAAAACTAAATAAATAAAGGTGGAAGGTATATGATCTTTTATGACCTACCCATGGAAGTCTCAGGATCAGATCTACTGTCTTCCATTGCTTGAAACAGTTATATGACCTCTTCCAAGATTCAAAGAGAAGGACCATAGACTTCAACTCTTGATGGGAGGAGTCATATTTTTGAAACCATCACACACCTTACTGGTAAGTGCCTTTTACAATCCCTTTCTTACCCTCCAGCTAGACAAGATAGTAAATATGGTAGTGAGGCTTGTTTAATTACAAGTGTTGAGTACAAAATAATTTTTTAATAGGACCTAAAATGAAATTTTCACAGCTTTATACTACCCACATTTAGTTAATTTTCACTATACTGTTTAGTATATTTAGTATATTTGTTCATAATTATCTGCTTGTGTACTGGTTGGGTACTTATGTGCAAAGTCATCAGAGAGGATTGGAAATAGAAAACCAAATAAACTGTGAGGCCAAAAGACTGGATTAGCAAGCTTATAGAACATTGGATTTTATAATCATGTTTTCTGTGCTTTTGACTAATTTTGGATTTACAGGGCAGGATTTATAATCTCAGCAGCAGTCTTAAGCTTTCACAGATCATGAATTTATCAAAACTAGAACAATCTTAGAATTATTTCAATCCAAGAGCCTATTTTACAAATTAGGAACCTGAGACACAGAAATAGCAGCAGAACTAGAAATACAGTCACCTATGCTTTCTTGGCTAATTCTATCTACTATATTTCTATCATCTATCTACCTACCTACCTTGTAGGTTTATACACATTTTGTATAAAATCAAAAGAAATACATTAACATTTTATTTATAATGACTTTTGGCTCTTGTGGTGATGGATGATAGACAAAATCATAAATCTTCTTATTTATGATTTTCCAACATTTTCCCAAATATTCTGTGAAAATTAGATAGATCTGAGAATAATCAAGAAATTGTTTCTAAAGACTAGTAAAACTGATCATTTTTATGTGTTGATAGTACAGGTGATTTTTATCTATAACTAAAGAATAAATTCTCTCTCTCACACACACACACACACACACACACACACACACACACACACACACACACACCCTTCTTTCTACCCTTCCCCTTTTACACTCCTACCCCATTTCCTGAGTCAGGGGCTGCATTTCCTATCAGGAATCTGAAACTCAGGCATTAGTACCATGACAGCATCTTGTGCCACATTTTACACTTAGAAACCTATACATGATGACTTGGTGCCCCTGCTCCTCCCTCACCCCCTCTCATTAAGTTGTCTTCATCTTTGAGATTAAAGATGAATTTCTAATATGACTCATTAGATGAATTTCTGATATGGTGATTACTTCTACCATTCTAAATTGTCTCCAAGGAAAATGTATCCTTTTTGCAAGTAAAAGAAAAAAAAATCATTAATTATTTTTCTTTTAAATTCAGGTTATGAAATAGCATTACAGAGTTATCCTAGTTTTCTTAAACATACATAGTGATGGAAATAAAATAAAATAGCACTTATATAAAGGCTGATATGTGCCAGGCATTGTCGTATATGTATATTCATTATTGCATTTTATCCTCCCCCAAATCCTATGATGTAGGTGCTGATATTATCCTTCATTTCATACATAAGAAAATTTCAGGACAGTGAAGCTAAGCAACAAATAGGAAGTGATAGAGCAGGAATTCGAATCCATTTAATCTATTTCCTAAGTCCATGGTCTTAACCTCTACTCAGTTTCATCTATTAATAAGTCCCAAAATTTATATTTCATTCATTCCTTTATCCATTTGTTGTTTGAACCCTTTTCTGTGATAGGCACTGCTTGCCCTTTTAATCTCAGTACCATATTTAGGAGTTCTGATTCCCAAGACATAGCTCCTTCCACCTAATAAAAATATAAGAAATATACTTTCAGTTCAACCATAATTTTTTGAGCATCTAAAATGTGCCAAGCAAGGCCTTGGAGATATGTGTGTGATACACACACACACACGCACACACACGCGGTAAATACAGCCTTCCTATTCTTATGAAGTATGTTTTAATGGGAGGAGACAAGGAGGGTGTGGCAAGTACTGAAGGGGCACTTTAAGCACTGAGTAAGAAGAGTTAACTCAGTTGCCAGTGAAGTCTTCCAGGAAGAAGTAAAGTCTAGGCGGTCAATTTCTGGCATGACAGAGTAAGGACCTTTGTGGATCTGATATCCCGTAAAACTGGTGAAAATTATTTAAAAAACAGAACAAAACAACTTAAAAACCTCTGGAAATGATCTTAAGGGCATATATCAAGTGGATAAACATATTCAAGAAAATTTATAAAAATTCCATAAGAAAGAGGAGAGTCTGTGGTATTTGAACCTAGATCTCTCATTCCCTCTTCATTCCTAGGTCAGGGAGGCATAAATTGCACTTCTAACCATCGGTGGAAAACACATGGTATCCTCTTCCTGCAGCTCCCCACATGGAGCTTTCTTCCTAGGAAGAGGAGGACATTAGCATTTCTCATTCTGCACCCACGGGACAGTCCCCATTCCATCAATGAAGGCACTCACCTGGAGCTTAACCTTGCAATCTCAGTAGTTGGGGCAGAATGAGAAATGCTAATGTCCTCCTCTTCTAGCAATTTGTCAATTACAATGCAGGTTTTCTCAATCTCAGTACCATTTTTAGGAGTCCTGATTCTTTCAGATATCTTAGAACTGGTTCTCAGTATGGTTCCTAGGGACATTTCTGTTCATGAATTTTGCTCTAGCAAATTGTGATTCTCTGTATCTGCTTGTCTGTTTCTCCTTTGTTGAGGGGGAGGGGGCAGTGATTTGCTCTGTGATCTCAATTCTCTAGTGGATCTAAGAAGAATTGTTGATTTTCAGTTTGTTTGGCTTTTTACTTGTTGTTAAGATGGAGTGATGACTTCCAAGTTGTTTAATGCCAGACCAAAAACTGAAAGCAAGAGAAATGTTTTATAATGATAAAAGAGTCAATCCATAAGAAATATATAGCAATTATAAATATATATGCACCTGACAACAGAACATCAAAATACATGAATCAAAAACTGATAAAAATGAAGGAAGAAATAGATAATCAACAATAATAGTTGGAAACTTTAATAACCCACTTTTAATAATAAATAGACCAACTGGGCAAAAGATCAATCAGGAAATAGAAGACTTGAGAACACTGTGCACCAACTAGACCTAATAGATATATAGACTACTCCACCCAGCAACAGCAGAATGCACATTCATCTCAAGTGCACATGGCACATTCTTCATGGTAGACTGTGTGACAGGCTGTAAAACAAACCTCAATACATTTAAAAGGTTAGAAATACAAGATATGTTCTCTGGCTATAATGGAATAAAATTTTATAACAATAATAGGAAATAGGAAACTCACAAATATTTAGAAATTAAGCATAACACTCTTAAATAGCCAAAGCTTCAAAGAACAAATCAAAATGAAAATTAGAAAATACTTTGAGATGAATGAAAATGAAGTACAACATACAGAATACAGAAATTTATGGGATGGAACTTGGGTAGGTTGAAGCACAATATACCAAAACTTATGAGATAGAGCTAAATTTATGCTGAGAGGGGAATATATACCTGTAAATAAATGCCTATATTGAAGAAGAAGAAAGATCTCAAGTTAATATCATAACTTTCCACCTTAAGACATTGGAAAAAAAGAGCAATCTAAACATAAAGCAAGCAGAAAGAATGAAATAATGATTAGAGCAGAAATTAATGAAATGGAGAATGGAAAGAGAGTAGAGAAAATGAGTGAAACCAAAGCTAGTTCTTTGAAAAGATAAACAATGTTGACAAATCTTTAGCTAGATTCATGAGAGAGGGATAGAGCTGGAGAGCGAGAGCAAGAGTGAGCAAGAGAGAGAAATCAAGTTATTAGAATCAGAAATGAAAAAGGGGTCATTACTACGAACCTTATGAAAAAGGATTATATGAAAGGTATAATATGAAATTGTATGCCATCACGTGAGATAACTTAGCTGAAATGGACAAATTTTTAGAAAAACACAAACTACCAAAAATATCTCAGGAATAAACAGACAATCTGAATAGACTTATAACAAATGAAGAGATTGAATTAGTAATAATAATAATAAACTACCCACACACAAAAAAGCCTAGGCCCACATGGCTTCACTGCTGAATTCTACCAAACATTTAAAAAAAAAAAAAAGAATTCTTCACAAACTTTTCCAAAAATAGAAAAGGAGAGGACATGTCTCTCATTTTATGAGACCAGTATTACCCTGATATCAAAACCAGACAAAGATATAACAAGAAAAAATACAAATCACTTTCTCTTAGGCAAAAATCTCCAACAAAATACTAGGAAAGCAAACCAACAACATATAAAAACAATTATACATCATGACCAAGTGGGATTTATCCTAGAATGCAAGTTTGTTTTAATATCCCCAAATCAGGAGCTTTCTCAAAATGATAAAGGGCAAAACAAAAACCCCTAAGCTGACATCATACTTAATAGTGAAACACTAGATGACTTACCCCTAGGATCAAGAACAAGGCAAAGATGTGTGCTCTTACCACTTCTATTCAACATTGTACTGGAGATTCTAGCCAGGGCAATTAGGCAACAAAAAGAAATAAAAAGCATCCAGGTTGAAAAATAAGAAGTAGAATTATCTCTATTTATAGATGACATGATCTTATATGTAGAAAGTCTTATGGAATCCACTGATAAACTAATAGAACTAATAAACAACTCCAGGATGATTACAGGATACATGATCAATATACAAAAGTCGACTGTATTTATATACACTTGCAACAAATAATCTGAAAAGAAAATTAAGAAAACTCTATTTATAATAGCATCAAAAGGAATAAAATACTTAGAAATGAATTTAATGAATTACAAAGTTTATACTCTGCAAACTACAAAACATTACTGAAAGAAATTAAAGAAAATGCAATTGAATGGGAAAAAATCTCACGTTCACGAATTGAAAATTTTAATACTGTTTAAATGGCAATACTCATCAAATCGATCTACAGATTCGATGCAATCCCTTTCAGAGTTCCTTCAAAACCACTTCAATACCAACTACATTTTAAAAATAAATAAAAGCATTACAAGACAAAATTAAAATTAAATAAAAATTACAAAAACCACTTTACCCCTACTAAAATGGTTAAAATCAGAAAGTCAGACAATAAAAGTGTTGTTAAGGATATGGGGAAATCGGAACCCTTACACACTGCTAGTGGGAATGTAAAACAATCAGCTAGTTTGGAAAACAGTATGGCATTTCCTGAAATGATTAAGCACAGAGTTACTGTATAACCCAGCAGTTCAATTCTTAGATCTACCCAGGAGAAATAAGATCATATGTCCTCACAAAACTTGTACATGAATGTTCATATTTCCATTATTCATAATAAGCAAAAGATGGAAACAGCTCGAATATCCATCAATGGACTAATGGATAAACAAAATGTGGCCTAGTCATAAAATAGAATATTGTCGAGCCATAAGAAGAAATAAAGGAATACATGCTACACAATGGACGAATCTCGAAAACATGCCAAGGAAAAAATGCCAATTGCAAGACCACATTTTATATGAGCACATTCTTATGAAATGTCCAGGATTGGGACATTTTATTTATTTATTTATCTATCTATCTATCTATTTATTTATTTATTTTTATTATGGTGACATTGATTAACGAAATCCAGTAAGTTTCAGGTGTACAATTCAACAGTAAGGCATTGGAAAAAAAGAGCAATGTGTTCCAGGATTGGGAAATTATAGAAATAGAAAGCAGGTTAGTGTTTTCTTAGGGCTGAAACAATAGAAGCATGGGGGAGGAGTCATAGGTAAGGGTATGGTGTTTCTTTTTGACTTGAAAATGTTCTAAGATTGACTGTGGTGATAGTTGCACGTAACTGTAAATATACTAAAAACCAGTGAGTCGTACATTTTAAGTAGACAAATTGTATGGTATGTGAACTAGATCTCAATAAAGCTGTTTAAAAGAAGTAACACCCATTATGGGATGGACGAATAGGATTTATCCAGGGTAAGTGTGTGAGGAGTGGTTGAGAGAATGTTTTAGGCAAGCAAAATGGTGAGAACTAAGACCAGGACTTGAAAGAGCACGGAGCTTTGAGGAGATGATAATTTATTCAGCACAATGGCGTTGTTGTTACTGTTTATTAAATACCAACTGATGCACAGCAGAGATTAGGAGCAAGGGTTTTGACCTTAGGCAGGCACTCCATTTAATAGCTGAGTGACCTTAGCCAAGGCACTTAATCTCTCTAAGCCTCACTTCTCTTTTCTATTAAACAGTAGGTTAGTGATATAACATCTAGAAAATGACTCAGTTCATGGAAGGGAAGAAAGACTCTATGCTCTATGTCAGTCCAAGAAACTACCTTGACAGTTACAATGCAAAAATAATATAATTATCCATTAGGAGAAATTTTTTAAAATAGTTATTTCTTGAACAACCAGATAGCAGGAGGTCTAGTGATATATCAAAATGCCACTTAAAAGGATGTGATCCCTCCCTTTAGTGAGCTGAAGTGCTTCATCTTGATATTTGTTGGTGTGTGTGTGTGTGTGTGTGTGTGTGTGTGTGTGTGTGTATTATACTGTACCTCCTGTCCTTCATTTTTCTTTTAATAATTCATGATGAACATGTAGTACCTATGGCTCTACCTTATCCCTTTAAGATTATTCTTTACCCAAACTATACTGAAAATATTAAAGGAGCATGAAGGCAAAATATTTGAATATACATTTCTCAAAGTAACGTATACAAATGGCCAATAAGTACACGAAAAGATGCTCCATAGCCAACTAAATTATCCATCAAATTTATGCAATTGTTTTTGCTAAGGCTCTTGCAAAACGCCGATGTCAGAATATCAAATAACTTCTTTGGGATACTGCTAATATATGAGAGGTCTCCTTCCCTCAACCCTTAACTTAGCTTGAACTTTCTTTGTAGAGGAAACAGACTAGCTTTTCTCTCAGCTTTTGCCTTTTCCTTTTATATAGGCAGCGGTGATTACGCGTATATGGGATCTGGGGCTGACTTTTAAACACATTTTCATTTCAGTTTCACAGTGCAAAATTGTGCAAAAGATTACCCCTGTCATTAGCATCCTGGTAAATCCATTGGTCTTGCTCCTCTACTTCTTTTGTGTGTCATGGTAGCTATGTGTTACTTTAACTTTCCAGTTCCTCATATACTACTTACTTTTAGTTTCTTAGTTGATGTTTTTGTTCGGTTATTTAGTACTCATTCAAAATCCTATATATTTAAGTAAAAACGAGAAAGAGTTACAAATGCCCTGTTTACACTCTACAGCATACTACATTATCTGCTTTATTTAACTTGGAATTAGAAATCAAAATTTGTGATGTTAGGAAAGGTTTGCCATTCACATTAAGATTTATTACACAGAGAAAACTGTTACTGGGGAGAGGCAATCTGCCTTGGATCTTGAACATTCCTGCACATTTTTATTGGCAATATACCAAGAGGTAAGGCCCTGACCATTCTTCACACAAGGAAGGCCATTTCTCAGTCGTGTTTGCAGCAAGCAGCTTTGAGGGATGAGTTAACATCTTTCTCTGGGTACAGGGCAGGCTTGCTTCTGCTTACTAAGAAAGTGGTGAAATCTCCAAACTCAGGGTTTCTTTCCTATAACACAACGCGCTGCGTGAACAGACATCCATTATGGGCCCTGTCACCCCATGGAACTTGAGGATCTTGGAGAGTGATACAAACCAGTATGAAGCTCTGGCTACTGCTTTTGCCGTGACTAATAATGTCCCTGTTTCTTCTGACCCAGGATTCGAGTGTCTCCTGCCAGTATCCATTAAACAGTAGCAGGTTAAGTAGTTAACTTATAAGTGGGGAGAAATCTCAGCTTAAATCAATTATGCTAAGGCAATGTTTCCCACTAGGATGATTTTTGCCATATTTGTATACCACTTATGCTATCAATGCTGTTAATATTAATAGTGTTCTACTTCATGTTTTTCAAATTGACTCACTTAATTCGAATACTCTTTCAAAAACGGAACTTTATGACACCACCCTAAATCTAAACTATTATCATTTGCTTTAAACAGAGTATTCATTAATATATTCAAATAAATCCATGGATATTACAATTTAAAATATTTGTGTACTGTCTAAAATCATTTCCATCCACTTTAACCCCAAGTTAGCTGATTATAACCAGACGAATCATGGCTGGGACAAAGACTACCGCAACCAATGTTTTTAGTTAATGGATTTTCAGGTCTTATCCCCTTTCCTATAAAAAGTTCCCATGAAACCCCCTTGTGAAGGGAAAAAAAAAAGAAGTCCAGTGCTCTGACCTGCAATGGGGACAGTTGTTGTTCCCCAGGAATACATATCCAGGACAGCCTGGCCATCAGCATAGGAGGATCTGGTGCCTGCTACAGGCAAATGCATAGAAAACAAAGTCAGACCACCTTGGAGAGGAGTGTAGCTGGGGCGAGCTCTTCCACATCCTAAGAACCACCCCTATGAGCTCCAGGGGGATGGATTCATCCTGTCTTGTAAAACTGCTAGTCACTCCCTGGACCCTCATCTCATTATAGCCGTAATCCAGCCCCACCAGCATCATCCATCAGGGTGTTACAGTCTGGAGACATAAATTGCCCCCAAAAAGAGCAGCACAGAGGAAAAATAAAATACAACTGGTACAACTGTGAGCCATCTATACATCTATAGATACGTAGATTTAGATGTAGATACACTTTTTTACATAGCACTTTCATGTTTCCAGGTAAATATGGGAACATCCCCGAATTTGACTTGAACCTCTCTCCCTTTACAATTTACATAGGTCTAGGGGTATCTGATGAACTGGTGAGAAGGGTCTGACACTGATCGTCTGGAAGAAATCACTTACCCTAAGGAAATAAAGATAAAACCATAATCTTACACTCAAAGAAGCAATTCTGACTAAAGCGTGTGTTAAGAGATTGTCTTCAGGTCCAACTCTCAAACAGACTCATAGTATTATGGGGAAGGGGCCTGTGATTAAAATCTCCAAGTTGCCAAGACATCTTTAAGATATCATGGCCAAGTGGCCCTGCATAAATGTTTAAATTGAAGAGATGGGCACTCTTCTCTTTTCTGTAGAGGTCTGTGATTCAGCCCACTGGGGGTTCTGAAAAAATATGTTTGGCTTCATTATTTGAGAATTCCAAAACACCAATAGAAGTAGGGGCCTGAAAGATACAGGACCTGGATGAAAGGGCAGGGATATTCAAAGTACATGGTAGTATTTTGAGAGGAGGAAATGGGAGGTTGGGCAGACACAGCAGGAGAGGAACATAAAGGTTGTACCCACCTAAGAGTTGGCCTGGATTTTATTAAGCACACGTGAGAAATACTTACTCCACCTCCCTCCCCCAAATAACTGAACCAAATCTCTTGGGAGCTGGGATCCTGCATGGGCAGACGCGAAAAGAAAAACCTGTCAGATATAGATGTCATATCCTTATTTGGTCCTCAGGAGATACCTTAGAAAGCATTATTTTATTTTACAGATAAGATGTAAAAGTTATTCTTCTAGCTAGGTGGTCTGGTGATAATTTGGAGTTCACATTTGCTTCTAAAATTCTGTCAACAAATATCGAGTGCCCTAGTGACTGGAGAAATAAACTGGTAAGTGCTGTTGGTTATTTTTGCTATAAAATGTTTATTATTTTAACAATGTGTATACATTCTAAGAATAAGGAAAGATACAAATATGCAGAATGTTAAAAATCACTCATAATCCTAGCACTCACTGTACTTTTGTCTTTCATCCTTCATGTTTTTCTGTGCATATACGTAATACACAAATGTACTCTTCCTTTTAAAAAATGACAGTCGCCTATTACCTAGTAATGTTTTTTCATTTTATATTCTGTCAGGAACCTCCTTTTGTACAAATGAGTAAAGCTCTATTAAAAAGCAGAGACTGGGAGATTGATTCAAAAGATGATAAACAATAAAATGCAGATAAGAGATGCATCTTAAACCACTAAGAGCAACAAGCAGGAAAATGGGCAAAAGTTTATCAGGAAAATGCAAATCAAAAGAAGGCTTAATGCAAATGCTAATAGAGAAAAAATAAAAATCAAGGTAAACTACATTAAATAGGGGTAAGGATGGTTTCGATTAACTTTCCAACGCATCACTATAAGTTTGTTTCTTACTCTCCTTATCTCATCTATTTCATTCACTTCGCTAAACATATCCTCCTTGCTTAAATGCCTGTTGTGTATATCTTCCTTAAATTCCTGGAGTGACTGAATCAGCCTTTCTCTGAAAGTTCCTTCTGTGTTTTCCTCCTCCTCTGGCGCTTCCTCCTCTGGCTTTTCCTCAGGCTTTGGCTCTTCCTCAAGCTTTGGTTCACTCCCATTTTCTGGTTTTCCTTCAATTTGACAAGGTTTCATCTTGTTTCTCCCTTCTCTTCTCTCTTGCAATTATTATTCTTTGAATACAATTACTTCTAGGAAGCAAGAAGGAGATGGTAAATCAAAAGCTTGGCGACTGGACCAGTGCTCTGGACAAAGGTCTCAGCATTTGCCCCATCCCTTTTTTTGATTCAGGGCTATCATCAAAAATCTTGCAGCCAGGAGACTCAATCAGCAATCAGTTTCCCTAAGCTGGCCCCTCTTACCACCACTTTCCACCACCTCACGGCTCTCTTGTCCCTCCCTCCAGCCATTTCCAAGGCCCTCTTCAACCACTCCCCGCCCGCG
>NW_006440657.1:350634-392879 GCF_000325575.1 Pteropus alecto
CGCCCAACCCGCACAGACGTATCACAAAGCCCTCCCAGAACAGAATAGGCTAGCAGAATCGGGGCTGGGATGAGGAGATACAGTGGGGCCCAGACCTCTGTCACGACCTCGCCCGCCTCCACCCGAAGCGTCTTTATAATATACCCCTCACCTACCTGTCTTGATCCAGTCAGTTTCTCCGTCTCTTCTAGTCTTGCGTAGTGATATGAACAAGACCTGCGGATCCGAGCACAAACGGGAAATGGGAGGGGGAGGGCCAGGGAGAAGGGAGTGGAGGAGGGGAGGTGTAGCAAGCGCTTGGTGACCAGCACCACGGACCTTTTTCCCCATTAAGGTTCTCAGTTACGGAAAGTTTCTCACCTTCTGTTTCTCCCAGTTCTCCCCCTCTTTGCAGTGCAAGTTGGCTCGAATTTCCCATCAGACAGGGAGTAGGCAAAGCACATTATTTCCAAACTATCTTTAAGACTGGGGCGGGGGTTGGGGGGAGGGTAGGTGTCGGGAAAGCGGTCTGAGATGGCAGAGAATGATTATTTTTAAACTACCACAGGTCTCCCTGTATTTCTCCCAAGACCCCTAGTCTCTTTTCCAAGGTTCATTCCCTACAGACCGGGAACTGGGTGGGAGGTGGAGAGATGGACTTGACCAGGACTCTCTCGAGTCTCTGCTCTGGGCCACCCCCACCCTAGAAATCCTCAAGCAGCACTTATTTTGACACCAACCTGCAAAATTCCGGCAAATTGGTTTTCTCCTGGCCTCAGGCCCCTGCGTCGCGACGCAGAAGGGAGCTGGTACCCAGATGAGAACAAGGACCAGACTCGCAAGACTTCTGCACACGTCGACTCCTGGTCATGTGAGATCTACGTCACCAGTGAGCTTGGGGCCCTAATTTCCACGCCCACCAAAAGCGCGGCAGAAGTAAGCCCGCCTTCTGCCTCCTCCCCCTTTATACTTTTGGCCCTGTCAGTTTTTTTTGTTGTTGTCGCATATCTCAGAGGGAAATTTTTTATTTGCCTTTCTCTGATTACTAGGTTTGGGCTGCATCTTTTTCTGGAGCTACTAAACTTCTCTAATTCTTTCCAGAATTGTCTCTTCCTGCCTTCCGCTCCCAGCATTAACTCCTGTAGCCATCGCCCCTCCCCCAGCCTCCATTTCATGTGCAATCTGGTCTTTGGCAGTTGTGGAGCAGGGTTGACTTAGCGGTGGGTCGTTTGATAAAAAAGCTTGGGGCAGGAATGAGACCTTTCAATGTAGTTTTTACTTTATTCTTAATACTTTTATATTCTTTATTTTAGGTATTTTTTTTATAGTCGGAAAAGTCAAAGACAATTACTTCAGTTAAATGAGTTAATGCATGTACGGTCCTGAGAATAGTGCCTGGTATATGGCGCTTTAAAAGTACGAGCTATTATTATAATAAGATTTCATTTGGGGAAAAGGATTCAAAATGGAAAAAAGAAGACTAATGTTTGACTCCAGAGCCCTGGTGGTAGTATTTGCTAAGAAGCTGTGTTGCCTGCAGAATCATCAATTGTTTCCTCTTTTGTAAGGAGAGAATAATAATATACACCTCATATAACTGACTGTTGAGAATTCTAAATGATAACACTTGGCGCAAAGCACTTCACTCATATAAAGTCTTCAACGGATATTGGTTATCTTTCAGCCTCGCCTCAGTCTTTGGTAATGGTCACAAATTTGTCAATAAAAATTGCATAGGTTTCAGAGGTAATATTTGAAAAATAACAGGGGACATAAACATGCATTTTTGTTTCATATAAGTTTCAGTGCCCCTTTGTGAGTCAGAATAAAAACTTCAATGGATTATGTGGAGAGAAAAAAAAACCTTACTGCATGTCATTTTATTTTACTTGCTCTTCTAGTGTATTATTCTGTCTTCAGGGAAGCATGTGTATTTATTTGAGCACCAGAAAACCCAAGATATAATGGGTTTGGTCTTCTGGACAGAACACTGGTGTAAAAGACAGGAGAATGTTAGTCCCAGTGCCAGCCTTAGAACAATTTACCTGTCCAAAGTCTGTGTGCCTGACGCTTCCAAAACTCAAAATGTCAGTTTGACATAAGGAAAGGTTTATTGATTGAGAAGGCACCAAATGAGAAGATGGGAGACCTAATCCTCAAATCCACCTTAAATTACAGAGTTCAGGCTTCTTTTATGTCAAAGAAAGGGAAAATATGAAGGGCGAGGGGTAATTGACTACGGCAGACATTTAGGCACCAGCAGGGCTTCAAGGGAGATTGTGCTTAGTCTGTTGACTCTAGCTGATGTGAGTCCAGGTCAAGAGGTGCCTGCAAATCTTTGATAAACAATACATATTTCTCTTATCTCTTGGGGAGAGTCACCCTCTGGCCAGGCCCTGTTTTTGTAAACCTGAAGCCTCAAGTGGAATTCTTCAAATGATTAGCTATCAACCTGAAGGCCATGGGAAGAAAGCAGGCCTGAACAAGATAAAGTCAAAGAGGCAGAATATTTCACTCTGTTACAAACTGCCTGTGTGACCCTTAGTGAGTTATTCTCCCTGTATTGGTCTTATCTCTAAAGCAGGAGAACACCACCAAGCTCTCAGAACTTTAGAAAGAAGCATGTGATTAGCAAAACATTTGAATATGTAGTCCTTAGGAAGATTGAAACATCCTGAATGGCAGCCGTTTTTCTCCAACTTGATGGAAATGGTTCCAGAAATCTTTATAATGTCCTAAAAAGGGAAAAGTGCTTCACTGCCATTGTCTCATTTTATACTCTTAACGACAATTGCAAGGAAGATATTTTCATTTCCATTTTATATATGAAGAAACTAAATGGAGTTTAAGCAATGTGCCCAAAGACATTATCTCCTTAGATCTGAGCAGAAGAGGCCTCTGCCTGAGGCCCCACTTTTAGAGGGTCAGTGTCTGGTCCTTCTCTCGAGGCTCTCTTGCCCAGTAGTGAAGAGTCAGTGGAGCAAGAAGTTGGCCTTACTTGGAGCCTTTACCTTTCTCCTTCGAGACCACACTCTTGATATCTAGGACCCTAGAATATTCTGAACTAAGGACCTAGAGCTCAAATACAAGGCCTGCTTGTGCCTCTTCTCCAGGTCTGTCCTCCTGGGAGTGGGCTACATCCCCTGTGGGTTCACCCTAGGGGTAGAGTAGATGACAGACTACAAAGGCAGAACCCCTTCACATGAAGCCATTTGAAGAAAGAGCTAAAGGGAAGAAGAGTAGACTGCCAGGCCAACAAGAGCTCAGAGAAGGCAATAGGCAGTTAGGTAATTAGAGACAGCCTCAAGGAGGAAAAAGACCTTGATCTGGGCTTCGGAGTGTAGGCGAGACATAGATGGAAGGTGGGAAGGAAAGAGGAGACCAGTCTGGTTGAACCTAGGCCCTGTGTCTTTAGCATTACCCTGGCTTGTCTCCTGTTGTCTTGCTGGGTAGAAGTCCATTTGCTCCTCCTTAAGGATGTTTAAGTCTATTGACAATGGTTGTCGTCTGAAAGCAGGTTCAATGCAAGCACTTTTGGACATGTACTACACTACCCTGAAGGACTTTCACACTTATTTCCAGGTCATGGAATCTGAATCGGTCTGCCTTTCTGGATAGTACATAGGAATTTGCTAAGTACTTAAAAAAGTTTGTAGACCTGAATTCTTACTATCAGTCCTTTGACCTGGACCTGAATATACAAAGAGAAGCCAGAAGTGAAAAGCAGCGATGAAAGAGCAGAAGGAGGGAATTGTTCTGGGAAATGGCAGCTATGCACCCAAGCACATACACATGTATATGCACATTTTCACATGTGTGTACACATTCTCATAAACTGAGAATTCTCCCAGATGATTTTGCTACAAGATTAAAAAAGGTAAACATATAATTCTGTTAAAACAATTCAAACTGCACCAATGATATGTACCAATGGTATGTACCATTTACAAATGGAAAATGACTATTAGGATATTCAACACAATTCTTTACAATAGGAACAATTAAGAAGAAACTTAAATGTCTTACAATAGGGAACAGGTTAAATTAATTATGTAAAAACCATGTCATAGATTTCTAAGAAAACATTAAAATGAGATCTATTGAGAACAGAACTAAGAATTAATTTTTCACCTATGCAATTAGAAAAGATGAAAAATATTGATTACACTCAAAGTTGGTTAATTTATTTGATGACTCTCAAACATTCACATGTATTTTGAGAAAATACAATAGTATAGGGATGTTAACTAGACTTATTGCAGTGATCATTTTGTAATATATTGAATCACTATGTTGTACACCTGAAACTAATATAATGTTATATGTCAATCATGCCTCAACAGAATAAATAAATGAAAATACAAGCAAAATGCAAAAAAAATATATGTTTTTACAGGTCATTTTGGCAATATCAAACTTTATAATATGTGTGTTCTTGGACACATCAATTTCCTCTTCTAGTGATTTATTATACAGAAATAATCCCATGTCATATATGGTCATTGTAGTAGTTGTGGTAATAGATTTTGTTTTTAAAAAAGGAAAAACCCTAAATATTCCTAAAAGGAGATTGGTTTAAGAAAAGTTTGATCATTTATATAATGCAAAACTATGCAGTTATGAAAAAATAATGATGTGGATTTATATATATGAAAAAAATCTAACATATATTGTTAAGAAAAAAGGCAAATTGACAGTTAATACATGTGATAGTACATTTTGTTGCAGCATACATATATTTATTTTTGTGTATTTAAAATATGAAAAGAATGAAATTCTACCATAACATGATAAGTGAAGTCCTTACAATTTATTCCTGTAAAATTTTGGATTATGTGAATGGAATGACTGATGTGAGCATGTTTGGTTAACTCACTGCATAACCCAAAGCCATCAGGAACTCAGCTGTGTTTTGATACCACTTCATAACAGTTGTTTATTCAGCACTTGAACTTAATTATCATCCTTCCATTTTCCCCTGTCCCCAACTCCATCGCCAATCATGTTATATCCAGTGTTGTTACTGTGAGATTTTACTGTATTTCTATATCATGTTAGAAATTTGAATGAATATATACTTAAATATTTCCACAGGATATATTTGAAATGAGTATTCAATATAATGGGTACTTTTATTTTCTAAGTGTTGCATTTATATAGTTAAATTTTATCTTTAGTAGGCACATATCAATTCTTAATATTCAGAAAAATGATTGAGATAAAACTGTAAAGACATGCAGAATAAAATATCTGACAAATATAGGACAATCATATCTTTATTGAGATGAAAGTGTTTTGTAATATATTGACACATGAGTAAGGTTACAAACGGCAACATGACAAGGATTCAATTTTTAAAAATAACATATGTAGATATTTATATATATGCGTGCATAAAAATATTATGGAATAATATACACCAAAATATTGAAAGTGGGTATGACTGGATAGTTTGTGAGTTTATGGGTGATTTATGTATTCTTTTACATACTTCTTTGTAGATTCTTCTACCTTTTTTTCCAGTGGGAATGTATAACTTCTACAATAAAGAATAGTTTACAAACAGTATAATCTTATTTTACGACACATATTTCACATATATACATCTCTGTAGCTGAGCAAGATCTGATTTAAGGCCTCTACTACCTCTTTGAGGTGTGAGACCCTTACAATGGTTGAATGCTTCACACATTTGCTTCTGTTGGCCCCTTTGTGACTTGGACGCATTAAAATGAGGCTCTCCTCCCCATTCTCTGACTATGGCTCCCTCTACTACTAGTGGTACACAGGAAAGGAGATTTATTTTTCCTAAATTTTATCCTGTGAGAAATTTTTTCTTCTAGGAAATTTTTCGCTAGGAAAAGTAACATTGTTGGGAGTAATGTAATATTATAAGTAGATAATATATAAGACTATTATAAAATCATCTTAGTTATTAATTCAGTTCTTTTAAAAATATAAATGAATAGAAAAAGAAAGGATTGTATTTTTGGCTCTGTTTGACAAATGGCATTTATCTATAGTTCCTTGACCTTTTTTCCCATGAGAATGTTTTACTTTTGCAAATAAAGACAATAAATATTACGTAAAAGCAGGTTAAAAAAACAATGTGTATAAAATTATCCTAGTTATATTTAAAAATACATATAGAAGGAAAGAAAACCCTCAAGAATCTACACTCAAGTTATTTTATGTCTCTCAAACATACATTTCATCCATTTATTCATTTATCAAATATTCATTTTGATTCCATGAATCAAACACACTTCCAACCAGGCCCCAAAACATACATTGTTATCATGCTTCCCTGAGAGATTTTAATGCATACCAACACTGGAGAAACACTGGTAGTGCAGTGGAAACACAATTATATTGAGTACTTTCTTAGTCCATTCGGGCTACAATAACAAAAATACCATAGATTGAATGGCTTAATAATAGAAAGTTATTTTTCACAGCTCTGGAAGCTGGGAAGTCCAAGATCAAGGCGCTGACAGATTTGGCATCTGGGGAGGGCCTGCTTCCAGATTCGTAGACTGCCATCTTCTCACTGTATACTCCTGTGGCGAAAAAGGCAAGGGAGCTTCCTGGGACATCTTTTATAGTGGCACTAGTCTCATTCGTGAGGGATCCACCTTCAGGACTTAATCATCTGCCAAAGACCCAACCTCCAATTAACCATCACAGTAGGGGGTAAGTTTCAACATACGAATTTTGAGGGGACACAAGTATTCAGTCTATAGCAAGTATAAATATGCCTAGAAAAAGACTGCAAGGAAATACATCAAAACATCAAAGATCCTAATAATGCATATATTACATGTCATAAACTGTATTATTCTGTTAGAATCTATTTTTAAAAATTATTCAAAGAGCATTTCTCTGTTTACTACATAAGATGCTGCTCATTTCATAAATTGTTCAATAAATCCAATTAGATCTTGAAAAAAAATCATTCGATGTTTCTCATATTGAGATACATCATAAAATAGATATGTAGATTTTAGGTAACGTTTTATTCGTTCTCAAAAAAGTGTTCTGAACCAATAGTGTATGTTGCCAATGCTATAATCTAATAATCAAGAAAGTAAGGTGTATAAATATATATATATGGAAATGTGTATTCACAAATTGAAAAAGACATAAAGGAATTCACCAATGATGACATTTGGGAATGGATGTGTGATTAAAGGTGATTTTTCTGTTGTTATTTCCTTAAATGTCAGGTTTTTATCTTTTAATTTTTTGTACAATTCCAATCGTATTGCCATTAAAATAATTCTGAACATATACGTTATCGCATTCATTTGGAATATGCAGAAAAACGATAACAATATTCATAACATACTTTCAGTGTGCACCATGTTCCAGTGTCCTAAGCTATTTACAGGCACTGATCAATCCATTCTTCAAAAGAAACCTGTGAGGGCTATACTAGCAATGTCCCCACCCTACATAGGAGGAAGCCGAGGAACATAGAAGTTAAACAAATTGCCTGAGGTTGTACAGCTACTAAGTTGCAAAGCCTGGATGTAGCCAAAACTGCTGGGCTCCAGAATCAGTGTGCTCAGCCCCTCAAAAATCAAATAATAAATCCATTAAAACACTGATTAGAACAGCTGGAGACAGTTACATATTTTCTTAAATATAATTTTTTAAATTGTTGTTTTTCTAGATATTTTAGTAGTGGCAAATCCCAACCTTATTGTTTCTTCTAAAGGGAACTGTGTTTTCCCTCACAGTGAATAAAACTGGGCATAATGGAGATAATCAGGCAATTGATGTTGGTCACCAAAAAGAAAAAGAAAAAAAAACAAAGGGGAGAAATGAAATCCCCGACATTGAGGACTTGCAAGGTCGTCATAATAAGTCCAAGTTGTGAGAAAGATGAAATCAGGAGGGAACAGAAACTATGAAGAAGCAGAAGCAAGGACACAAAGAAAAGCTATTCAGTTGAAAATTAAGACACCTCTTAGCAATGGGAGAGAGATAGACATTTGTTATATGAATGAATATTTCATGGGACAGAAATGCGCCAATTAGATTCCTTCAGTGGTTTTGATCCATATGCATTTCAAAAATGAATAGGTATTGTGGGGCCAATAATACCTCCTAACTTGTTTTAAAATATCGTGACGGATTTATTTATCTCCTTTAACAAAACTTGAATGTCTGTTGGAGAAACCTAAAAAGTAAAGTAAAGGGCCATCTTGTGACCAGAGCCAGCATTGCGGCTTGAACAGGAAGCCTGGGGCAGAGAAACAGGGTTAATCTTGATGAATGGCAGAGCAATGGACCTGTTTAGATTGCAACATCCTTGGGAAGTCAAGGAGGTGAGTTCCGCTAGAGAAGTAGATAAGAGTTTGTAGGGCCAGAGAGTGGTCTGGGGTAGAGATGTGAAATTGGGTGTCCTCATCACTAAGACTGTAGTGACAACTGCAGAAGTGGATGACACCAGCCAAGGAGAACATGGAGACTGAGAAGAGAGAGGACTTGCAATATTTAAGGAAGAAATATAGCTCAGGGTCTACAAGCAAGGGCTAGAACCTGTCAGTTCTAGTTGGGTCTACATCTCCACTCCGTCCCCTACTATTCCAAGTAAAAGTAAAATGATAGCATAGTTATATAAGATTCACATTAAATATAAGAACTGAGAAAAGAGAATGTTGAAAGTTATTATGTACATTGTATCTATAAGAAAGCTGGTGTTGCTTTTTAAATATCAAACAAAGTAGAATTAAGGATATCAAAAGTTTACCCATGATAGCCCCAGGATAGCTCAGTTGTTAAAAGTCCAGACATTGGAACCAAATTCATATTCTTCCTCTAACCAGCTGCGTGTCCCTCATTTTTTCTTTATAGCATAAACTTTCTTCTGAAACTAATGAGAACTATAGACTCTTTTATCACCACATGCATACACCTTGAAGAAATGGGTACAACTACCCCTGCCACGTACATATGTGCACATAATTTTGAACATTAAGTTTAAGGGACCCACAAGTTTCCTTTATTAAGACCTTGTGGTCTAATTTAATTCTTTAGGAACATAGAACAGTAAAGTCAAATAGAAGACAAATAGTAAGGTGAGAGACATAAGCACACATATATCAATGATTAAAGTAATCGTAAAAAGACTAAACACTTCAAATCAGACTGGTGGGGGTGGGGGTGGAGGGGGTGAGGAGGGAGTCCAGTAACCAAGTATCGACAAATTTCCAAGTACTGAAAAATTTAGAATGTGTTCTCTAATGATGGAGGAATAAAGCTAAGAGTTAATAATAGGTAGATAACAAGAAAATCTCAAAGTGTTTGGAAATTAAGCAATACATTTTAAAATAATTCTTTGATAAAAATAGAAATGATTGTGGTAACAGAAAGAAATCTAACTAAGGGCAGTGAACTCACAATGCAATATATATATGACTTACTGTTGAATTGTACACTTGAAACTTATTGGATTTTGTTAATCGATGTCACCATAGTAAATTTAAAAAAATTTTGTGTTATCTTTAATAATAATGAAAACATAACACATGAAAACCTGTGGGATGCAGCTATCTGTGCTTATTAAGAAATTTCATGTCCTTAAATGCATATATTAGAAAAGAAGAAAGGCTGGAAAATGTCAATGATACAAGTTTACTTGTCAATAAATTTTGGGGAAAGAACCAATATCAGTCTACATAATTCTTAAGGCAAGAAACAATTATGAATAGAAATTAATGAAAGAGAAATGAAACATACAAAAGAAACAAAATTCGATTCTATATAAATACTAATAAAATTAACGTCCTCTAACAGAAGCGATCAAGAAAAGAAAAAGAAGACACAAAATGAATACCAGGGATAAAAGAGAGAACAAGAGTACATATTCTAAAGATTTACGATAATAATAGGATAATATTGAGAGAGGAGAGGAGACATCTGAAAAAATGCAAAGGAAAGGGCCTGCAGAAGTAACCGACTTAGCCGGTTAAAACTGCTCTCTCCATGCTGCTCAGTGCTCTTCAGCTAACATGTTTTCCCATAGCTACCTCCCCCACCTCAAGGACTCTCCAGCTCACATCTGTTGATTCATAGTTTGCTATCCAACTAGTGTTCTTATCTCTGTAGCTGTGTAGGAATAACAAGACTGTAAAACTGCTTGTTATGTTACAATTAGAGCTCAGCCTCTGGATAGGAATCCTCTGAGCAGGTCTCATCTCTCTGTTCAAGAATCCTATAATGGTGCTGATAACGCCAAGGTCGCAGGTTCTACAAAACAAACGACCTATAAGACCAGTGGTCTGGAAATTTCTCCCCCCTTGCAGCCCCCCAACACCCGAAGCTCCCCCTCCCATTGTGAGTCATGAAGCACACGTGAAACCTCAGACAAAGGAATCACGCGCCCCTTGCATGGACACTGCAAGGGTATATAAGCTATAAGAAATCTAACCAAGGGGAGATCATGCTTTGGGTCTGTTGAATGCCCCACACTCTCAGCCAGCATTAAATTCTCTTTCCTCTAACAAAGTTGTCTGAGCGTCTAATTTCCTCCGTCGGGTGTCACTTCCTGCAACAATATGAACAACTTCATACCAGTAAGTTTAAAAATTTAGATTAAATGCACAAATTTATTTAAAAAACACAACTTACCAAAAGGGAGAAAAGAAGAAATAGAAAATCTGAACAGTCCCATATCTACTAAATGAATTGAATTGCAATTAAAATGTGACACAAATTTCCACTTTTGGCATAACAGCTGGAGGAGCTATAAAAACCCACTTGACAGCTAAACAAAAAGAACAGACAAAAACTATAAAAACCTCCAACCATTTAATGTCTCTAGAAATTGTCCTAAGGGAAGAGAGCAAATGAAGAAATATTTATTCAAGAAAAGTCTACTAAAACTTCGTAAAAACAAGAGTTTCTGGTCTTTGAATCAGGATATGCTCTTTCCTTCCTTTCCACCCCAGCTCAGCTTGACAGTGTTAAAAAACAAACAAACAAACAAAAAAAACAAAACAAAAAACAAAAAACAACCGTATGCATCTAAAAGCTTTTCTGAAAGAAAGGGTTTATTGAGCTGTATGCTAGTCAGAGAAAGGATCAGGTCCTGGGACATACTGTCTAAACCACCAGCAACGAGGCTAGATGGACAAGATGAACATGTCTGCCATCCTGGAGCTGACAGGGCTCTGTTATACAATGAGTTTTGGGGAAGAAAGATATAAGTTATTTTGTAAGAAATTACATTGGCTATAGATGGGGGGGGGTTGAGAATAGGTGAAACGGGCAATTCTAGGATAGGTGCATAGTCTACAAGGAAGAAATATTACTACCTGACTGATTGTAGGCAATAATCTGGAAAGTTTATACATAATCAGGATGTGGTAGTGTCCGGAGGTTGGCTACTTTTTTTTTAGATAGCCACCTGGAATTTGATTCAAAGTTTCCACAAACACTCAGGAATGTTATTAGTCTTTTGTTCGTTTCAGCCCACAGCTGTTAACTGATTACTTCAGTTGATTCTTTCTCACATTCTCCAGCTTGCTGTTATTTAAATTAGGATGTCTCAGAATATTTCTCTTGTCAACAGAAACTTTGGGCAGTTGTGGCCAAAAAGACAAGATTTCCTTTCCCCTTGGCTCTCAATCAAGCCTTATAATATCTCACTCTGAGGGTAGGCCACCAGCATACCTTCCAAATTAGAGTTGAAGAGGCTAAATTCTTGGTGACTGTAGCCAGGAGGTCATGGATTCCCTCTTCTACTCAGTCACTACCCATAGACCAAAGGCTCTACCCAACAGTGGCAGACCAGAAATAATAGGTGTCCTGATTGATCTCACCCCAGCATGTTCTTGGAGCAGAGGTTCCACACCAGTAGAAGAAAACCGAAAAACAAACAAACAAACAAAAAAAAACTGGGGGCAGAATAGCAGTTCAGAGTCTTCCCAAGAAGAGAAGCAGTCCATAAGAATAGAGAGCTCCTATGCACTCCCTAAAAGAGCTGACCTAATTTGAAACACAATCCCGGGAAGCTCCAGCTTAAGGGTACAGTAGAAAACAAATAGCTTCCCTTAATTAAGACCAACACATTAAACCATAGGCCAGCTAGTATACCAGAGAGAATCAGGGAGAGAGTCAGTAAAAGAGAGTCTGCTGGCAGTTAGAATAAACTTCAGATATTGGCCTCAAAAACTGTTCCTGACTGAATTTAATTTGATCAGACTGTCGAGCATTTTATGTCCCAGGCTTCATTGAAAACAGGAGAGCAATCGGCCTATAATCAATGCAACCTAACTGGCTAAGTATAATACCAAATGAAGCAGACAGCTTAACACAGAGATTAGAGAAAGAGATAGTCAAAAAGAGTGTTGGTGAAAACCACCGTAATCCCAGGATGCCTGTGCATGTGCTCAAGTCTGCACCCTCTGAGGAGTGACACCAAAAGTTCACACAGTGGGAGAAATAGGCTTTACTGACATAGCCTAGCCAAGTCACAAAACAAGCAAACAACAACCAAAACAAGGAGTGGGGGAGGTGAATTAGTATCTAAAGAAGCTAAAACA
The DNA here is from genome assembly GCF_000325575.1 of Pteropus alecto. NCBI lineage: Eukaryota > Metazoa > Chordata > Mammalia > Chiroptera > Pteropodidae > Pteropus > Pteropus alecto. The sequence continues at coordinate 363,168 of NW_006440657.1, forward strand.
TATTACCTAAACTGTACAGATTTCCACAAAAATTACAAAGTATCCAGTCAAAGAAAAATAGTACTGGACGGAATTAAACATGAAAAGAAGACTTTATTCCTTGAGATTGAATTAAACTCCAAATACAACAGGGACGACAGGGGGTTTATAATCCACAGGCAGGGAGAGGGAGTCATAAAATTGAAAATGACTAAGAGGAACTTGGTTAGATATAAGGGTGGGGGAAGAGGCACATCAATGAATTTCAAGGGTGGGAGGATTCTTGCTAAACTGGATTAGCAGGATTCTTGCTAAAAGTTGGCTCCACGGGATTTTTTGCTAAAACTGTTATTGATAGTTCAAGGACAGGGTCTGATCAAGAAGATGGTTCAAAGGAGCCTGATTACACCTTGGTCCAGAAAAGAGTCCTTATCAATGCAAAGAAACAGGAATATGAGACCTATACACAGGAAAGAGGTTAGGCAACATAAACGGCTTGTGAAAGGGACCAGATGTCAGACTGAACATACAAAGCCTTCAAACAGCTATTATAAATATCTTCAAAGAACTAAAGAAAACCATGCTTAAAGAAATAATGGAAGATATGAAGACAATGTTTCATCAAACATAGAATATCAATAAAAATTAAAATAATTTAAAAAACAAAATAAAAACTCTGGAGTTGAAGAATATAATGAAAATGAAAAATTCGTTGGAAATACTGAACAGCATATTTCAACTGGAAGAAACTATGAGCATGTTTTCAAGGTTCATCCATGTTGTAGCATGTATCAGTACTTCATTCCTTTTTAGGGCTAAATAATATTTCATCGTATGGATATACCACCTTTGGTTTATCAACTCAGCGGTTGATGGACAACTTTGTTTCCACCTTTAGTCTACCATGAATAGTGTTGCTACAAACATTTGTGTACAAGTATTTATTTGAATATCTATTTTAAATTCTTTGGGGTTCATTCTTAAGAGTGGAATTATTGGGTCATATACTAATTTTATGGTTCACTTTTTGAAGAACTGTCAAATTATTTTCTACAGGAGCTGTATCATTTTTACATCCCCACCAGCAATCTACAAGGGTTATAATTTCTCCATGTCCTCATCAACACTGGTTATTTTCAGTTTTATGGATTAGAAGCATTCTAGTGGGTTTGAAGTGGTATCTCATTGTGGTTTTGATTTGCATTTCCCTAATGACTAATGATGTTGAACATATTTTTATATTACTTTTGGCCAATAATATTGGCAAAGAACCTTAATAGACTTTTCTCAATGTATAAGGTTCTTTGCCAATATTATAATTGGGTTATTTGTCTTTTTGTTGTTGAGTTGTAGGAGTACTTCATATATTCTGGATAGTAGACTCTTATCAGATATATGATTTATAAATACTTCTCCCATTCTGTAGGTTGTTTTTCCACTTTTTTTTTTAATTAAAAATTATTGGGGTGACAAAATCCAATAAGTTTCAGGTGTATGATTCAACAGTATGTTGTATATATGATGCACTATGTGTTCGCTACCCAGAGTTAGATTTCCTTCCATCAACAAATATTCTTGATAATGTTCCTTAATGCACAAGTTATTTTTTAAATTTTGATGAAGTTAATTTATTTTTATTTTATTTTACTTTTGCTCATGCTTTTGGTGTTATTATTATTTATTTATTATTTATTATTTTTAGAGTTTTGATGTTATTTTTAGGACTCCATTGCTTAACACAAGGTCTTGAAGGTTTACTTCTATGTTTTCTTCCAAAAGTTTTATGGTTTTAGCTCCTATATTTAGGTATTTATCCATTTTGAGTTTATTTTTGAATATAATGTGAGGTAGGGAGTCTAACTTCATTTTTGCGCATGTGGATAACCAGTTATTCCATCTCATTTGTTAAAGAGCTTATTCTTTTTCCCATTGAATAGACTCATCGTTGTCAAAATCAATTGACCATAGATGTATGAGTTTATTTCTGGACTCTCAGTTCTATTCCATTTATCTGTATGTTCATCCTATGAGAGTACAACACTGCTTTGATTACTAGAAATTTGTAGAGTTTTGAAATAAGGAAGTGTAAGTCTTCCTATCTTTTTTCCAAGATTTTTTGTCTATTTGGGATTTCTTGTGATTCCATATGAATTTTATTATCAGCTGTTCTTATTCTGATAAGAATTACACTGAATCTGTAGATTCCTTTGGGAATTATTAACTTAACAGTATTAAGTCTTCCAATCCATGAACACGGGGCATCTTTCCATTCGTTTAGGTCTTATTTGATTACTTTCCTCCATTTTGTAATTTTTAGTGTAAAAGTCTTGAACTGCCTTGTTTAAATTTATCCCTAAGCATTCTATAATTTTTCATGCTTTTGTGCATAAAATTCTTTTCTTAATTTCATTTTTTTGGATTGCTCATTACTAATGTATAGAAATACAACTGATTTTGAACAGCTGACCTTGTATCCTGTAATTTTTTCAAGTTCATTTATTAGCTCTAGTAGCTTTCTTGCATATTCTTTGGAAGTATATATATATATCTATTCATGCCATCTGCAAATAAAGATAATTTTACTTTTTCCTTTCCAATTTGGGTTTGGTTAATTTCTTTTTCTTGCTTAATTTTTCTGGCTAGAAATTTCAGTACAATACTGGTGAAAGCAGGCACCCTTGTCTTGTTCCTGATCTTATACGGAAAGCTTTCAATCTTTCACTATTGAGTATTACTTAGCATTGGGTTTTTCATAAATGCCTTTTATCATGCTCAGACAATCTTCTTATATTCCTAGTTTTTTGAGTGTGTTTTTTTTATCATGAGAGGGTGTTGGAGTTTGTCAAATGCTTTTTCTGCATCAATTGAAATGATAATGTATTTTTCTTTTTTTATATCAATGTAATATATATTACATTCATTGATTTTCATATGTCGAATCACCCTTGAATTTTGTTGATAAACTCCAACTCATCATGATATAAAGTCCCTCTAATATGATGCTGGCTTAGTTTGCTGGTATTTTATTCAAGATTTTCACATTAATATTCATTAGGACTTTGGAGGTGATAGATATGTTTATGGTATATATTGTGCTAAATAAACAAACCAATAAAAAACATACATACCATATGACCCAGCACTTCCACTGTTTTGTATTACCATAGAGATATATGCAGAAATTGCTCAAAATCCCAGATGGATGTTTAGTGTGGCATTGTACGTAAGAGTCAAAATATTGGAAGTAGTCTAAGTCTTCAAAAGGGAACGATCAAATACACTGTGATCTAACCATACCAAAAATCTACACAGTAGTTAAAAAGAATGAGATTCTTACACTAAAGTATCTCTAAGAACACTGTTAAGTAAAAACGATAGGACAGTAGATGTAATATTATAATATTGAGTCAAAACACAAAACAAAAATACACAAATTTCTAGATTGCTATACATAAAACTGATAAGTGTTTAATTGTGGGGAGGGGATTGAAATTGGAGGTGCAGTTAAAGCAATATATTAAGATGAACTAAGCTATCTCAGTGGCTTTAAAATAATATATTACTCCTTCATATCATAGTTCAATGAGAGTTATTGGTCCTCTTGCATGGCTCTGCTCCATTGATTATTTGAGCCTGCATTCATCAAACAGTCAAATGTTCCATATGGCACACATGGTTTCCAAGTACTGAAAGGAGAGATTATCTGCATTGTTTATAAGCTTTAGAACTGTCTTATATTACATTTTATGGCCCCAACATATGTTTAAGGTAGGCTGGGAAATGTAAGAAAATACATACTTTTTGATCAAGCAATCTTGTTTTCCAGAATTTATTCCATAGATATAAAAGCACCAGTAAATGTAATATGTGTATAAGCATGTTCATTGCAGGCAGCATTGCTTTTAGTGGGTAAAACATAGAAATAATTTGAAAGTTAATTAACAGGAGAATGGTTTGATAATTTAAGGTACTTTCAAACTATAGGAAGTAGATTCATTTGCATTTGTATTTACTGACCTCTGGAAAGTCTTATAAGACTTCCAAGCTGAAATAAAGACACAGATAAGCAACTCAAAATTGTATAAAGAAATAAACAACAATGGTAACAGTAAATACAAAAGCAAGTAGTTTTGCATATTTGGTTTATAACTCCTCTTTTTTCTCATATGACTTAAAAGACAAATGCGTAAAACAATAATTATAAAGCTATGTTAATCTGCACAATCACCATAGACCCTGTTTCAGGTGAGCTGTGCAGGAGTTTCCTTATAATCAGAGAGCCTGATGATTTATAGTTCATAAAGAAGGGTACCTGAAAGTCATAAGATAATATTATAATATTTAGCTAAAATGCAAAACAGAAATGTATAAATTTCTAGATGGAAGTCCGTCAAACTGACAAGTGTTTGTTTAATTATGAGGAGGAGATTGAAATGGAGGTATGATTAAAGCAGTATATTAAGATGAACTAGGTAATTCATTATTTATGACAATATTATTTGTGACAATAGCAACATAAAGATATATAATGTCTTGACAATATTCCTAGAGATGCTTCAACATAAGAATCTCATTCTTTTTAAATACTGTGGAATTTTCTTGGTGTAGATAGACCAGAGATTATTTAACTTCTCCCTTTTGATGACTTAGGTTATCTTCAATATTTTGGCTCTTACAAACAATACCACAATAGACATTCAGCTATGCTTTCCCGTGCACACGTATACATACATTTCTATAGTAATACAAAACAGTGGAAGTTCTGGATCACGTGGTATATACATATTTTTACTGGTTTGTTTATCTTTTTGTTTTTCATTTGTAAAAGCTACCAGGGTATCTGTCATGGTATTGCAAATGTTTTCTCCCAGGCTATTCCTTGTCTTTGGACCTTTTATACGTTTTCCTTTATAACTTCTGGATTTTCATTCATGCTTAAGAAGATAATCACATTACAAGATTATACATTTTCCTTAATTTTCATTGCAATATCTTATTTTCGTTTTTCACATTTCCATCTTTAATCCACCTGGGATGTATTTTGTGTATGTGGTGAGTAGGACTCTATGTTCATTTTCTTCGGATTGGATAATCCATGTGCTTGATTCTGAGATTTAAAAAATCCTTACGAATGTTAAACCCTTAAATAAAAATGTTCATTGCTACACATTTGCTCACCACTATGATTATTTCCTTAGGACAAATAAATTCCAAGCAGTAGAACTGTTGGGTCATGAAGTATGTAAAATATGTATCTTTTGGTATTTATTGTGAATAGAAGCAAAAAAAAAAAAAAATGATGTAGCAATTTACACTCTCTTTGAGTAGAAGAATGCCTACATCCTCAATAAAATTGAGTATTGTGAGTAAACACTTGCCTATTTGATAGATGAATAATAACTCGTTTTTATTTTATTTATTTTTCACCTCATATTAAGGCTGAATAACAGTTATTCTTTATATAGATTTATTTGGAGCATACCCTGAACATCCAGGCTATGTTAACCACCATTTGACTTTCAGGCTCTTAGTTATGAATTATAAACCATTAGACTCTTTGATTATAAGGAGACTCCTGTACTGCTCAGTTGAAACAGGGTCTATGTTTAGGTTTATGAAGCAATAATGGAGATCATGATTTCATGAGAACCCCAAAACAGAGATTCCAAGGCCAAAGACACAGATATTCTGACTCAATGTGTTTGTAAGAGGGTGTGTGTGTATGGGGATTTATGTGTCAAAATTTTGCATTTTTAATAAACACACCAGATGATTATAATGTGAAGTGATTACGGTTTGAAAGATATCTGTTATAGAAAGTTACAATAATTTTATAGACTGAATTTGGGGAATAATCCCTTTCCTATTGTGTTCTTTTGAAAATGTTGTCATAGTTTTTAGAGAAATAAATTCATTCCAATTTTATGCAATCAGAAGTAAAACTGGACAAGAACACTAGAATTTTAATTAAGTAAATATTAAGCACTCACTACGTATAAGTCATAGCACTAATCAACAGAAGTATAATGAAATGTATGACATAGTCTTTACTTTGATATACAAAATGCAAAAGGTCCAGTTAGGAAAAAATACTTAAGTGTATATATACATATACTTGGTAAGACTAAAATACACACACACACACACACACACACATATATATGGCATATATACACTAAAAAATATATGTATGTGTATATATGCACTAAAAAGTATATATCTATTTCTATATCTATTTCTATATAGTGTTACATATATATTAGCCTTACAAAGAATTTTTACATATGATTGTTTTTTTGGATCTATATCCTGAATCACTTTGTGCAATTTACACAAGACCTCGAGAGTCTTCTGCCCCAGTAAGGCAGGCTCGCCATGAACCTTCAGGGAGAATTCATGTCACAAGAGAAGGAAGCCAAAACCTTAGTCCTTAGATTTGGAGCAGCAACTCTGACTACAGCATGGTACCTTTCACTCAAACTTCTATCCCATTCCAATACCCCAAACGAACTCATTATGTCTGACTCCTGTGGACAGGACAGGTCCTAGGACTGAAATCAGAAGGGGCTATTTTGCTAAAACTCTGCAAGACATTGTGGCCCAAGCAATCTTGGAACAGTCCCCACCTGTGTTAAGTGTCACTATAGGGAAGAAAGAGGCTTTAGAAAACAGTGGGTTTCATGGGAAATCCGGGGAATTCACTGGGGTTTTGACATTGAGGACTCCAGTGCCCCAGCAGCAGTGGGGCTAGCAGAGAGCACAGGACCCAGAAGAGGCAGTGGTGCCCAACGGGCATGGCGGGACCCAAGGAAGGAGACAGGGTGGAGCTCACCAGCAGAGGACTAGCATGGAAGCCTCCACCTCCCTGCCTATTGGACTTGTTTCTGAGCACAGGTTGAGTCATGCCAGGCCCGCCCTCAAATAACTGATGTTCTGTGGTGGATTAAGGTTCTCTGTGCATAGGTGGGAATAATGGCCAGCCAAGCACAGCTCAGAGTCACCTCCTTTCTTGCCCACATCAGCCTTGTGAGGCGAATGTTTGTTTCCCCATGAAAAGATCAAGTCTTAAACAAGTATATCTGTAATCATTGCCAGTTTTATTTCTCTGGCTTAGAGATCCAGAGGTGATTTAAAGTTTACATTTCTTTTTTATAGTTCTAAGAGTTATATTAAGTGTTTCACTGCCCTTCAAAGGTGATTGACAAGTTCTTTTATTGTGTCTGTTTATTTTAGGTTTGTTTGTTTTTTTTTTTGTGAACAAGTAATACACACACATATATATTCTTTTCGCAAAATGAGAAGATGCAGACAGGCAAAAAATAAAATAAAGTACAGATCGCAGGGAGACTCACTGTTAACCTTTTGGTGTATAATAATTCAGACTTTTTGCATTACATCATATATAAATGTACATTTTATATATGTATCTATAATGTTTTACAATGTGTTATTTTCACTTTACAATATACAGTGAGCATTTTCCCATGCAAATGAATGAAACATCTTATTATATAAATGAGATTGGGTCAGAAGATGAGATGTTGGTAACAAGAGTCATGTGTAAATCAAAGGAACATCGAAACATTGAAGTTAAATGGTAGCAAATATTTAGCAAGAAAATGGAGACAAAAAGAATCCAGTGGTGCAATATTAAAAACAGAAAATAGTTGAATTCAGGGGAGAAATGCATTAAATGGGATAAGGACGGTCCCGGGAATGCCTATGGTTAGAATGCAGAGCCCTAAACTTCTTTCTCAGACCCCTTATCTCTTCCAAACACCTTTCCATCTCATCTCCATCTCTTGTCATTTCTTCATTATTAAAATGCCTATAATCTATGTCCTCTTTAAATTCCTCGAGAGACTGAAGCAGCCTTTGCCTAAAATTCCCCTCTGTTTGTTGGCGTTCAAATTCTCCATAGGGACGTTCTTCCTCTCTCTTTGGCAAGCTGCACTTGGGTTTTCCTTCATTTTCTTTGCAGGGTTTTTGCATGATGTTGTTTCCTGCTTTAGTCCAGGGAGAAAATGTAGAGTAAGATTGCTTGTTTCTTTTGATCGAGGATTGTCAGTTTCTTTGAAGCAAGATGCTAGCCTAATCTCCCACCTCTGCCACACAGGCCCAGCTCTCAGAATTTCTAGATGCTGCCCCTTCTAACCCTCCCACCCCCGCTTCCTTTCTCCTCCCTTTAGCAACCCACTATTTCTCCAGCAGACAAGGCTAATGGCCTCTCCGATGGGCGGGATAAGGGGAGTAAACCGGGAGTGAGCTGTGAGGCTGCAAATTTTACCCAGCTCTTGCCCTTCCCAGCTCCCACCCTCAGAGCCCCCGGTCTAAGTACTCCCCTCACACTGACCTGTGACAATTTGGGATAGTTTCCTCCTCTTTTTCTTGCCTCGAGATGTGTGTGAATACAGATCCTCGGTCCTGCAAGCAGAAAGGAAGGGAGAGGGGAGGAGAGAGTTCTCTGGGGACCTACTAGCCCCAGACATAAGACTCACAGTATTATCTCGAATCCGGGAACCTCATACGGGTACATCGTGTCATATTTCCGACCTCCTGGTTACTCTCCTGTCCGTATCACATCCTCCTAGATCTCAGTCCCCACCCCCCACCCTCAACTCCTCACCCTCAGGCCTAGTCTTTGCAAAGCCCACAATTTCCTCCCTCCCTACCGGCTGCATTCCTGTCAGGCAGACATCGAATGAGATGAATTATTTTCCATTTATCTCTAAATTTCTCTGTCTGCACCCCAGGATTACAGCCGCTCTCTACACACCTCATTTCCTCCAATGAAATTGGAGCGAGAAGGATAAGGATAAAGGGAAAGCATGCCAATCTGACAGAAGCTGATTATTTCTAAACTATCATCGAATCTCTGGGTGTCTTTCACCAGACTTCCACCTACTCCAGATCCTCTCTCCCGCCCCCACCCTTTTTTTCTAAATTATCTCCCAGATGTCTGCATGGGTTTGGGGAAAGCCGTTAAATTCAGCCTTTACCACCCCAGGGTCCTAGTGGTTCCCTCACACCAACCTGCTGGGGTTTAAAGAATTTGTGTCTTCCTCTTGGCCACAAGCACGATTGCCTGCAGGGCAGTAAGTAGCTGGTACCCAGAGGAGAAAGAAGTAGGGGAATATAAGGACTTCACGTCAGCTCTTGGTCACGTGAGGATTATGTCATCCTCCAAGTCTGGTCCCCACTTTCCCCTCCCAGCAGCTGTGCTGCAGAAGTGGAAAGGCTTACCAACCTCCCACCCCATACCACACCAGGCCCTGTCACTCATTTTTGTCATTTCTAATTCCAGAGGTCAAAAGTGACCCTTTCTCTCTGTGGGCAAAATTTGCCTTTCTCAGACTACCAGAGAAGGGCTGCATATTCCCATAGTCATAAGAACCATTGTTACTTCTTTAATAGCTGTGTTGGCAGAGAGGATTACTCATCCTCTTCTAAGCCACAAGAACAGAAAAGTAGCAGTCTTTCCCCCATCCACCTTCCACTTCAGTCACTATTAACCACTATTTTCCTTGCAGTTCAATTCCTGAAACCAAACTGGAGGGGGTAGGGTAAATTAGGAAAGGTAATACATGAGATTTTGTTTTTACTTTTATTCTGATAATTTCCTATCCTTTTCCATTTTTCCATAAACTTATTATATTCTTTTAATAATCAGAAATAATGACATCTCCATTTGGGGGAAAAAAAAAGATTCAAAATAAGAAGATAAAAAGGGCCAGCCACCTGTTTCTACTGCGGAGTCATAAAATAAATATAGAGGCAAACACATTTTTGGAAGTTTAAAATGTACAGGGCATGAACGGGCTACTCTTTTGAGGCACTCCTGGGCATATGAAACCCTTTCATTGCGTGAGCTATTAAGGTCATAATTCCACAGCACCTTGCCCTTTGATTTTCAGATGTCAAAAATCAGTCATAAAATTTTACTAGTTCGATCTAGGTATCATGCCAATCTCTCTCTGTTTGTACCATGCTCTTTTATTTCCTTCAATACTGTGTCCATAAGAGATTACCTTTCCTCAACACTCTTACTCGGAATCAAATAGTTTTTAATCTTCATCCCATTTATGTTTCCTTAGATCCTATTCTACCACAATGGGGGAATGAGAAGCACTAACAGAAACTGGCCACTTTTAGTCACTTAACATACTAAACTTTTTGTTGCTAAGGATTTTGGTATTAATCTAAGTGGATTTGTTGTTGTTGATTTTTTAGCTTGAAATCGTTGCAACAGAATGAGGGATGTGTTCTTAAAACGTGTTTACATCAATTGCATTTACTTACTTGTTTTTAACCTTGGATCTAAAAGTTGGATATTAAACTTCCCTGTGCCTCATCTATAAAATGTGGCTAATGGTTCTAGGCACTTTGTAGAGTTGTCAGGATTAAATGGTATAATTTATATAAAGCATTTAGTACATGACTGACAAATGCCAAATGCTCCATTAAATGACAGGTCTCAACGATTACCTCCTAAGGAACTCGGAAATTATTCCAATTCTCACTCTGGCTCCACTGCCACTCCCCTAATGCAAGCAGCCATAAACTCCTGGACCACTACGACAAAATTTACTGGTCTCTTTGCCTTACATCTTGCCATTTTCGATAGAATAATGAATGATTCCAAACATCAGATATGACTATATCACTGTCTTGCATTATTTAACTTCATTCTCCAATAATCCTACTAGATAGGGACATCTTTAGTTGATCTAAACATTTCACAGAATACATCTCCTTTTATAAGTAAAAGCTTATATGAAAATATATGTAAATATAAGAAAAGTATGATACTGAGTTAGATTCAACTTGTCTCCCTGGTATTGGTGAATGGAACTAATAGGAGAGGACAAAGAGACATTATGTATCATGGAAAGAAACTCCAACAATTGGGGCCAGATACCTGAATAAGAGCTTACCAAAAAGCATCTATGCCAGCTCTACTACTTGCAACAGTCACCTAAGCCTTCTCTCCTTCAAGTCAATGTGAAGAGACAGGTAAGGGTAAGAGGTAAAAACTGTGGGAGCCATTGACCTTGTGGGGAGTTTAATGTAACAACACAGTTTGAAATAGTAAATGTAACAAGAAATCACAAAGAAATAGGAAATGCTTTGACACAAATGAAAATTAACACACGACATACCATAACTTGTGGGATTCATGTAAAGTAGCCCTTAAAGTGAAATTTACATTTGTAAGCACATACCTTAAGAGAAGAAAGATCTCAAAACCATAATCTTCTACCTTATGAATGAGGAAAAGGAGAGCATAGTGAATCCAAAGCAACCAGAATGAAGGAGATAAGGATTAGAGCAGAAATTAATGAAGCAAAGAAGAGAAAAAAATTCAGAGAAATTAAACAAAACCAAAAATTGTTTTTTGAAAGAGATCAACAAAATTCACAGACTATTAGTTAGACAGATGAAGAAAAAGAGGGAAGACTCTAATTACTAAGATCAGGAATGAAAGAGCAGCCATTATTATTGCCCTTATAGTATGAACAACTGTATGCTAATTAATTAAACAAATTAGATGAAATAATGAAACTCCTAGAAAGACACAAACTACCAAAACAAATCCAAGAATAGAAAACCTGAATAGAATAATAACAAGTAAAGAAATTAAATTAGTAATTTTAAAACTTCTGAATAAGAAAAGATCAACCCTAGATGACTCCACTGATGAATTCTACCAAACATTTGAAAAGAAATAATGCACATTCTTCCAAAAAGTAGAAAAGGAGAGGACACATCCCAACTCATTCTAAGTGACCAATATTACCCCGATATCAAAACTAGACAAAGATATCAGAAGAAAACTACAAATCAATACCTTTTATGACATAAATGCAAATATCCTCTAAATTCTATGGTAAATTTTATACCAAGACCAAGAGGAGTCAATCATAGAAATGTCAATACATGTATACACCATATTAATAGAATAAAAACCAAACGCCACACCATCATTTCATTTCATTTTATTTCAGCGAACTGCACAAAATTTTGAAGAAATATAATAGCCTTTTATAATAATTTAAAAACTCCAAAAACTAGGAATAGAGGGAATATCTTCAACCCGATGAAGGACACGTAAGGAAAACCCACAGCTAACATTATATTCAGTGGTAAAAGGCTGGATGCTTTCCTATGATCAGGAACAAGACAAGAATGTCTGCTCTCACCACTTCTTGTCAACATTGTACTAGAGGTTTTTGACAGGTCAATTAGCTAGAAAATGAAATCTAAGGCATCCAGATTGGAAAGGGAGAAGTAAATCAAACTCTGTTTGCAGGTTACATGATCTTATACAGAGAAAATCCCAAAGAATCCACAAGAAAGCTACAGAATTAATAAACAAGTTCAGAAAAACTCAGTATAAGATCAACACACAAAACCAGTTTCATCACACCTGTGATGAAAATCAAAGAGAAAATTAAGGAACCAATTCCATTTACAATAGTATCAAAAAGAATAAAGTACTTCAGACGACATTTAACAAAGAAGTGAAAAACTTATGCTCTGAAAATTACAAAGCATTGTTGAAATGAAGACCTAAATAGATGGAAAGATACCCTATGTTTACAGGTTGGAAGACTTAAATTGTTACAATTGTAATACTCCTCAAAGAGATACACAGATTCAACGCAAGCTCCATCAAAATTTTAATGACCTTTATTGCAGAAGTGGAAAAGTAAATTTTCAAATACATATGGAATTACAAGGGACCTGGAATAGCCAAAACAATCTTGTCAAAGAACAACAAGTATGGAGAAATCAACTCTTCCTGATTTCAAATCTTACTTCAAAGCTACAATAATCAAAACACTGCGGTACTGGCATAAACATAGACACATAGATCAATGGAATAGAATTGGAACTCCAGAAATAAATACTATGGTCATTTGATTTTTGAGAAAGGTGCCAGATAGTTTGATAGGAAAAAAATAGAATTTTCAACAGTTGGTACTGGGAGAACTAGCTAACTACATATAAGAGCATTAAGCCTAATCCCTACCTCTCATCATATGTAAAAATTAACTCAAAATGAGTCACAGACCTGAATGTAAGAAATAAAACTATAAAACTCTTAGAAGAGAACATTAGCATTAGCATAAATCTTTGTGACCTTGGACTAGACAACATTTCTTAGATAAGACACCAAAAGCACAAGAAACAAAAGAAAAAAATAGATTTATTAGACATCTTCAAAATTAAAAACTTTTGTGTCTCAAAGGATATCATCAAGAAAATAAGACACTCAACAAAATATGAAAATGATTACCAATCATATATTTTATAAAGAAATTGTATCCAAAAGATATAAAAAGTTATTACACTGGATATTAAAAGACAAATAACCCGATCGAAAATGAGCAAATGATGTGAACAGATGTATCTCCAAAGAAAGTATTCGTATGGATGATAAGCACATGAAACCATGCTCAACATCATTAGCCATTAGGGAAATGCAAATCAAAACCTCAATAAAATGTCACTTTACACCCATTAGGATGGCTAGAATCAAAAATACAGATAGTAACCAATGTTGATGAAAATGTGGAAAACTTTGGACTCTCATGTATTGCCAATAGGAATATCAAATGGCGCAGTTGTTTTGGAAAATGTTTTTACAGTTTCTCAAAAAGCTAAATATAGAATTACTATATGACCCAGAAATTCCATTCCTAGGTATATACACAGAGAAATGAAAACATATTTCAACATAAAGATTTGTAATATTTATAGTAGCCTTATTCATAATAGTCGAAAGTTGAAAACAACTCAGATGTCTATCAACTGATGAATGGATACATACAATGTGGTATATGGATACAACTGAATATTATTTGACAATAAAAAGAAATAGAGTACTCAAAAATACTACAACACAGATGAACTTTGGAAATAGTATAGTAAGTAAAAGGAAACTGTCAAAAAGGGCCACATTTTGTGTGATTCCATTTGTATGAAATGTCCGGAATAGACAACTCTCTAGATATAGAAATTAGATTGATGGTGGCTTAGGCTTGGGAGCTTGGAGGGAAACAGGGAGTTACTACTAGTAGGTTTCCTATAAGGGTGATTCGAATGATCTAATATTAATTGTGGTAATGGTTTCACTACTCTATGAATATAATTGAAAAATGGCATACACTTTAAATTGGAGAATTAAGTGATATGTGAATTATGACTCAATAAAGTTGTTATAAAAAAGGTAAGTTAACACATAGTGATAGAAACTGTTGAAATTGAATCGCAGTGAAAAATAAGAGAACTTCAGTGACCTGTTGATCAATATAAAGCATTATAACAGGTAATATGACTCCCGAAGGGTGTGAGACAAATAATATGTATTTGAAAATATAATACCTGAAATATTTCTAGGTTTTTATGAATATTATAAACTTACAGACCCGAGAAACACTGGACCTCCAGCAGGATAAACAAAAAGAATGCCATATCACCATTATGTTCATTGGAGCATTATTTAAAATATATAAAAATAAATAAATAAATATAAATACACACACACACACACATATACACACAATGGAATATTATTTAGTCATAAAAAGAAGGAAATGTGTCATTTGGACCTTGAGGACATTATGCTAAGTGAAATAAGTGAGACAGAGAAAGACAATATGGTATGACCTCACTTATATACGGAATATTAAAAAAACAAACTCATAGATACAGGGAACAGATTGGTGGTTGTCAGAGGTGGGGAGAAAAAATGAGCAAAATGGGTGAAAGTGGTCAAAAGGTAAAAATCTTTCAGTTATGAAATAAATAAACCCTAGATATGTAATGAATAGCATGGTGACTATAGTCAATGGTACTGTATTGTATATTTGAAAGTTGCTAAGAGTTTCTAAGTAACACATCACAAGAAAAAACTTTGTAACTGTGTGGTGATGAATGTTAACTAGGCTTATTGTGGTGATCATTTCACAATATATACAAGTATCAAATCATTATGTTGTACACCTGAAAATAATACAATGTTATGTGTCAATTATATCTCCATTACAAAAAAGAATGCCACGTCAAGGTACATCATAATCAAAATCCTGAAAAGCGGTTATTAAGAGAAAATCTGAATAGAAGCCACAGAAAAAGGATATGTTGTATATAATGGTATAAATATAAGAATGACTCCACACAGCATCAGAATTTACAAGAAAGAAGACCATGAATGAAATATTTAAAGGACTGAAAGAAAAAAGTTAACTGAGAATTCTATATCCAGTGGAAATATCCTTAAAAAATCAAGATGAACAAAGGCTTTCCCCAACAAACAAAAGGTCAACATGTTTGTCACCATAAAACTGATACTATAAGAAATATTGAGGGAAGTTCTTCAGATCGAAGAAAAATAACAAGTGATGAAAATGTGGATTTACACAAAAGGAAGAAGAACAGGAAATGGCGTATATGTGGTTATATACATTTGGGGTGGAGCAATTGAGCAATTTTAAAGACAATAAACTTTACAAAAGAAAAATAATAATGTATCATGGAGCTTATAACATAGATACAAAGTAAATAGCACAAGGAGGGAGGTGGGAAATGAAAGTACACCATTGTACAGTTCTTACATGAATTGGTATAGTATTATTTGATGACAAATTGTAATAGGTTAATGATGCATATTGTAAACTCTAGAGCAAGCACTAAAAATAAAGCGAAGGTTTATAGCTAATAAGCCAAAGTGGAAATGGAATAATAGAATGTCATCAGTAACTTTTTTTTTTAAGTGGGGAAAGAGGGTAAAAAGGAACAATGAAAACAGCCATATGAAAGCAAATAGTAAGATACTAGATTTAAATGCAATCATATTAAAAATGTCATTAAATAGTAATTGTTTAAGCACTCCAAGTAAAAGTGAGAGATTGATTGGATAAAAATGCTCACCACTTATGTGCTTTCTATGAGAAACACACTTTAAATATAAAGACACAGATGGGCTAATAGTAAAAGAATGGAAAAAAAGTAGTATGGAGACACTAATTATAAGAAAGTGGGGGTAGCTAGATTAATATAAGCAAAGCATTTTTCAGGACATAAAATGTCCATCCACAGATGAATGGATAAACAAATGTGGCATATACTTATAATGGAATATAATTCAGTCTTAAAAAGGAATGAAATTCTGAAACATGCTATGACATGGATGAAACTTAAAGACATGGTAAGTGAAATAAGCCAGGCAGAAAAAGAGAAGTAGTGTATGGTTCCACTTCTATGAGGTACCTAGAATAGGCAAGTTCATAGAGACAGAAAGTAGAATGCTGGTTGCCAGACCCGGGGGAAGGTAAAAATGAGGAGTTATTGTTTAATGGGTAAAGAATTTCAGTTTGGGAAGATGAAAGTTCTGGAGATGGATGATGATGATGGTTGTACAGCAATGTGAATGTACTTAATGCCACTGAACTGCACACTTAAACATGAGTAAATTTAGGCAGGTCCCAACAGCTCAGGCGGAGGGAGTTGCAGCAGCTGCCGAGCAGCCCAGCTTCGCAAAGGCTCTCTCTTGGCGGGCCCAGGCCCACGGGCACCCACACGCACTTGCCCAGCCGCCGGGATGGCCAAGCGGAAGGTCAGCTCCAGCAAGGGAGTGGCAAAGGAGAAGCCCACGAGGAGGTTGGCGAGGTTGTCAGATAAACCTGCTCCCGTGAAAGTGGAAAGGAAGCCCCCAAAAAGTGGCAGGAAAGGATAGATCTGCAGAAAAAAAGTGCAAACTAAAGGGAAAAGGGGAGCAAAGGGAAAACAGGCCAAAGTGGCTAACCAAGAACTAAAGGTTTACCTGCAAAAAATGGAGAAACTAAAAATAAGGAGAGTCTAGCCTCTGATGAAGCAGGAGAGAAAGAAGTCTAAGTAATATCATATACCATGTCTTATCAGTGGTCCCTTCCCTGTCTCCCTTCTTGTACAATCCAGAGAAATATTTCTATCAACTATTTTATAAATGCAAGTTTTTTTATTACCCCTAGAAACATTTTTAAGAAGGAGAGAATTCCACTTCATTCCATTTTTTAAGTGTAAATGCTTTTTATAAAGAGGTGGAATCATTTGCTGGTTGTTTCTTTTTTTGGTACAGCCAGAAAATAATGGGATATTGAATATGGGAGACTTTGATTGTCTTGGATGTCAGCTTAATATTCCATATACAGGGATAGTTTTTATATCCTCTAACACAAAGCAATTCGGGGTCAGTTGTGCATTTAATATGTCTTGAACATTTAAAATTATATCTATTCCCATGTTTTTGGTAGAATTGTTTCCTAAAGAAAACCACTCCTTGATCTTAGCTCTCCCAGTCAGAATTTTGTGTAACATCTTTGTCATGGGAGTCCAGGTTGCCTAGTAACTTAATGTGCTGTGAAGGATTGAAAATTTGATTATGTAGCATATATGATATTAAATTGTGAATTAGTGGAACTTTGATGTAGCAGTGTACCAACCTTTGAAGATATTGATACTTGATATTCTATTGAGGAAAATTAGCCTCCAAATTTTAAGCTGGAAAGTCACTGGAATAACTTTAGAAAAGATTCACAACTACATGATTTTAGGTTTTTGGTACGTACATTAAGAATTGTGTACAAATTGAAATGTCTGTGTATTTATTCTCAAAACAACCAATAAATCTCGATTATGAAAGGAAAAAATGGTCAACTTCATGTTATGCATATATATTTTTTACTATAATATATTTAAAAGTGATGAATGGGAAAACTTTGGATTAAAAGAGATCTAAGACATATCGAGCAAGGGTAATGTGTGTGTGTGGTATTGGATCCTCATGTAAACAAATGTAAAATAAAAAAATCCTGTGATATTTATAAAGTAATGAAAACTTGAACACTGGATATTTAATATTAAAGTATTATTATTTTAGGTGCTGTGAAGGATTAATAATGATACTATGATTAAGTTTAAAAAGTTCTATCTTTTAGAGTTACAAACTGAAATATCAACAGATTAAATCATATGCTGTCTGAAATTTACTTCAAAATAATAGTGAAACAAATCAGAGAAAGCCAATACCATATGGTTTCACTTGTTTGTGGAATCTTAAAAAAAAATGAACAAACAAAACAAAATGAAAACAGATTCATAGAAACAGAGATCAAACTGATGGTTGCCAGAGGGATGGGCCATAGGGAGATGGGTGAAAAGGGTGAAAAGGAATATAGTCAATAATATTGTGATAAAGTTGCACTGTGACAGATGATTACTAGACTTAATGTAGTGATTATATTGTAAAGTGTATAAATGTTGAATCACTATATTGTACACCTGAAACATATAATATTATATACCAACTATACTTAAATACAAAATTTAGAAATTTTTAAAAATAATAATATGGTAGAAATAAAATAATATGGTAGAAAAGGAGTGGATAGGAATAGAAACAGATTCATCATGAGTTGAAAATTATTGTAGCTTAGTGGTCAACTACAATGACATGGTATTTGCACTCTAGAGGTCTCTGAGAACCTCACCTTTGGTGATTCTCTGCATAGGCCAAGCATAGTACCAAAAGCTAGTGTAGGCCAGTGGGCTAACCCATGTGACCTCTTGCCAGCCTATGAGGTAAAGATTGTTTCCTACATTTTATACATGAGGAATTTGATGTTTGTCCATGATTACAGAACAGTTAATCTGCCTGTGTTCTTTCCTCCACGCTCATTTGTGTTACTTATCAGCCAGTTCCTGTGGGGCCCATACCTGGGCTTCTTAACAGCTTCCGATGGTCATTGACCATATAAGAAGATAGATGCTGAGTTAGTACCCATGAGTACCTGAAAGTATGGGGGTTCCTGATACAACTTGAAATGAAATATTTTAAATTTAATTATATATGTTTAAAATAAATATTTTTAAGCTGGCCACTGGAATCATTTTGAGGATGTGAAAAAGGAGGCAGAGGAATCCTCTTGTCTAGAGTAATTGCAAATAGATGCTTGTATTAGTCAAGTTCTCCAGAGAAACAGAACCAATAGATTATAGATAGATGATGATAGATAGATAGATAGATAGATAGATAGATAGATAGATAGATAGATACATGCATGCATACATACATACACACACATACATGCATACATACATACATGCATACATAGGTTTATTTTGAGAGATTGGCTCATGCAATTATGGAGGCTGGAAAGTTCAAAATAGACAAGGTGGACTAGCAGGCTGAAGACCCAGGAAGAGCCACTGTTGCAGTTCAAGTCTGAAGGCCATCTGCTGGCAGAATTCTCTCTTGCTTGGAGGAGGTCAGTCTTTTGTTTTATTTGGGCCTCCAACTTATTGGATGAGGCCCACCCACATTACAGAAAGCAATCTGTTTTACTCAAAGTCTGCCAATTTTAAATGTTAATCACATCCAAAATACTCTCACAAAAATATCCAGAATAACGTCTCAGTCAATAGTAGAGCCTATCATGAGGAAGGAACAATTAGAAAAAATAGTTCTGTTGGCTTAATATTTTAAGACGAAGGCTTTACTCTTCCTTTAACCAGAGAGTACATTCTATGCTATCTGGGCTTGCATAAATAGTACTTACAGAGCATGTTCTGTAACTACAAAAAATCAATTAGTTAAAAACCAGAAATTTAAGACATATAGAAAAAAACAAACAAACAATATTTTAAGTAACACTTGTGAATAATCCATGGATCGAAAAATAAATTACAAGGCAAATTAGAAATATTTCAAACTAAATATAACATATCAGATTTAGGGATGCTGTTAAAACAGTGCTTAGAGGAAAATTTGTAGATTTATATACTTATATTAGAAAAGAAGAGAGATTTAAAATCGATGATCTGAATTTCCATTTACAAAAGTTAGAGGGAAAAGGATATTTTATTCAAAGTAAATAGAAGGAAATAAATAGTAACAATAAAGGTAGAAAACAATGAAATAGAAAACTGATTTTTAAAAAGCAGGAAAAACAAAGCTGAATACTGGTTCTTTGAAGAAATTAACTTCTAATAAATGAACCAAGAAAAAAAAATCACAAATTACCAATATCAGGGCTGAAATAGGAGATATCACCAAAGAATGTACAAACATTAATACATAGTAATTAAATATTATGAGCAACTTTATGCTGATAAAGTAAATGACATAGATGGAATAGACTAATTTTTTGTAAAGCAAAACTTTCTAAACTAGAGAAGAAATAAAATTTGGGTGGATCTATATCTACAAAGTAAAATAAATTCATAACCAAGAAAATATTTCCACAAAGGTTGTACTGGTGAACTCTAAAAAAGAGATAATAGCTACATTTCACAAAATCTTTCAGAAATTAGAGGACACAAAAACATGTGGCAACTCATTTTAAGAGCCCAGAATAAACTTGACACCAAAGCCTGGTATAAATATTACAAGAAAAAAATTATAAACCAATACCCTTATGAACATATATGCAAAAATCCTCATCCTCATCAAATTACTACCATATAATATCTATCAATATATAAAAATGATGAGGACCAAGTGGACTTTATCCCAGGAATGCAAAGTTGGTTTAACAATAATAAAAAAAGTAATACACTCCACTTATTATCAGAATAAAAGAGAAAAAAAACATATCATTTCAATAGATGCATAAAAATATGTGACAAAAGCCAATACTCATTCACGATTTTAAAAAAATCTCAGCAAACTTCTCCAGTAATAAAGGGAATTTATGATAAACCTACAGAGAATATACTTAGTGCTGAAATAGTATACATTTTTTCCTCTAAGATTGGGAATAAGGGCAGGATATTCACCCTCATCACTCTTACTTAACATTGTACTTCAATCACAGACAACATGATTTTTTTACAAAGAAAATTTTAATGAATCTACAAAAAAGCTACTAGATCTAATTGAGCTTAGCAATGTTGTTAGAGCACACATCATGAAAGAAAAGAGGATCACAAAAGGAAACGATTGCACAATTGGACTTCAACAAAATTAAAAACCTCCATATTGATGTAAGGTCAATATGTGAAAAAAATTGTATTTCTATATACTAGTAGTGAACAATTAAAATTATAAATGAAAATTACAATGAAAATAAAATCAATGCCAGTAACAACAGCTTGAGAGTTTTAGAGATAGGGATAAAAAATATGTATAAAACATGTACATTAAAAACTACAAGACACTGTTAAAAGAAAAAAGTATCTAAATGAACATAGAGATATATCATGTTCATGTATCAGGAGACTCAGTATTGTTAAGATGTCAATCCTCCCTTCCTAGACAGTTGTCATCTGATTTCATTTATATGTGGAATCTAGAGAATAGGATAAATGAACAATCAAAACTGAAACAAGCTCATGGATACAGAAAGTATTTTGATGGGTGCGAGATGGGAGGTTGGGAGGATGGAGGGGTGAAGGCGGGGAGGAGATTAAGAGGTACAAATTAGTAGGTACAAAGTAGTCATGGGGATGTAGGGTATAACATGGGGAACATAGTCAGTAGTATTCTAACAACTATATATGGTGTCAGATGGGTACTGGAGTTATCGGGGTGATCACTACCTAAGTTATGTAAATTTCTAATCACTGTGTTGGATATCTAAAACTAATATAATATTGTATATCAAGTGTAATAGAAAAATAAAAAAATATATTTAACAAAATCTTCCTTCCCTAAGTCATCTACAGATTCAGTGCAATCACAGTCAAAATCCAAGCAGGCATCTTTGAGAGATTGACATGATGACTTCAAAATATTTAGAGATTTAGAATAGCTAAAACAACTGTGAAAATGAAGAACAAGTCTAAAGGAATCAAATGATTTTATGATATGCTATAGGTACAGTGACCAAGGCAGTGATGGTATGGTGTAGAATTGATACACAGATCAATGCAACAGAACACATAGTCCAGAAATAGACTCAAACATACATGGTCAATTGATTTTCAACAAGATTGCCAAGTTATCTTACCGGGGATCCTTGATTCTTACCTCACATCACACATGAAAAAAATGACTTGAAATGGATCATAAACAGGAATATAAAATCTGAAACTTCTAAAATAAAGCATAGCAGAAAATCTTTGCAACATTGGGGTAGGTAAAGATTTCTTAGATTAGACCAAAAAAAGCACAGATCATAAAAGAAAATAATTGCACAATTGGACTTTGACAAAATTAAAACCTTCTGATCTTTGTTAAGACACCATTAAGAAGATAAAGCAGCGGAAGCTGGGCAAAAATGGCGTAGATGATAGAAGCTTTGCTTATCCTCTCTTGCAACCACATAAAAGTAGAGACAGAAACACGGAGCAAATAGCAAGCGAAGTTGCTTGCCGATACAGGGGAACAGAAGCCCTACAACTAGGGAGAGAAATAATTAATCACCCTGCAACAGGAAGAGGTAGGACGCGGCAAGGACACAAGGTTGCCCACCCGAGCAGCTGAGTGAGACAAAGGCCAGGGCATCAGCAGATGCCTCTTAAAGTGGCTGTGTCCGAGGATTTTCGTGGTGATGAACCTGCTCGCTCTGAGCACCAGCGCTGGGGCAGCTGCACAAGGGGCACCAAAAAGCCCCTTTACATGTGCCATCTTAATTGAAGCCTCCCCTTTCCCTCTAAAAGTAACCACTATCTTGACTTCTGTAGTAATCATTTGCTTTCATTTCTTTATGGTTTTATCTTCCAAGTGCATAACAGGACGCTACAGTCTTGCCCTTCAAAAATTTTTAAATATTTATTTAAAGTCTCTCTTAATGTACAGGTTTTCCCTCCATCTCTTTCTTTTCCTTACAAATTATCTGCGGAAGAACTTGGGCTGTTTAACTTGTAGACTTTCCTACAGTCTGGATTTTGCTAAATGCCTCCTTATGGTCCAACCAGATCCTCTTTCCTCTAATTCCTGCAAATTGGTAACTACATCCAGGAGATTTAAATACTGACTGCAACAGTTTGCTCTTATCCAGATGATATCATTTGGTGACTACAGGTCTATGGGGGCCACCTTTACTTTTAAGTCTTCTGGTGGTATTTTATAGTCATCCTTGAGTGAGATTCTGTGCTCCTACTATTAATTAACCCGACCTGCCGTATTAATTTGGTCACTCTGTCTTGAAATTTCAGAGCCTTGTCTCACCTTCTCCACAGCCAATAAGCCTCCATCTTTCTTCACTATGACGACTGAATTTGTCATCCTGGTTTAGAGCCTTATGACTTAATATCTGAACTACCATAGCAGGCTGTTCTCTCGTGTTCCTCCTTCCATCCTCTACTTCTCTCCTTTTGAGAGATTTAAGTATGGTGTCCAAGGTGACACAGCTGGTTAGTGCTGAGTCTGGGAACCAACCAGGTTTTAGAATGAAGACTGTCTCTATAATGACCCTATGCCCTCTTCCATCTTTTTCATTCAATTCCTTCTTTTCATTCACTGATAAGTTAATAGTTATTGGAGGGGAGAGTGCTTTCAGAAGCTCAACACTGCCCTGTGTACTCTGGTTGATAAGGACTAGGTCTCAGAGGAGGGAATTACATTGGTGAAAGAAATACGCCCTCTGGGTAGGCTCTTGACATAAGGCCATTTGGAGAAAGCTAAAGGAAAGGGTGAATTGTCAGCCCAGTGGGAGCTAGGGGAAGGCAATGGCTAAGTTGGCCAGAAATAGTCAGAGAAAGCCTCCAGGAGGAAAAGGACCTTGACCTGGGCCTCAGAACAGAACCTAGAAGTAAGATGGGAAAGAGAGAGGAGACCTGTCTGACTGAACCCAGGCCCAGGGTCCTTACCGTTAATTACTCTGGCTTGTCTCATGCTGCTTTGAAGATATAAGTCCACTTACTCCTCCTTTAGAGGTTCTTAAGTCTATTGTGTCTATGGTCTCAAAGTAGGTTCAATGCAAGCTCTTTATGACACGAAGTCAGAAAACCTGTGCTCTGCACTCCCCCAAGGACTTTCTCACTTATTTTCAGGTAATAGAATCTGAATTTGTCAATCTTTCTGTATAGAACTTGGGCATTTGCATTTAAAATACAGGTGCTCCTCAAGCCCACAAATCCATTCTTAGGCATCCATCCTAGGGAATCAATGATGCTCACAAAAGTTAACTGTGACAAAGTTATAGTAAACATAGGTGATCAGGGTCTCTATATCACACTGATATTCAACCCAGTTGATTTTTCTTAGACATAGAGAAAAAAATTATGTTTTGCACTAAACTAAGTTGTGTGTGGATACAGTCCAGATGATCATCTTTGCCAAAGTTTGCTCTGGTGACTGTGGTCATGCCTTTGAAAAGAAAAAGTACTGTGACATTTCAAAGGTATGTTATCCTAGATGCATCAGTACAATGGTCAGAACTCATTTAAGGTAAAGATTGACCTTTGCTAAGGAAACTATAGGCTATAAGTTAGTTTTGTGATTACTTGCCATGACCTGCCCAGTTAGAAATTCATAATCAGACCATCTTGTGTGGTTACTTTTGGTCACTAAGCTTTTTGGGCCTGCCATGTACCCTGCCCACTCCCCCACCACCACCCCCAGCTTGTCAGATTTAGTATATGGTAGCTAACTGGGGCTCAAATTTTAAAACAGAGCCTAACAGCCATTGCTGAACAGAGGCCTCTCACGCAAGTCATGCTTCAGGGAGAAGACTGTACTGAACTGCCTGCTGATTGCACTGAACTGTCTGCATACACTGTGTTCCTGCCTTCTCAGCCAACCCTTACAAAGGAGTTCCTGTAATATTATTTCAACTAATAGGACTGAGATTTTCCCTGTCCATTTGGATCTGTGCAGCTATATCCTCATTAGCATTTTCACCAACCAATCAAAGTGGCTCTATTCTGATCATTAGGACAGTATTTTTTGGACAAATCAAACTGTGAGGTTTGGAGTACTCATTTGCCTGAGAATGGACAAATCAAGGACCAGAGGCAGGGACTTCTTTCTTTATAAGTCAGCTCCCCTCTGGCTTGGGGAGTGCTCCCTTTTGGTTTCTGTGTAAGCCCTTGTTTTCCTGGCTGGAGCTGTACCACAGAAGCTGCCTTTTTTATTTTTTTAAATTAAATAATTTTTTAATGGTAACATTGGTTGATGAAATCCAATAAGTTTCAGCTATATTTTTAAAATTAATTAATTTATTATTATTTTTTTAATGAGAAGCTGTCTTGCTGGAAGGGACTGAGCTGCAACAGCAGGACCAGGGCCAAGGTGGAACACCGGGGCTGCCTCGCCCCAAGACTGCTTCACAGTCATGCTGTTGCACAGCCATGCTGTATCACAATTGAGCTGTTTGCACTGAATGACAGACATCTCCCCCTTCACCATATCCCAAATTGGGGACTCTTGTTGGCATTGAATAGGCGCCAATGACCATCATTTGACGCTTCCTAGTTTTTTATTTTTGTCTCTGGCAGCTTTACATACAGATATTGTTTGTTTTAATACGGATTATATAAGTATATTCAGAAATAAGAATTGATTATATTTTATCTATTACTTTCTATATTTACATGTATAATATGCATATAGATATATATTAGAATCTCAAACAGTATACTGTTTCTAATTTACTTCTCTGTTATTTAAAGTGTAAATCATGAAAAATTTTCTTTACCATTAAATACCCTTTTACAGCATATTTTATTTTACAGAACCCATACGAATAAGCAAAAATGTTTGTCAAGTATCTATACTTGCATATTTTCATTGTTTTGCTTAAATGTTTTACTACTATGAATATATTTGTACATAAATCTTTCCACACATTTATGATTTTTTTCTGTAGAATAGAATGTCAAAAATTAAATGCTATATCAAACAGTATGAACATTTCCATGACTGATAATTGTTGTCAAATAGTCCTCCAGAAAGAATGTATACCAAATTACATACCCACCAATAGTGTGAGAAGTTGTTTTAAGTTTAACAATTTTGTGTGGGAAGAATGTCGGTTAGTTTTACATTTAGGGAAATAATTAATAAAGTATAAAATACATATGTAAAAGTGTCAAAATCATGAATATGTGGATCAATGAAGTTTTAAAACTAAAACCATTGAACCAGCACTCAAAACAAAGCAAAACAAAGACCCTCCGGAACATTACCCAAGGTTACCGCTACCCTGAATTCTAGCATCCTAATAGTTTTGCCTATGTTTAAACTCATATAAACCATATACATTACTCTTTTCACTTTGGCTTCTTTATCTTAATGTTGTGTTTGTGAAATCCATCCACACTCTGTGTAGTTGTAATTTGTACATTTTTACTCATGAATAATATTCCACTGTGTAAATATACAATTTACTTATACATTTTCTTGATGAAGAACATTAGGTATTTTCTAATTTTTAGCAATTTGAAAAGTGCTATTATAACATGTGTTAATGTTGTTTGGTAAACAAACACATGCATTTTTACTATGGGTGTATCTAGAGTGAGATTGCTGGGTTATAGAGCATGCCTGTTTACCTTTAACATTTTGCCAAACAGTTTTCCAAAGTGGTATCTCCCGTTCTAGTTGCATGACACCCTCATTAAATACTTGTTTTTTATGATTTTAGACATTCTGGGGTCTGCTTAGTGGTATCACATTTTGGTTTTAATTTACATTTCCCTGCAAACTAATGAAGTTGAGCACATTTCCAAAAATTTATTAGACATTTAGATATTCCGTTTTTTGAAATGCTATTTTAAGGTGTCTGGCCATTTTTATTGGATTGTCTTTTTCTTTTTCATTTGTAAGAGCTCTTTATACATTATAGATATGAATCATTTATCAGATATACGTGTTCCAAATATCTTCTTCTAGTTTGTGATTTGCTTCTTCTTTTATTGGTGTCTTCTGATGAACAGAAGTTTTGACATCAATAAAGTGCAATTTGTAATCTTTTTATTCTTCATAATTAGTGTTTTTTGTGTCTTCTGTAAGAACACTGCCTACTCCAATTATGTAGATGATTTCCTGTGTATTTTGCATGAGAATGACATTTTTACCTTTCTCATTTAGCTCTGTAACACATCAGGAGTTAAGTTTTGTATATTATTTAAGGTGGAGTCAACATACATTTTTCACGTATGGATATACAACGGATCTGCTACCACCTTTTGAAAAAAAATCCTTTCCCCGCTTCACTGCACTGTCATCTTTGTCATAAATAAAGCGACAGTATGTGTAGGTATGTTTCACAGGTCTGTGTGTGTGTGTGTGTGTACACACACATATATATGTTCATCTTTGAGACAATATACTATTTATTCACTATAGCATTGTGTTAGGTTTGGCATCTAGTAGTGGAAGACTTTCACCTCTCTCCTTCAACGTTGTTTTGGCTGTATTTGGCTCTTTGCATTTTTATACACATAGTTGGAACCTGATTGTCAACAAAAAATAACCTGCTGATATTTTTTTAATATAGATTGCACTGAATTTATAGATAAATTTGGGAATAATTGACAATTTTAAAATATTTTAAAATAAAGTCTTTCAATCCATGAGCATGGTATATCTCTACACTTATTTACGTCTTCTTTAATGTTTCTCAAAATTATTTTACAATTTTCAGTGTAGAGGTCTTGCAAGTATTTAGAATTAATTCTAGATATTTGATTTTTAATCAACTTTATTGTGGTCTAATTTACACACAATAAGATACATACATTTTAACTATACAGTTCAATCATTTCAACAAATGTATTCACCAGTGGAGTCAGTAACCAATCGATACAAAATGCGCACTTTTATCTCTGATATTTTTCCCCAAGTATAATATTTTTTGACATTTATCTGTGTTGTTGCTTGTACCAGTAGTTTGTTCCTTTTTATTGCTTACTAGTGTTCTAATGTATGAATATACGAAAATTTGTTTATTCATTTACTTGTTAATGAACATTTGGATTGTATCCCTTTTGGAGCTACCATAAATGAAATTGCTATGAACATTCCTGTACAAATCTTTTTGAAGAAAGATATTTTGAAATCTGTTTTGGAAAATTCCTAAGAGTAAAATTTCTAGGACGTATGGTAAGTGTAAATTTAACTTTTCAAAAAGCTGTCAAAAAGTCTTTCAAAGTGGTTGAACTCACCGGCAATGAATGACAATTCCAGTTGTTCCACATCCTTAGATATACTTGGAATTGTCAGACTTTTTAATTTAGCAATTTTGATGGATGTGTAGTGGTATTTCATTGTTTCTTTTTTTCACATTTCCCAGATGATTAATGAGATTGAACATTTTTCCTTGAGCTCATTGACAATTCGTATATGTACTTTTGTGAAATGTTGGTTCAAATCTTTTGATTATTTTTATTGCATTGTTTGTCTTATTTTGAAGTTTAGGAGTTCTTTATATATCTTCTGGATATAAACTCTTTGTTGTTTACACGTGTTGTAAATATTTTCCCACTTCATTTTCTTAACCATGTCTTTCAGAGAGAACTTTTAAATTTTGGTAACTACAATGTCTCTGTACACTCTACTATTATACTACCTTTATTACTACATTGTAAGTCTGAAATCAGATAATGCAATTCTCCATATCTGTGGAGTTTTTTTTCCCAAAATTATTTTGTGTATTCTAGGTTTTTTGCAATTCTATATAAATTTTTAGTTAAGCTTGTCAAGTTATACAAAGATGCCTACTGAAATTTTGATTTTAACTACACCGAATTTATAGATCAATTTGTAGAGAATTAATATCATAACAGTACTGAATTCCCTGATGTAGGAGCATGGTTTTTTATACTTATTTTGATCTTTAGTTTCTTTTGGCATTCATTGTTTTAAGTGCATATGTTTCCTTAAATTTATCCGTATTTCATGTTTTTGGAAGCTATCATAAATTTTTTACACATGATTTCAATTTCCAACTTTTCATTATTGATACTACTGAGTTTTTGTATATCTATCTATAATTTAAATCCTGCTAAAATCATTTTTATTTCTATAGTAGGTTTATTGTAGACCCCATAAGGATTCTCTAAATACATGACCATGAGATTTAATAAAGACATACTTACTGCCTTTTGAACCTGAAATTTGTGAAGGAATTTTTGTTGTTTAAGTTCTGAAAATTCAACAAGGCCCTACTGCAGTACACACTCATTGGCTTACCTCATGAAAAGGCCTAATGCATCTAGGGGCCCCTCACAAGAGGAACTATCAGCTGCCCTGTTCTTTTCCAACTTTTAAAAAAGTGGCTGCCTGTAGAGTCCATATTTATATGACTTAGCAGAAGAGACAGGTGGTTATTTTTTTCCAACTTTAATCTGTTTTTCAAATAAAAAGAACTTTTTCCTTTTTATAAAATTATATATTTTTTGTTTACTATAAAAAGAATAAAATAGAGAGAGGTTATGAATTTTTTAAAATCCATTCTCCTGGGCTCTTTCCTTGACACATCTCTCCTATACATTTTATTGGAGGGAAAATGGAGAGCACTGGCAGCAGAAAGAACAGCAGGTGGAAGGACGCCTGTCCTAGGAGCTTGGGAGGGAAGAGGCGAGTCCCCAGAGCAGCAGCTGGGATGGCCCACAGGCCCCCGAGAAGATACTGCCCTTCCCTGGCCTCAGAGAAAGGCCCAGGAACACACAAAGAAGGGACAACGACAGGGCCCAGGCTGGTGATGTTAAAAGGGACGCGGGGACAGGGGCGGCGACGCGGGCCGAGGGCTCTGCAGGACCCCGAGGGGCAGGAGGGGGGCGGGACGGGGGCGTCGCCGTTCG
>NW_006440657.1:393299-454789 GCF_000325575.1 Pteropus alecto
CCCACCCCGGCCCTCCGCAGGTCTGCGGGTCCAAGTGTCGCGGCGGCGCACTCGCGGCGAGAATCGGGAGGCGGAGGAGACGGCAAGGATAGGCCCAGGTGGGGTCGAGGGACGGCGGTGGCGGGCAGGGGGGGGCAACGAGTGGAGAGCAACCTCCGAGACCCCGGATCCTCCCCCGCGCCGCGTCCTCCATTTTGGTGCCTGCAGAGGCTTGGGCATGGATCGGCAGGGAAAATGGTGGGTTTGGGATGAGGGAGGGGACGGGAACCAGAGGGAAGGGGGAGAAATGAGACTGGGGGCCCCCTAGAGGGCGTACGGAGCCTCTCAGGTGGGAAACATGCAATTTTAAAAAGCCTTTGCAATCCAAGCCTCTGAATCTCAGAAGGTGCGTAGTAGGGCCTCTGTCCTCGGTGCTGATCAGTCCACGAGTGGGGGAAAAGTTCTTTCTCGTGTCTCTTGTCTCCTAGGAGTGATGGCGTCGAAAGAGGAACAGGCGGTAAAAAGTCTCAACGTGGAAAATGCCAACCAGGAAAATGAAAAAAAGGATGAAAAGAAGCAAGATGCTAATAAAGGAGAGCCCTTGGCCCTCCCTTTGGCAACTGGTGAATACTGTGTGCCTAGAGGAAATCGTAGGCGGTTCCGTGTCAGGCAGCCAGTCCTGCAGTATAGATGGGATGTGATTCAGAGGCTTGGAGAGCCACAGGCAAGGATGGGAGAAGAGAATATGGAAAGGATTGGGGAGGAGATGAGGCAACTCATGCAAAAGCTGAGGGAAAAGCAATTGAGTCACAGTCTGCGGGCAGTTAGCACTGACCCCCCTCACCATGACCATCATGATGAGTTTTGCCTTATGCCTTGAATGTTCATGTTTTCCCTGAAGTTAATAGGGCAACACACCTGCTTCCTAAACTTACATGTTTGTGATGTACCTTCATTGTAAACCTTTCGATGTTACTTGTTTCTTATGGGTCTCCTATTACCAGCTTCTAATTGAATGTTGTGTTTTGACCCAATACGTAAGTTTCTGTCAGCAGGGGAGTTTTACCTATTGCATGGAAAGATGCTCATTACATGTTATGAAGTAAATAAAGCAATATAAGAAAGCATTCTCTAGTTTTTACTTCAAATCTTAATACATTTTATAAATGAGCACACAGTCTAAGAATACATAAAGTAAAAAAGTGTTCATCTCCTTATAGCAATTATTTTTCTCATTTAAAAAAAAACATTACTTAAAGAGCTAGACCACCTGATAAAAACAATGTGAGCACTTATTAACACTTGTGTTAGAATCTCAGTTATGGCTAACCTCTCGATCTTTTATTTAGGAGTATAAACCTAATCATGAGACGTAGCTCTTTAAAGATCGTATTTATCAAGATGAAGGTGATAATCATCTCCCAGGACTGCTATGTGTACTTGAGGCAATAAGTTTATGAGCTTTTTCCAAGCTCTTGTTCCCATTAGCATATGCATGACCCAACCCCTTAGATACTCCCTTCAGCTATTGGGGAATTTCCCAAATCCATGTCTATCCTATACTCAGAAATATCCACTGGGCTAAGAGGTGTAGGTACTTATATTTCTCTGTTTCTTTGCCCTATTGCCTTCTCCCTTGAGTATCCTCAAGGTGAGAAAGTCCCACTGATTTCTCTGAAACTTCCAGTGAATTGAGTCCTCAATCTGTCCTATAAAAATTTGGAGAAATTCCTTCTCCTTGTTGAGCTTCATGGAAATAACCTTGACCATCTGGTTCTTTCCTTAGGTGTAGTTCTCCCCCAAGAAACCTACCTAGTTCATTAGACTATTCAAGATGTGTGAGGCAACACAGCTCACTTTCAATCTGAGTTGGCCCTTCTCACACCAGCCCCCTGAAACCTATGAATATGAAGAATTATACTGAGTTGAATGCCAGGAGATGGTGTCAGTGAATTTAGTGGATACCCATATGTGGAGATTTTTATGAGAAGTCCATTGGAGGACTATTGTGTTTAAGTGTTACAGTTGAACTTGGGAAGTAAAGTTGTTTTGGAGTGTACTAAATAGGTATAAAGACAGTCTTTTGTGGAAATAAACCTAGAAGTTAGGGTTCTAGAACAGAGTTAGCAAAACACAGCCCATAAACCAAATCTGGTCTATTGCTTAGTTTTTTGGTCAATAAGCTAAGAAGAAATTTACATTTTTTAATGGTTGAAAAAAATTGACTTATGACATAAAACTATGAAATTCAAAATTTGGTATACATAAATAAGGTTTTATTAGAATACAGTCATACTTATTAATTTACATAGTATCTGGCTGGTTTTGTACTACGATGGCAGAGTTGAGTAGTTGCCAAAGAAACAGTATGGCTCGCTTGCAAAACTTATATGTTTATTATCGCCTTAACGAAAAGTTTGCCAAACTCTTCTCTAGGATATAACATCACAGTAGCACTTAGGAAACCAAAAGGAAACGTGTGTAGGCAGGTGAAAACGAAACACAGCAAACCCCAGAAATGAATTAGATTCCTAAGCAATTCCAAAGCCCGCCCTCTTCAAGATGCTTGAGACACAAGGCACATACAGCAAGACAGGAGTTTATAAAGACAAAGGCTAGAGTTGAAAGGGCAGGAAAACATGAACAGAGAAGCTTCTGCCCTACCAGACTTCTTACTCTTGATTGCCAGTGCTAAAACCTGCTTCTATTGAAACCAGAAGCATTCTGTCTTCATTGGCCTAAGGATATTTAGCAGTTCCTGAAGAGGAACTAGAAATTCACATATGAACCCACGGCATATCATAGTAGAAGATTAGACATGCATATGTTCAGAAAAATGTACACTTCCATGTATAGGCAGATCCAAATTTGCCCTGTCAACTCAGAGAAGGGTGGATTTGAGAAATAGCCCTCTGCAAACTAGCTTTTGGCCTTTACCATAACGTTTGGATCCGAAAGGACAACTGAGGGAGTAGTATGTAAGTGATCAGGCTCCACTTAAAGTACTCAGGCAACAATCAACCATTAGAAAGTGAACAAAAGGCAGTAAGAGAACAGGGCATGAGGTTCCCTAGAAGAGAACAGCCATATCTAAGGTTATGGCTGTATTTGCCTACTTCTATCATTTCTATATGTTATGTGGCAAGCCTCCTTTTCTCTCTAAGAGTGACTGCTCTTCACAAAAGGGACAAATTCTTCCCATAAGTGCCTAAAATCTAGCGAAGAGAAGGTGCTGAACTCTGGTTCTCAAAGAAAAAGGATGTTCAAAAAAGAGGTTTGAGATGTAGATATGGATTGGGCCATTGGGGTTTTAGCACTTTATGTACATCTCGTAGATCCTTGATGAATAAAAAACTGAACCAAGGTAAGTATGGATTTAGTGGTATTCAGCAAATGATAAACAGGTATATGTATTTTAATCCTTACATATTTCTAACAAAATTGAGATAATAATGTAGATAACTTTAAAAAAATTTTTTTAAGTTTATTGAGGTAACATTGTTAATACAATTATATAATTTTCAGGTATACATTATAATTTGACATCTGTATATTCTATTGTGTATTTACCAGCAGATAACTTTTGGAGAAAAATAATTATTCGTTCTTTTTTTCTGAAAAAAAAATTAAGACTATTGAAGGAAATAGATTTAAGGGCCACCTTGTGACCAAAGGAAGCAGCGCAGTTTGAACTTTCTAGTCACACAGAGCAGGGAGTATTCACAGACACTGGACTCTTCCGAGTAGGTCAAATAGCATAGGAAATGCACTTTGGTTAGAAGTGAAATAAAGCCTTCATGTTTTAACCAAGTAAAACATCAAGCCACATTTATGCTTCAAATGAAAATGGAGTAACAAGAACTGTATTTACCTCTCGAATTGAAACAAAACCTGCACAAAATATATATATAAAGAAACCAGTTTTCAGTTATTGAACATTAAATAGTGGAAGACAAAGTTCCATGAGGGAGGAGAAACAAATAATATGAGACATGTTATTGCCCCCAGATTACTGTGCATTGTAGAATTTATAATATACGTGGAAGTAAAATGTATGTAAACAATAGCACAAAGGCCAGGAGAGGGGGAATGGAAACACAATTTTAAAGTTCTTATTCCATACATTAATGTTACTCGATGGTAGATTCTGAAGTGTTAAAAATGTATGTTATAAATTTCAAAACGACCATGAAAAAAGTTGTAGCTAATAAGCCAACATAAGAGATAAAATCGAATCTTTAATATACTCAATCAAAAAAATGTTAGAGGAAGAGAACAAAGACCAGAAGGGACAAATGAAAACAAATAGCAAGAAGGTTGATTTAAATGCGAACATAATATCAATAATTACATTACCGTAAATTGTCCAAACACCTCAATTTTAAAACAGAGATTGTCAGATTTTATAGATAAGGAAGGCACAAATATATGCTGCCTATAAGAACTCTATTTTAAATTTAAAGATACAGATAATTAAAGGAGTGAAAAATGATGGACAATCTTAACACCAATCAAAACAAAGCTCGAGTGGCTATATTGATATCAGATACAATAAATTTCAGAGCAAAGAATAGTACCAGGGATATTATGGTCATAGAATGTCATTACATAGTTTTAAGTGGTGAGTTTGTCAAGAGGAAATAATCCTAAAAATTCACATATTACAGTACTTCAAAAAATATATGGAGCAAAAACTGATAGAACTGCGAGGAAAAACAGACAAGCCCACAATTATAGTCAGAGATTTCAACACTTTTTCTAAAAAATTGATTGAACAAGTAGACAGAAAATCAGCAAGTACATATAAGACTTGAACAACACCTTGAACCAATTTATTTAGTTGACAATTGTAGAACTTGCCACCAATGACAATATAATATACGTTTGTTTCACATGCACATGGAACATTTACCAAGATAGTCCATATTCAGGGCCATAAAATAAGTCTCAATGTTAACAGGATTCAAATCATAAAGTGTATGTTCTCTGACAACGGTGGAATTAAATGAGAAACTAATAACAGAAAAATCTCTGGAAAATCCCCAAATGTTAAAATTAACCCAAAGAAGAAATGAAAGGGGAAATTATAAGGTACTTTGGACTGAGTGAAAATGAAAACTCAACATATGATAATTAGTGGGATGTGGCAAAAGAAGTACTCAAGAGGAAATTTATAGCACTAAACATATATATTAGAAGAAAACCAGATAGCTTAAATACATGGAAATTTTATTTAAAATACTTCCTCCAAAGAAAACTCTAGGTTGAAATGGCTTTACTGGTAATTCCACCAAACATTAGGGATGGCATAACACCAATTCTATGCAAAATCTTCCAGAAAACTGAAGAGGGAATACTTCCCAACTCACCTTACAAGACTAGAATTTCCCAGATAACTAAGCAGACAATTATAGAGATGGAATTTAGAGATTATCAGAGTTTAGGAGGGGAGGAAAAAAAGAGCTGACTACAGCTATAAAAGGGTAGAATCAGGGATCACTGATATTTCTAGTCTGTAGTAGTGGTCATGCAAATCTACACATGTGACAAAATCGCATAATGGAACTAAATACATAAACGGATACAAGCATGACTAAGATCTTTTTTTTTTCTTTTTATTGTGTTAATATACATAACATTTTTTATCATTTAAAACAATTTAGTTTAATGGCATTAAGTATATTCACATTGTTGTGTAACCATCACCATTATCTATCACCAGACCTTTTTCATCATCCTTAAATAAAATTCTGTACCCATTAAACAATAATTCTTCGTTCTTATTTGCCCCAAGCCCCAAGTAACCACTATTCTAGGTACCTCATATACGAGAAATCATGTAATAATTGTCCTTTTGTGTCTGGCTTATTTCACTTCACATAATATATTCGAGGATCATCCACGTTGTAGCATGGGTCAGAATTTCATTAATTTTAAGGGTTAATAATATCCCTTTGTATGTCTATACCACACTTTGTTATCGATCCATCCGTCAACGGACATTTGAATTGTTTACACCTTTTGGCTATTGTGAATAATGCTGCTATGAACATCAGACACAAATATCTTAGTTTCTGCTTTCAATTCTTTTAGGTATATATCTAGAAGTAGAATTGCTGGATCATATGGTATAATTTTTTGAGGAGACATCATGCCGTTTTCTATATTGGCTATACCACATTACGTTCCCACCAGCAATGTGCAAGGGTCAAAATTTCTCCACATCCTGGTCAACACTTGTTGTTTTCTGTTATTTTAAAAAATTTTATAATAGTCTTCCTAATGGGTATAAAGTGATTTCTTATTGTGGTTTTGATTTGATTTCCCTTATGATTAGTGACACTGAGCACCTTTTAATGTGCTTATTGGCCATTTGTTTATCTTCTTCGGAGAAATGCCTACTCCAGTCCTTTGCCCATTTTTAAATTGGATTGTTTTTTGTTTTTGTTTTTTACGTTGAGTTGTAGAAGTTCTTATATATTTTAGATATTAATCCCTTATCATATGCATGATTTATAAATACTTTCTCCCATTCTGTTTTGTGGGTTGCCTTTTCACTCTATTGATAGTGTGTCTTTTGATGTATGTAAGTTTTCGATTTTGATGCACTCCAATCTATCCATTTTTTTTCTTTTGTTACCTATACTTTTGGTGGCATATCCAAGAAATCATTGCCAAATCCAATGTTATGAAAATTTCCTCTTAAATTTTTTTCTAAAAGTTTTACGGTTTTAGATCTGATGTTTAGATCTATATTCCATTTTGAGTTAATTTTTGTATATGGTGTAAGGTAAGGATCAAACTTCATTCATTTGTACTGGATATTTATTTTTCTCAGCACCATTTGTTGAAAAGACTGTCCATTTTTCATTGAATTGTCTTTGCACCATGTCAAAATTCATTTGACCTACATGTGAGAGTTTATTTCTAGGATCTCTATTCTATTCCACTGATCTATATGTGTGTCTTTATGCCAGTACCACACTGATTAGTGTTACTTTGCAGTAAGTTTTGACATCAGGAAGCTTGAGTCTTCCAAATTAGTTTTTCTATTTCAAGGTTGTTTTGGCTATTTAGGGTCCCTTGAGATTCCATATGAATTTTATGATAGATTTTTCTATACCTGCAAAAACATCATTGAGATTTTGATAGAGATTGCATTGAATCTGTAAATTGCTTTGGGTAGTATTAACAGTATTGTCTTCCACTCTTTGAATGCAAGATGTTTTTCCATTTATTTATGTCTTCTTTAATTTGTTTCAGCAGTGTTTTGAGTATACAAGTGTTTCACACCCTTGTTTAAATTTATACTGAAATATTTTATTCTTTTTGATGCTTCTATAAAGGAATTATTCTCTTAACTTTTTCTTTTCAGATTGTTTACAGTTGGTGCATAGAAACAGAACACATTTTTATGCATTTATTTTGCATCTTGAAACTTTGATGAATTTATTCATTAATTCTTACAGTTTTATTGAGGACTCTAGGATTTTTAACCTATAAGATCATATCATTTGTGACTAGAGATATTAACTTCTTCCTTTCCAATAGGAATGCTTTTTTCTTTCTTGACTAATTGCTTAGGCTAGGCCTTCCAGTACTATGCCGAGTAGAAATGGTGAAAGTAGCATCCTTCTTTTTTTTCTGATGTTGAAAGAAAAGCTTTCAGCCTTTTACTCTTGAATATGGTGTTATTTGTTGGCTTTTCATATGTGGCATTTATTATGTAGAGATAATTTCCTTCTATTATTAGTTTGTTAAATGTATAATGAAAGAAAAAAAAATTTTGTCATGCTTTTCCTACATCCATTGACATAATCATATTTTTTTCCTTCATTCTGTTAATATGGCTTATTACATTGGTTGACTTTCATATGTTGAACAATTCTTACATCGAAGAATAAAACTCACTTGATCATAGTGTATAATACTTTTAATGTGCTGCTCAATTTGGTTTGCTAGTATCTTTGAATTAATATTCACATGGGATATTGTTCTATAATTTTAATTTCTTGTAGTGTCTTTGTCTGGCTCATAACATATGTAAGTTTCAGGTATACAATTCTATAATATATCATCTGTATATTGCATTGTGTGCTCACTACCCAAAGTCTAGTCTCCTTCTGTCACCATATATTTGACCCCCTTCCCCTCTGATAACCACCATACTGTTGTCTGTGTCTATGAGTTTGTTTGTTTTGTTTGTTTCTTTGTTGATTTCTGTTTTATATCCTACATATGAGTGAAATCATATGGCTCTTGTCCTTTTCCATCTGACTTATTTCACTTAGCATGGTATTCTCAAGATCCATCCATGCTGTGTTCTCTCATCATGGGAAAAAAATTTTTTTGTAACTATGTATGATAATGAATGATAACTAGTCATTTTTCAATATATACAAATATCTAATAATTACGTTGTACATCTGAAACTAATATGATGTTATATGTCAATTATATCTCAACTAAAAATTAAAAAAAAATAAAGAGCTCAATTTACAAAAGCATCAAAAAGAATAAAATAGGCCCCTTGCTGAGCAGCTCCAAGCCCTGCACTGGTGGCACCTGGCCTCAGTTTCTGACGTGGCCTCTTGAGGCAACTATAAGCATCTGTGGATTGCTTGCTAAATCTTACCAGGTGGCCCCGGAGGGACACAGATTGGGGCTAAACTTGGCCTGTAGCTAGACCCTTCTCAGGACTGTGCCAATGGACACTTACTACACAAAGCCACACTAATAAGACTGGGAGACTTAGGAGCTTTGATTAGTACATAGAAACAGACACAGAAAGACAGCCAAAATGGGGAGACAAAGAAGCATATCCTACATGAAAGAACAGAACAGAGATCCAGGAAAAATGGAGTCAAGCAATCTACCAGATGCAGAGTTCAAAACATTGGTTATAATGGTGCTCAATGAACTGGAAAGAGTAGAGGAACTCAGTGAGAACTTTAACAAAGAGATTAAAAAAAAACTCATAAAAATGGAAATGAAAATTATAAAAAGGAACCAGTCAGAAATGAAGAATGCAATATCAGAGACGAATAGTATATTAGAGGGAATCAACAGAGTGGAGAAAGCGGAGAATCAAATCACTGATATAGTGGATTGGGTAGTGGAGGACACCCAATCAGTTTAGCAACAAGAAAAAAGAATCCAAAATAATGAAGATAATATAAGGAGCCTACGGGATAATATCAAACGTAACAACATTTGCATCATAGGGGTACCAGAAGGAGAAGAAGAGCAAGAAGTTAAAAACCTATTTGAAGAAATAATGATGGAAAACTTCCCTAACCTGGTGAAGGAAATGTCTATTTCCATACAAGCCCAGGAAGCTCAGAGAGTCTCAAAAAAGATGAACCCAAAGAGGCCCACACCAAGACACATCATAATTAAAATGCCAAAGGTTAAAGACAAAGATAGAGTCTTAAAAGCAACAAAAGAAAAGCAATTAGTTACCTACAAGGGAGCTCCCATAAGACTGGCAGCTGATTTCTCAAAAGAAACTGCAGGCCAGAAGGGCTTGGCAAAAAATCCCAGACAAGAGGCTAAAGGAGTTCATCACTACCAAGCCAGTATTACAGGGAATGTTGGAGGGACTTCATTAAGAAGAAGAAAAAATATGTATTAAAAACATGAATAAAGAATGGCAATAATTACATACCTATCAACAAGTACCTCAAATGAAAAAAATTAAGTGCTTCAATCTAAAGATAGGGTGGTAGAATGGATAAAAAAAACAAGATCCTTACATATACTGTCTACAAGATACTCACTTTGGATTAGAAGACACATAGTCTAAAAGGAAGGGGATGGAAAAATATAGTGCATGATGGACCTAGAGGGTATTGCACTGAGTGCAGATAAAGAAAGACAAATGACATATAATTTCACATACATGTGGAATCTAAAGAACAAAATAAATAACACAACAAAAATGGAAACAAACTCATGGATACGGAGAATATTTTGAGGGCTACTAGATGGGAGGAGGGTTGGGGGGGTCAGTGAAAAAGGGCAAAGGAATTAATAAGTACAAATGGATAGGTACAAATAGTCATGGAGATATATAAAGTATAGCATAAGGATTGTAATAATTATGTAAGGAGGAAGAGGGGTACTAGATTTAGTGGGATGATCACTTTGTGAGTTATGTGCATCTCTGATCACTATGCTATACGAATAAAACTAATATATTATTGTATGCTAACTATAATTAAAAAAACTCATTGAATTGTACACTGTAAAGATGAGCAACTAATTGTCTATTATATTTCAATAAAACTTTAAAATATACATTGAATTTTTAAAAAGAATAAAATACTTAAGAATAAATTTAGCCAAAGAGGTGTAAGACTTATACACTGAACACTACAAAAGATTGCTGAAATATATTAAAGAGGCCTTAAATAAATGGACATTCTATATTCATGGATTAGAGAACTTAATATCATTATGATGTCATATTCCCCAAATTGATTTACAAATTCAATGCAGTCCCTATCAAAATCCCAATGGCTTTTTCTTTTGTTCTTGTTTTTTTTTTTTTTTTGTATAGAACTAAAAGCCAATACTAAAATTCATATGGAATTGTAAGGGACTCCAAATAGCTAAAACAATGTTACAGAAGAAGAATAAAGTTGGAGTACTCATACTTACTGATTTAAAAATACACTACAAAACTACAGTGATCAAAACAGTGTGGTACTGGCATAAGAATAGGCATATGGAGCAATGAAATAGAATTGAGAGTCCAGAAATAAACCTATACATCTGTAGTCAAATGATTTTCAACAAGGGTGCCAAACCTATTCAATGGGGAAAGATAGTCTCTTCAACACATGTTGCTGCAACAATTAGATATCATCATGCAAAAGAATATAGTTGGACTCCTTATAATATAGTTTTTTTTTTTTTAATGCTATCTTAACCCAGTTTTGAGGCTTTGACAAGAGTCTGGTCAGTTCCCCTTCTTGGGCAACTGATTAAGTTCATATTTCATCTACTTCCCTTACTGGGCTCTCTCACTCCAGGCTCCTATGTACCAGCTAAGTCCAGGTACCAGACTACT
This sequence comes from Pteropus alecto, assembly GCF_000325575.1. Taxonomy (NCBI): domain Eukaryota; kingdom Metazoa; phylum Chordata; class Mammalia; order Chiroptera; family Pteropodidae; genus Pteropus; species Pteropus alecto. The sequence continues at coordinate 404,353 of NW_006440657.1, forward strand.
AGGGACAGCCCCTACATTTCAGAGCCTGAGAAGTTATTCAGATGAGCTAGTTTATCAGGCTCCTGCAAAATCTAACTAACCTCATTCAGTTTACCACACACAAGCTGCCCCCTACAGCTCCAGATTGTTGTAACCTTGTCCTCAGGCATAATCTTCTGTGAGCCTGTCTGGCAACTTTCTCTTATTTGGAACTATAAGTAACAAAGAGTTCTGCCTTTCATCTATCCAGGTGTCATTGTGTTGTATCCTGCCATCAAAAAAAGGAACAGAATGGTGAGGCCACGACTCTTGAGCTTCTTGGGGGTGGGGTGGACTCTCTTGGCTTACTCATTGGTTCCAAACCACTGTGAAAGTGGCTCCAGATAGAACTGCCACCTGTTGGCAGGCTTGTATTTTAGACTTATTGCTTGCTCCTGTGTCTGTGGGTGGTTGCCACATCTCTCCTTACCTAAACGTCCTCAGTGTCAGAATTTCCAAAACAAACCATGCTAATTGGCTAAATTCAGGGACTAGATATTGCCCCTGGTGGAGGCCGACCCTAGGACAATAGGAGTGATAGGCCACCTGAGACACACTTTCTGGGATCAGGTGTTTCATTGTTTCCAATCATATCCCATGTTTGGCAAAGGCCTACTTTAGGGTTCTATTACTTACTTGGTATTGTTGTTTATTATTACTGGGAACTGAAATCTGGTTTGCCTGTGTGTTTTGGGCAACCTCTGTCGAAGAAGGTATAAATTGGGCTCCCCCACAGTAGAGAAATGGCAGCCTGGTCTCAATGTCAATGTTACTAAGGAGGGATTAGCAGCCTACATATCTCCTTTGCTGCTACATAACTTGCTTCTATTGCCAGCGAACTTCATGTTCTTTTGGCCTTTAGAGATATCATGGGCTACACTCCTGGAGACCAGTAGCCCAATGTTTAATCCAAAGTGGGGGCTCTGGGACAAGGAAATCAATAAGTCATACCTATACACACATTGAGAACACCTGCATAAGTTATACAATTGCTTAAATAATGCCAGACCGCTAGCCAGTGTGCTTGGGCCTTAGTAAGTACAGGGGCATATCAACATGCAAAGAAATTGATAGGAAAAGGAGGCTAACTGCTCTGTCTCAGGGAGAGGTTGATATAGCTCTCTAGGTTTAAATCCTAATCCCTGGGAGGTGGATTACGAAACCTTGGAAAGAAAAAACAGCTGCCTAGGAGGCAGGCCAATAGGCTTTTCCCCTCTTTTCTTGTAACACCTAGTAGGTCTGCACCATGAGTTATCAGACAGATACAGAAACTAAAAATCGTGACTTTGGACAGCTAGAAGCCCAAAACCAAAGGAAGAAAGGAAAGAAGGAAGGAAGGAAGAAAATAAAAGAGAAAAGAAAAGGAATTAAAACCCCCAATTATAAAAAAAGAAAAATTTAAACAAACAAACAAATAAATAAAACATCATATCCACTTGGAAAAGATAACCCAATCCCATACCCCAGATGACATCACCCTAACCCAGAAGCTCACCACTGGAGATGATGTTACTTCAGATGAGTCCAAGACCTCATCATTGCAGATGACTTTGCTTCCTACACAGGGGAAGACTTTGTCCCAGACACTGAGACCAGTATCTCAGGAATGTCCATGTACTGCCTTTCTTAAGACACTGACAAATTAGACATAATACATTTATTGTATTTCTTCCTTTGATATTAAGAATTCTATTACGTGTCCTGAGTTTGTTTACTTAGCCCATGACCCTGGTATATGCTTTGCTCTCTGCCAAAAGGTATACACCTTTACACACCTTTGCCTAAAGAAAAATCTTATAGAGGTTCTTACTATCAATGCCATTCTAAAATTAATGGAGATTATTGCTTTCTTTAGGAGGCAAATACCTCTTCAACCACCTGCAGAGAGGACTTCCCACTCCCCAGCACCTTCTCCTACTCCCCACCTCCAACTTTCTACCACTACCTCCTGTACTCCATCTCCTACCATAAACACTGCAACTACTCCTTCTTGGCTACAAATACCATTAATCTTTTCCATATACTTTACTAAACTATCAGTTTATACCCTCTGACAACATAACTACTGGACATGTCACTAAAATAGTTTTATCATAAAAATATATAACTCATACTTATAACACACTTTACTACAACTCTACCAAAGATATTGTTAGAGACCTTGAAAATTTCAGGTCTTTTTTTTTTTTTCTTGACTAATTCCATATATATGAAGAACTTGGTTATGGCTGGCTTACAAAAATCCTTATTCTTCTACTCGTTTTCCTCTTACTTAGTACTCTCTTACTAAAATGTTTTCTATGCCGTTTGGGGTAACACATCTTTCTCTCTGTTAGTCTCCTCTACTATTCATGCCACTAAAATACCTCAAATAATCAAGATCAAAATAGATGTCAACATATCGAGAGGTCGACTGTAATATGTTTTTTCATAGAAATGCTGTCTTGACTCAATTTTGAGGCCCTGGCTAGAGACAAGTTTCCCTTTTTGAGATGCTGTTGAAGTCCAGAATCCAACCACTTCCCTGATCGGAGGTTCACACTCTGGGATGCTATGCACCAACCTTAATCACCCAGGGGCCAGGTACCAGATAACTAGGGACAACTTCTATACCCTGGAGTCTGAGAAATTATTCAAATTAGCCAATCCACAGGGATCTTGCAAAATCTAGCTAACCTATCCCACTTATAATACATAAATTGCCCCTTAGAGATCCAACGTGCTGTTATCCAGGTGCCCCTGAGTGGCTCTGTCTGGTAGCCTTCTCTCTTCTGGAGCTACAAGTAACAAAGAGTTCTGTTTTTCATCTATTTGAGTGAGAGTATGTAGTGTCCTGCCATCAAAAGAATCTTTAAATCTTATAAAGCCATATGCAAAAATTAACTCACACTGCATACAAATTAACTCAAAATGGATCAAAGAACAAAATATATGAGCAAAAAACTTTAAAACTCTTAGAAATAAACAAAGGAGGTAAATCATGTCCTTGGATTTGGCAATGTATTCTTAGATATGACATCAAAAGCATGAAAAGCAAAAGAAAAATAGATAAATTGAACTTCATAAAAAACAAAAGTTTCTGTGAATCAAAGGATATGATCAAGAAAGTGAAAAGACAATCCACAGGAGGAGAGAAAATATTTGCAAATCATGGAACTGATAAAGGTCTTGTATCCAGAATATATGAAGAACTCATAATTCAACAACAAAAAGACAAATAAACCAATTTAAAAATGGGCAAAGGGCTTGGATAGATACTTCTCCAAAGAAGATAGATAAATATCTAATAAGCAGATACAAATATGCTCAATATAATTAGTCATTAAGAAAATGCAAATCAAAACCACTTTTTACTCACTGGGATTACAAGAATTAAAAATGAGAATTAAGAATTGTTTTTCGAACAACCAAGTCAACACTTTTAGTCCAATAAAAGAAGAACCAAATCAAAACTTTTAGTCCAATAAAAAAAAAAAAAGAATTGTTTTTTGAGAATGTGGAGAAATTAGAACTCTTATACATTGCTTGTAGGAAAGCAAAATGTTGCATCACTATGGAACAAAGTTTGACAGTTCATCAGAAAGTTAAACATAAAATTACCATATGACTCAGCAATTCCATTCTTAGATATATACCCAAGAGAAACAAAAACATACATCCACACAAAAACTTATACACAAATGTTTAAGATAGTGCTATTCACCACAGTCAAAAGGTGGAAATAACCTAAATATCCATCAATGTTTGAATGGATAAACAAAATAGGATATAGACATACAATGAAATATTATTCCGTCATAAAAAGGAATGAAATACTGTACATGTTACAATGTATATGAAGCTTGAATACATTATGCTAAGTGAAGGAAGCCTGACACAAAAGGTCACATATTATATGATTTGATTTATAGTATACATCCAAAATAGGTAATTCCTACAATTTAACACCAAAAAAAAAAAAAACCCAAACAATATGATTAAAAAATGGGCAGAGGATCTGAAGAGACATTACTTCAAAGAGAACGTACAGATGGCCAATAGACATATGAAAAGATGCCCAGTGTCACTAATCATCAGGAAATGCAAATTAAAACCACAATGAGATATCACCTCACTCCTGTAAGAATCATCATCATCAATAAATGAACAAACAAGTGTTGGCGATGATGCGGAGAAAAAGAAACCCTCTTGCACTGTTGGTGGGACTGCAAATTGGTGCAGCCACTATGGAAAACAGTATGGAGGTTCCTCAAAAAATTAAAAATTATGACCCAGCAATTCCACTTCTGGGTATTTATCTGAAGAAATTGAAAACACTAATTTGAAAAGATATATGCACCCTTATGCACCCTAAGTGCTCATCAATAGACAATTTGATAAAGATGTGCACATAGACAATGGAATATTACTCAGTTATCCAAATGAAATCTTGCCATTTGCAACAACATGGATGGACCTAGAGAATATTATGTTAAGTGAAATAAATCAGACAGAGAAAGACAAATACCACAGAATTTCACTCATATGTGGAATCTAAAGAACAAAATAAACAAACAAACAAAACAGAAACAGACTCACAGATATAGAGAACAAACTGATGGTTGCCAGATGGGAGGGGGATTGGAGGGCTAGATAAAAAAAGGTGAAGGGATTATTAAGAAAAACAAATTGGCAGTCATATAATAGTCATGGGGATGTAAAGTACAGCATGGGGAACATAATCAATAATATTGTAATAACTATGTATGATGCCAGGAGGGTACTAGACTAATTGGTGGAATCACTTCATAAACCACTATGCTCTACACCTGAAACTAATAATATTGAATGTCAACTGTCACTGAATAAGAAAAATATCAAAGTATATAATAAAAAATAAATAAAAATAAAAATTGCATGTAAAAAAATACGTAATTCCATAGAGACAGAAAGCAGATTAGTCATTGCTATAGACTAGGGGAAGGAGAGAATTAGAAGTGACTGCTTAATGAGTATGGAGTCTCATTTGGAGTTGATGAAAATGTTTTGGAACTGTACAATACAGAGGTGATAATTTTACAACATTGTGAATGTACTATATGACACTGAGTTGTACACTTTTACATGGATAATTTTTATGTTAACTTCTCCTAAAAAATATAGTCCTATTTGAAAAAAGTTGTGTATAAAAGTATATTCTCTAGGCCAGTTGCCCTTCATGTTATTTTCTCATATTACATACCCTTTTGAGCATCTAATGAAGGCAATGCATCCTAGCCTAAGAAAATGTACACACCCAGTAAAAATGTACATATTTTATCTGTCCTCCACCACACACACACATGCACATTATTTTGAACATAATTCCAGGGGATTCACATGTTTCTTTAGTTAAGAATGCCTGAACCCAAGAAGTAAGTGCTCTCTCTTTAACATGCTTAGCTGTCATTTGTGTCTTCTCCTTCCTGTCTCTTTCCCAAGTAACATCTTTTTCTTCTCTCTGTCCTTCCTCTATCTTGTAGATTCTGCTTCTTCATGCTGTCAATTTACTCATGTATCAGTGTTACTCAAGTTCCTAGATTACAAATCTTTTCATAAGTGTACATACCCTACTACCTCCTAAGTATATGCAACTTTGCACACCATCTAAGGTGGTCCACATACTTCTTCAGTTAAGAACACCTGGTTTAGGTAAATCAGTATGGTCAGTATGTCAGAGTTCCTTAGACACTGGCCTGACTTGGCTGAGTGGGTGTCAGGATGGATGCAGATTGGCAGGAAGTAACTCTGAAGCATGGCTAGGCTCCTTCTAGGTGCCTTGGAGGTGAAGATACTGCAGTTGAGAGACACATAAGTCTGCACCTCTTAAGTCCAGTGGTAGGCAAGGTTAAGAAAGCTTACACCTGGCACTGTGAATAGGGCAGAGAGCAGGCAGGTCTAGAGACTATCTTTCCAGCAATCAGTTCTCTAGGCTTTATGGAAACCCTCTGTTACAGGGATCTAGAAGGGGTTTGTTCTGGTTTCCTGGTCTTAGAACAGCATTCCATCTCTGCTGGGGTTGAGTTACCTCTGTGGGCATTTAGGGGAGAGAGAGAGGAACCCAAAGGCACTTACTCAGGTCACCACCTTGGTCACTCCTCTCTATATATTTTTGGAATGACCAATAGTCAGATGCCTAAATGCAAAGGATGAGAGGCTCTGGAATGTGAGAAAGTGTCAGGAAACAGTATATTCCTTCCCTCTTGACAAGGCAGGAAAGATCAGAGCATATCTGCATCCCTCAGATCTTCAGCTGCTTTTGCTTACAGCTAAACCTCTGAATGGAAAGAGCCATAGGCCAAATTTTCAAGACTGATGTTGTGTTAGCCACCAGATTCCAGCAAGTCTACCTAGCACTTGGCAGTCGTTTGGGAAGAGTCAACACATGTATTTTTAGCAGAGCGTGAGAGAATCAGCTATTTATGAAAATTAAAATATATATTTAGTAAGTAGCCAATCTAATTTTATTTTTTCCCTGAGTTTTAAAATAAGTTTATTAAAGAATGTTAGGTAGGCATCGATGTTTGATTAGTTATTTTTAAAAAGGTCTGTTTCTCCATGCTGTTTAATAAAGGTAATATAAGGAGCTAGAGAGATAAGCTTCTTTCTATTGAATTCTCTGATAGTATAGCACAATGCAGTCATTTCTGCAAAAAGTCTCTTCTATGTTTCTTTTTAAAAAAAACAATGAATAATAACAGAGGTTGGCATAACAAAGCCATTTTTCTATTCATTCTGTAGTATTGGAGCCAGTATTTTTACCATCACAGGCTACAATTTTCACTTTATCTATTTTAATAAGTTCTGTCACCTCTCTGCATTCAACATCATTCAATACAAAAATTCACACATCATCGCAGAATCTGTAAGTGTTTAGAGAGCCCCTGAAGTTGACTGACCCTCTGAGCCGCTGCTGAATTTATAGCCTTATCAAACTGAAGCAGAACTTGAAGGGCAAATTGGGGATGATATGTTGAGGCTATACGAGCTCGTCAAGGCTATCCTGAAGACTATTTCCCAAAGTGGTATTTCTATATGACTGATATGGCTCAGGAGGAAAAAAATTGTTTTTCTTATTCAGTTTTGCATTGATATCCTGTGAGTAAAGTGCTTCCCACTGCAGAGCAGACAGAAACAGCACAGCCAGGAGCCCAGCCCAGGAGGTACCTGCTCCCCCTCCCCCACCTCTTCTGCCGCTCTCGGAAACCGTAGAGCTTGGCCATCGACCTCTCGAATTTTCTACGTGGCAAAAATCAATATTATGAACTTAACTTGGTCTCATAATTTTGGAATCTTGTTAGTTTTTTCCCTCTATCTTAAACACGTTTTTCCTCCAAATGAGAGTAGCTTTATTTAATTTTTTGCTTATAAGACCAACCCATGGTGAGGAGAGTAAATGAAATAAAACTGAAAAAAATATTTAGAAGAAAATAAAATCTCTATTTCAACTACCTGCTTCCTTATCTGACAAACCACTCTGTATCTATTATGCAAAGGTCCAGAGGACAGGAGAAATGAGCATCAATGGCTGAGTGGAGTAGATTCAAGGACTGGGTGCTCTGAAATAAAAAGGAAAAGAAAAAATTCCTCAGAGATAGGCCAATGGCCAGTAGCCCTAGGAGAGGATGCAGTCCCTCCCTGATAAAACAGAACATTTACCACAAGGAGAAGGAGCCACAGTTGACCTCTGGGATTAGCAAAGACCAAAATGAGTGACAGAGCCTCAAGCAGTGAGGGGAGGAGACCAAAGCGGGCCGAGGCGGAAGGGGGCTAGTTAAGGGAAAGCAGTGGGCTGGCTCCTGACGCACTTTCTCCTGCAGGGAGGAGAACTAGGGACCCGAGCCCACTGGTGACGTTTTCCTCACGTGATCAGGAGCCGACGGGTGCAGCAGTCCCTCTCCTCCAGGTACCTGCTCCCTATTTCCGTGGAGGAAGATAGATTTCAGACAGGGACAGAGGGGCAACTTCCCTCTAGCTCTGCAGGTCTGTACACGGCGGGGGCGGGGGAACCCTGGGGCCGGGGTGGTAAGGGACAGAGGCTACAGAGGATCTGGTGTTCTTTCCAGATGCCACCTCCTTCTCACCCCCATTCATTTTGGCGCAGAAAATTGAGTGAATGCTGGGGGAGAGGTCAGGGTACTATCTCTTATTTCTCTGGATAAGTTCAGGCTTATGGCAGAAAGAAATGTGAGGAGAAGGAAGCATCTCCCCGGGAATGCTAGAAATCCACCGCAGCTCGTGAGCCCCTGAGATGGGGGTGGCAGAGGGCAAAGACCAGAATGGGTCCAGGACTGAATTCTTTCTGTCCCTCCCCCGATGGCCATCTTTTGATGCAAGAAATAGAGGGCTTGGTGGAAGGAGGTGGAGAGGGGCCAAGGATTGGAATGGGTACCAGTTCCAATCTCCTAGGAGGCAGGATAACTGGATTATGTCTGTTGGAGGGCTGAAGTGGAGGGGGGAGGATGGTGAGGAAATGGCCTTATCCCTGCAGAGGGGCTGGAGGAGGGCACAGCCTGAGATCCCGGGATGAGGGTGGGCATACCCTGCAAATGGGCCAGGACTAGGCCCTCTGTATCTCTTCTCCTTGTTCTATACATTTTGGAACCAGAAATGGTGGGCTGCAGGGGTGAGGGACAGAGGTCGTCTGGAGACCAGCTCCCTATTGCGGAGGAATGGTTTCTGAACTAGGGGGGATTGAGAGGAGGAAACATAGACCAAAATTTTTACTGAGTTTGGAAATAATTTGTCTCTTGCATTGCAGAAAAACATGTATGTGAAGAGGGAAGGGGTGGCAAGAATGCTCTGGACATTTCTGCCCTGCCCCTGATTCTATCATTACCTTTTTTCAGAGAAATGACAGGCTTTGTGTTATCTGGGCACCCTGGGGTAGGGAATTTGGAAGGCAGAGACCTGAGCCCAGCAGGATCTGCCTTCTGAACATTACTGTCCTGAACCTCACTCATTTTAGTGCAATAAAAAGTGAGAGAAACATTTAGGAGGAGAATTCAGAAACACAGAAACACTTTGAAAATAATCTTTCTCTGCCATTGCCCATTAGTAGAAAAATAGAAGCTGTTAGGGAGGGGCTGTAGAGGGAGATCAGAATGCAAGGAAAACGTCAAGGGGTGGCAGGAGTTGGGAAAGTTTTGACAACTAGAGTACAAAAAGAGTCAGTGTCCTTGGCCCTCATTCACCATCTGTCTTCTTTGTCTCTCTACAGGTCTTCAGGTCTGTGGTTATAAGCCCCAACTCAGACAAGAAAAGGAAAGATCTGCAGGATCAGTGAGGTCAGTGGGAGAGGGCAACAGTCCCAGAACCCCTGGGAGTAAGAGTGACATAAGCCTGAGCAGAAGTTGGGGAGACCACTACCTACCATCCCTCTTCCTAGCCTTCTTATTGCAGTCTCAGAATACATGGCTTCTGTCAGGACCCTATGGGAACATGGTGCTTTATGGCTGATGAGGATAAGGCAGGGGAAACAAGGAAGTGAGAGTTGGAAGTGTGGCATCTGTGAAGCCCCTTGAAATCTGAGAACTAATCATTGTTTTGCTGTGTCTGTAGTTTTATAAGTCTTATAATTGCAGGCAAGGAAGAAAGAAAAAAGAAACCAGCTAGGATTCTTGTATGTCAGTGTAAGTTCCGACTACCCAGCTAAAATTGTTATGGACATAGCCAAGGCCAGAGTAAAGTTCAGGGACAAATCTCTTACACACTTCTCAGTACACCTCACTTAAATGTAGGGAGACACACTTGTAAAAGTTTCTGCAAGGTGGGCTCATGCAAACATTTATGATGAAGTGGGAAGGAAATGAAAAAATGTATGGGTGGGAGTGCACCTGGAAGTTAGGATAGAGTGACAAAAGATCATAAAGGCAAGTACTATCAGGACCTGTATTCCAACACTTAAGTTCTCAGTCTCCTTTTTCTCCTTTTTGTCTCCTAAGACAGGCAAAGGACGGGACATCTCAACATGGAAAAACTCTACAATGAAAAGGAAGGAAAGCTGGAAAATGAGGAAAAACCAGAAGATGAAGTAGATACAGAAGATGAAAGAAAGTCAGATGAGGAAGAAAAGCCAGGAGTGGAGAGGAAACCAAAACACAAAGGAAAGCTCCAGGACGAGGGACAGCCAAATGATGAGAGGACACAAGAAAAGCAGGGCAAGTCTGAAGATGAGGGAAAAGCACGCGGTGGGGGAAAGCCAGAACCCCAGGCAAAGACAAAGAGCGAGCCGCGGGCTGCTGAAAAGCACCAGGCTGAAGATTATGTGCCCCGGAAAGCAAAGCGAAAAACAGACAGGGAGACAGATGATTCCCCCAAGGACTATCAGGAGGACTTACAGGAAAGGCATTTGAGCAGTGAGGAGATGATGAGAGAGTGTGGAGATGTGTCAAGGGCTCAGGAAGAGCTAAGGAAAAAACAGAAAATGGGTGGTTTTCATTGGATGCAAAGAGAGGTACAGGATCCATTTGCCCCAAAGGGCCAACGGAGTGTCAGGGGAGTGAAGGGCGGAGGTAGGGGTCAGAAGGACTTAGAAGACATTCCTTATGTTTAATGCCTTTGACCTTTAAACAATATTTAACAATATTTCTCTGCTGAGAATATTGTTAACCCTGCTTTCCCTGGTAGGCATTTGCCAGGCTATGTGCTTTGACCTTATGCTGATACTTTGCTTTAGGTGTTACTCTTGTCACCAGCAGCCTTTTGATTCAACTACAGCACTCTGTCTTTCAGCAGGGTATTTTCACCCATGTGCATGGAAGAAATGTTCATTATACATTGTAAAATAATAATAAAACAAGCAGTTTTCAGAACCACATATACAGCATCGGCCCATTTTTGAAAAAAAAAAAAAAAGTTATGTAATGTATCCATGCACAGGGAAAACTATGAAACTGAGTAGACCAAAAGAGAAATAATGGTTTTCTCTGTGTGGTTACAGTGGAGGAAATGATTCTTTCTCTCATTTGTACACTTTTCCTTAAAAAATGCATTGCTTTTGCCATAAAATAAATAATAGATTTTTAAAAGTAGGAAAATAAATACGAAGCAATCAAAGTAACTCTTCAGCGAGTTTATGAAGGCAATGGAGACACTTCAAATTCTTATTGTAAAGATGTGAAATTATGCATAAAATTCATATTACTTTTGGGACTATAAGATGGAGGAATCAACCAGGTAGTTATGAACCTATTGCTGTAAGGGACAGTCTTGTCATCTGTGAAATGGGGATAAAACTTACCAGCGCTGTGGAGATCAAATGAGACACTGAGTGTGTGAGCTGTGTTGGTCTGGCTCCTACCTCTCTCTTACACTAAGAGAAGCCAGGAGCCCTGACTTTTCTCTGTTTTTGATGTTTGAGAGAGGGCTGAGGGAGCTCCCACTTGTGTCCAAGAATAAGTCCAGACAGCCGAGAGGTAGGTGCTACTCTCTCCTGAGTAATGCCATGTCTTTTGGATACTGTGCCCCTTCTCATGGGCCTTGCACCTTCTTAACAGCCTCACTGCTCCTGGCGAGCTGGAATTCTCAAGGTAACAAAGCCCCTTTGATTTTCTTGGAGTCCCTGGTGAGTTGCAGCCCCACTATGTTCTCTACCAAACTGTGGAGAAGGTCCTTCTTCTCTTACAGTTTTATTAATCCTGAAATATGAAAAAATGCCCATGTAAAATCTTTATTAATATATTTTTCAGGCATTATAATTACCCTGCTAGATTTGCCCTTTTCAAAGCAAAGGATTTATCTTACTCATTTTGGTTTCTGCAACACATAATAGAAGCTTTAAAAAAAATCAATACATTGATTATTGAGTCAGAAGGCTTCAATTCTTGGCCCAGTTCTTGGCCCGATTGAGTATATAGTCTTGAGCATATAATTTCATTCTTTAGCAACTGAAACTTGCCACTCCAAAAAGAACACAGCAGAAGATTTTACCAAAATTCATTGCTAAATGATATTAACATTGGATATAGTAGTGTTTCTTGAAGTTTTCTAGCAGATTAGAAAACTAGCAGATTACCTGGACCCAAATCACCTACTTATCTTGAAAATGCAGAATTTGCTTATTCTAGACATTTCATTTAAAAGGAACCACACAGTATATTGTCTCTTCTGTCTGGCTTCTTTCGCATAGCATAACATTTTCAAGTTTTATCCATATTGCAGCATGTATCATTATTGAACAGTCATGCACATGTTTTTTTGCCTTTTAAAATAAATATTGATAGTCAAAATACAAAATTTACCAGTACAGAAATGATGGTTTTACCTTAGTTTATTATGTAGATAACCTCAGAGCATGGTAATGATTATGTCCAAAGGTGCTTTAACTTTGAATGCTTTGATTTCTTTTATGAGGAGGTACTCTAAATTTGTTTGTTTTGTGTCTGGTTTAAAGAAAACACAGGTGTGTAGTATTTGACTCTCTAGTTAATCATTTCTGTTGGGAGAAGCAAAGATAATTTTTTCAATTTTTCTTTTTTGTAATAAAATTTTGTTTCTAGTTTTATTGAGATATAAGTGACATACATCACTATATAAGTTTAAGGTGTACAGCACAATGGTTAGATTTACATATATTGTGAAATGATTACTGCAATAAGTTTATTTTATTTATTTATTTTTTCACAATAAGTTCAATTCACACCCATCATCTCGTAGATACAGTAAGAAGAAAAAAATAGAAAAAAATTTTCTCCTTGTGGTGAGAACTCTTAAGATTTATTCTCTTAACAACATATATGTATGTATATACACATATATATACACACATATATATGTACATATATACATGTATGTAATACAACAGCGTAAACTTTTTACATGTAAATATGTTCTCAATTTTCTTGAGTATGTATTTGGGTATACACCTACAAGTAGAATTTTGGGTCATGTGGTAACTCTATGTTTAACTTTTTGAGGAACTGCCAAATTGTTTTCCAAAGCAACTGAGGTATTTGACAATTCTACCAGCAATGCACAAAGGTTCTAGTTTCTCCACATTCTCATCAACACTTGTCATTGCTTGTAGTTTTTATTATAGCCATCTTAGTGAGTATGAAGTGGAATCCCATTACGGTTTTGATTTGCATTTCTTTAATGGCTAATGATGCTGAGCATCTCTTTATGTGTGTATTGATCATTTGTATAACTTCATTGGAGAAAAATCTGTTTAAATCCTTTACCCATTTTTAAATTGGGCTGGTTATCTTGTTATTGTTGAGTTGTAAGAGTTCTTCATTTATTCTGGATACAAGTCCCTTATCAGATGTATGACTTGCAACTGCAATTTCTTGACTTGCTAACTTCGGTCATTATCTATTTACTTTCAGATATGATAATTGAGTAGTTCTCTCTTGCCATTATAATTCCCACAATCTATAGCCTGCTCCCTATATAGTTTTGCCATAAATGTGTATTTCAATAAGCATTCCAGTGATTCAGTTGCTTAATTCTGAGGACCTTTGGGTGTGTTTGTCAGGTTAGCTTAAGTTTATGCTAGGATAGCTATCAACTCCAAACATCAGTGCCTTAACACTACGAAGCTTTATTTCTCAAACTTCATGAGGATTGGGGATGGAGAGGTTCTACTCCCCTTAGTTTCCCATAGATCCAGACTAATAATGATAACACTGCTGCAGAGGAAAAGAATACATGGATATTTCACACTCATTGTTCTACACTGTGGTCTAGAAATGATATAAATCACCAATATTCACAGTACATGTTTTCATATTTCTATCTTTTAATTCTGACAAGCAATTCTAAAAAAGTGTTATTATGCTCTCTATATAGGTGACTGAATTGAGGTTCAAAGAATGTAAGTGATTTATGCAAGGTCACATACTAGTAAGGGGAAGAGCCTAAATTGGAACCTAGGCTTATTTGGCTCTAAACTGATAATCCTTAAACAGTTTGTTTTCCTAAACCCAATGATTTGAATTTTATTTTCACCTTTTGCCCAACCGATGCTTTAGGATATCAGAATAGTGGTAATGATTCTTCAAGTGACAGACCTAAAGGGTAAGTCTCACAATGGAATTGCTTCTTTCACCATTAATATCTTAAAAAGGCATTTTATGCCAATTCACAGCTTAACTGCCTTGGCCCCCAAATCATGAGTTGTGCTACAGTGCACATGGGTATTCAAATGGGTGATAATATTCTTTTTCTCCTGAACTGGAGGACCACATACCTTTGCAAGCTCTCTTTGCCTGGGGTCTCCTGTACTTTTGGGTCTGGGCTGACTCAAACATCAGAAACACTGTATCAGGAAGATACAGAACTGAAGTCATCATAAAACCACCAAAACAGGCCTAGGCACAATCAAGGTCCTTCTGGGAATATAAACAAGATTGGTTGGGGTCATTGTTCTAGCTGCATCCTTACCCTTATTGTTCTGGAGGCTATTTCCCTGGACTCTGAGGGAAGGGTTCAACACTTCTACTTTAAACCCAAATTATCTGGTCAAACTCAGGTTGTAGCTGGCTCTAAAAGGGAACAATTCTTTAACTTTTTGTGCTATGGAGTTTTATTTCTATCCAACAAAATTTTCCTGTATATCCTAAAGGGCAAAAGGAGAGGGAAAAAAATGCAAAGCTTTATGACTGACAATGAAGAGAATTGTGGTCATTGGAAACTATTGAACTTATCATCTATTCATATTGAGTCAACAATGGCCAGTGTTGCTAAGGATGGCTATATAATATCTACTTTACTTCTCCCTCACTATCCTCCCAAGCACAAGAAATACTTTTGAGATAAAGAGAGAAATGTTCCTGAGAATAGAACCCAACTCCCTGTTCACTGCAAGTCATTAGAACAAAAAAAGTTTGTACTGCTTATGGGAACCAAAGGGAACTTTAAATCAAATGTTATATTTAAGTTGCAAAATGAACAAGATAATTTGTGTTTTCAGCTCCAAATGGAGAGTTGAAACGAATGCCACTCACACTTATAGCAGTAAAAAAAATGTTGGAAAAAACTGCAAAACAACAAATTTTCTTAAAGTCATTAGAGAACTGAGGTCACAGAGGAAACAATTATCCTCAAATCTAGAAAGAGACTTGTGGAGGGAGAAATAGGACCTAAGCATTGGCTTATCTGGGAAAGACACCACAAAAACACCACAAATAAGAAAATTAGTTAGAAATTGCTAATGAATTTCTAAAGACCGACTGAGGGCTAGCAGGAGAGTTTGAAGTCCCTGAAGGCCAGGAGAGTTTGAAGTCCCTGAAGGCCACAAATATAAAGGGGCTTGCATTCTCTTTCAGGAGTTACTCCAGAAGCTCCACTAGGTATTCCTGATACAGGTCAGGGCAAATTTCCTTGAGTGGGGGAGAACTCAAGCTCTGCACCAAGAGAGAGTTCTTGGCTGAGTGCAAGAAAGAATTCAAATGCACACCAGAGTTAGAGTCAAAAGGAAAGTATATTAGAGAAGGGACAATGCACTATAAACAAAGCATGGTCTCCTCTCAAAGGCAGAGAGAGAGCTTAAGAAAGACTCAGAGGGACAGAGAGAAACAGAGACAGTGACAGTGAGAGGGACAGAGTAAAAACACTGAAAGGAACTGAGAGAAAGGGAACAATGCTTTAAATTTTCCTGCTGTGGAGAGAAAGACACTGAGAGGGACCTTGAGTGTTCAGGGAATTCGGTTTATATATCATTCTTAGTTTCTATGAGTTACAGTTTAAAAACTTTGTTTATCCATTTTCTTTTGATGTTATGGACACCCAGTGTGAAAGGATAAGAGTATGTAGCAAGAACAGGTAAGAATATGTAGCATAAAAGGCCTACTGGCAAGTCCATAGGTTCTCCATGGTTTTGGTCATAAGGAATGAGTGATTTTATTTTATGTAGGGTGCAACTTAAGACTTTGTTTTCCCTTTAAGGTATGGGGAAATAGTTTGTTAGAAATCTCAGCAGAAATCTTTCTTTGTTCTACAGGTTTCCCGTGGTCTGGCTATAGGGTTGATCAGCATATTGCAGTCTCTGAATAGCTTGATTTAACATTTTAGTTCTCTTGCCTCCTCCCTACATTATTCCCATGGAAGATCAAAGAAAATCTGAAAAAGCTTGCCTCACAGTGCCAGCTAAGAGAGGGAGAGAGCAGTCACTGTTGAAATTCCAACTAGACCTACTTCTTTTAGTAAACAAAAGACTTAATCTGAAAGAAGGACTACAAAGCTCATATCCTGAAGGGACTTTAGAAATTTACTCAGCTAGGGAAAGGAAACAGAAAAAACGAAAAGCTCCATGGGTGTGTGTGTGTGTGGGGGGGTGGGCGGGATTGGGTGGAGGCAGGCATGCATGTTAAGCTCAGCACTATATCTGGAGGAGAGGCATGAACACATGCAAAAGTTACACCACCAAAACTTAGGTTCACAGTGCTTGCCTAAGATGAAGACTTGATTAAAACATCAGAGAATGCCTGTCCCTCTCCTTAACAAATCTTGCATGATTGCCTTGTTTATTCACCTCCATCCCCTCAAAAGCTATCTTTGGAAAGGAACCACACTTAATTCCATGATCCTGTGGAGCAACGTATGTCCCAGTGCATTGTCAAAAAGAATAGAGCAATCAACCAGCTATTAATGGAGCTTAATAGCCAAGAGTGCTCAGAGATAGAGACTGTAAAAAGAGGATTGCCAAAACCACTGTCATTCCCTAAGAGACTGTGGGCATACTCAGTGCTGTGCCTGCTGAAGAGCAACATAAGAGGTTTCAATAGCAGGGAGGAAAGACATTACTAAAATAATCCAGCCAGTCACTAAACAAACAAGAAAATGACAACAATAGCAAGTCCCAGAGGGAGAAAAGCAATACTCAGAGTTACTAAAATATATTATCTGAAAAAATTGAAGACATGCAGAGAAACAGAAGAGTATGAACCATACCTGGGGAGAAACTGCCTGTGAGAGTGACTGGATGTTGAATTTAACAAAGACTTCAAGGTAGCCAATATAAATATGTTCAAATAAAAAAACAAAACAAAACCTGGGATTCAAGAAGTAAAGGCAGGTATGATGACAATTTCACATCAAATAGAAAAAAATCAATAAAGAGATCGATATTATAAAAAGAAACGTATGGTGTTTGTCTTTCTCTCTCTCTGACTTATTTTGCTTAGCATAATGCCCTCTAAGTCCGTCCATGTCATTGCAAATGGTAAGATTTTATTTTTTATGGCTCAGTAATATACCATTGTATATATGTACCACAATTTTTTTATCCAGTTGTCTATTGATTGGCATCTGAAGAACAAAATAAACAAACAAAACGGAAACAGACTCATAAAAACAGAGAACAAATTGGTGATTGCCAGATGGGAGGAGGGTTGGGGGACTGGATTAAAAAGGTAAAGGGATTAAGAAGTACAAATTGGTAGTTATAAAATAGTCATGGGGATGTAAAGTACAACATAGGGAATATAGTCAATAATATTGTAATAACTATGTATAGTGCCAGGTGGGTACTAGACTAATTGGGGGATCACTTTGTAAATTATATAAATGTCTAACCACTATGCTATACACCTGAAACTAATATACAATAATATTGAATGTCAACTCATTGAAAAATAAAAAGTAAAAGTAAAAACAGATAAAAAGAAACAAATGGAAATTCTGAAAAGTACAAAGATTGAAATGAAAAATTCACTAGAGGTGCTCAATGGTAGATTTGAGGTATCAGGAGAAAAAATTAGTGAACTTAAGATTGATAGATTTTATGTTATCAGATGAAGAGGGTGAAAAAAGAATGAAGAAGAATGAACAGAGTCTCAAAGAAAAATTAGAAACTTTGAATAGCACCAACATATACATAATGGGAATATTAAAAGGAGAGGAAAGAGACAGAAAAGAGCAGAAAAAAATTCAAAGAAATAATGTCTGAAAAGTTCCTAAATTTGATGAAAAATATTCATCTACTTATCTAAGAGGTTCAATCAATTTCAAGTAGGATAAATGCAAGAGACAAACAAGCAGATATGACATAGCAAAAATGCTGAAAGAAAAAGACAAAAAGAAAATGTTGCAAGAAGCAAGACAAAAATGACTCCTAACTTACAAGAGAGCCCCAATAAGATTAGCAGCCAATTTAACATCAAAATAATGAATGCTGGAAGGAAGTAGAACAATATATTCAAGCTGCTCATAGATACAAACTGTCAACCAAGAATTCTGTATTCAGCAAAGTTATCTTTAAAAAATAAAGGCAAAATAAAGACAATCTAAGATAAACGAAAATGATAAAATCTGTTGCAAGCATAGCCAACTTACAAGAAATACAGGAAGCTCTCTAGCTCTGAAAGTTCTGTCTGAAAGACAGTACAAATGCATATTTATTCCCCTTCTCTTAACTGATTTTAAAAATCAGCTGTTTAAAACAATACATTTAAAACATATTTTTGCTCTGTAATGTAGACAAAAGAAATATATTTGTGAATAAAAGCATAAAGGAGATAGGTGGGAACAAAGCTGTACTGGACTAAGGAAATAAATCCAGAAGGTAACTAAAATCTCTCAGAAGGAATGAAGAGAATCAGAAGTGATAAATAAGAAGGTTAACATAAATTTTATAAATATATACTTGTTTTCCTTCTTCTTTCATTTTCCATAAGACATAAAGTTATATAAACCAATAATGATAACAATGAATGGGCTTACAACATTTTTGACGTAATATGTTTAACAATAATACCACAATAAATGAAAAAAGGGAATAGAACTATATAGAAGTTATGTTTCTATATCTCACTGGAATTAAGTTAGTATAAATCTGAAATAAATCTTTATAAGTTAAGATGTATATGTCAAGTCTTAGGACAATCACGAAAGAAATAACTCTAAAAAATAAAATGAAAAAGTAATTAAAGAAATTAAAGTCCTTCATTAGAATATAAATTCATGTAAGTAAAAACAAGGAAAGAGGACTAGAGGAACAAAAAAATACATGAGACATATGACAGACAAAAAGTAAGTTGGCAGAAATAAATCCAATTATATCGACAATAACTAAATGTGAATAGATTCAACAGTTCAAACAAAAGGTGAAGATTGTCAGACTGGATTTAAAAAAAATCCAACTATATGCTGTTTATAGGAGACATACTTCAGATTCAAAAATACAAATAGATCAAAAGCAAAAGGATGAAAACATGTATCATGAAAACAATAACCATAAGAAAGTTGAAGTAGCTATACTGTTACCAAACAAAATAGAATTTAAAATAAAAAGTTACTAAAAATAGTGATATTTTATGATACAATGGTCAATCCATTAGGAAGCTAAAACAATATTATAAATATATGCAACTATCAACAGGGCTGAAAACACATGTAGCAAATACTAAAATTCATGGGAAAAATAGACAATTATATAATAGTTGGAGAGTTCAATATTTCACTTTCAATAATGAATAAAAAGCAACATAGAAGATCAATGAGAAAATTTAAAGACTTGAAAAAATGCTATAAATCAACTAAACCTAGCAGACATTGATAGAACACTTCACCCAGCAACAGTAGAATACACATTATTCTCAGCTACGCAATGAACATTCCCCAGGATAGTCTATATGACAGGCGATAATAAACCTCAATAAATGTAAAAGGACAGAAATAATAAAAAAAGTATATGTTTTGACCACAATAGAATGAGATTAGAAATCGGCATCAAAAGGAAATTTAGGATATACATATATATGTAGAAATTTTAAAGCACATTCCTTAATAATCAGGGAATCAAAGAAAAAAATCAAAAAGGAAATTAAGAAACACATTGAGATGAGTGAAAACAAAGGCACAACATACCAAAACTTATGGGGTGCAGATAAAACAGTGCTTAAAGGAAAATATATAGCTGTGAATGATTATATTTAAAAAGAAGATCTCAAATAAATAACTTAAACTTCTACCTTAAGACACTGGAAAAAGAAAAGCAAGCTAAACATAAAGTGAACATAAATAAGGACCTAATAAATATTAGAGTGGAAATTAATGAGATAGATAAGAGAAAAAATCAATTAAACCAAAAGTTCATTCTTCGAAAACATCAAAAAAAAAAAATGACAAATCATTAGCGAGATTGACTCAAAATACTTAAATCAGAAATGAAAGAGGGACAGTACTACTAACCTTTCAGGGAAAAAAAATGATTAAAAGGAATACTATGAATAATTGTATGTCAATGAATTAGACAACTTAGACAAAAAGGACAAATTCTTAGAAAGAGAAAACTATCAAAATTGACTCAAGAGAAAACTGACAATCTGAATAGATTGATAATAAGTAAAGAGATTGAATGTATAATTTAAGAAAAACTACTTACTTAAAAAAAAGTCCAGCCCTAGATGACTGTGCTAATTTTACCAAGCATATAAAGAAGAATTAATACAAATCCTTAACAAATGCTTCCACAAATAAAGGAAGAAGAAACACTTTCCAATTCATTGTAAGAATTGTATTACCCTGACACTAAAACTAGTCAAATACATCACACAAAAAAGGAAAATTTGGTCTAATAGCTGTTATAAATATAGATGTAAAAGTGCTCAACAAAATAATAGCAATTAGAATCCAACAACATATAAAAATAATTATACATCATGACCAAGTTGAATTTATCCCAGGAATGTTAGGTTTCTTTAACATCTGAAAGTCAATTAATATAATTAACACATTATATCAATTGAATAAACACAAATAATTCATGATATTCTCCATAGATGCAGAAAAAGCATTTGACAAAATTCAGCACTCTCTCATGATAAAAATATGCAACAAAGTAGGACTAGAAGGAAAATTTCTAAGCCTGATTAAGGGCACCTACAAAACAACCACTGCCAACATCATATTTAATTGTGAAAGATTGGATACTTTCCCCCTAAAATATAGAAGAAGGCAAGGAACTTCACTCTCAGCACTATTCAACATTGTACTAAATGTTCTAGCCAGGGCAATTAAGTAAGAAATTGAAATAAAAGGCATCTACATATCTATAGATTCAACACAATCACTATCAGAACCCTTGCTTAGCTTTTTTAGAATTTGACAAACTAATTCTAAAATTCATATGCAATTGCAAGGTACCCAAAACATCCAAACCAGTTTTTGAAAAAAAAAATCACATTTGTGAATTCAAAACTTACTACTAAGCAACAGTAATCAAGGCAATGTGGTACTGGCATGAGAATAGACATATAGTTAAATGGAATAGAATTCACAGTCCAGAAATAAACCCATGGTTCTATTGTCAATTGATTTTTTGACAAAACAATTCAATGGGAAAATATTAGTCTCTTCAAAATTGTGCTGGAACAACTGGATATCCACATGCAAAAGAATGATACCATATACAACTAAGATATTCTACAACTGGTAAATATATAAAGAAACTATAGTATATCTGTACAACAGAATACTACTCAGTAATTAAAAAGAATGAACTTCTGATTTATATGACAACATCTATACATCTCAAATTACACAGCACTACAGATCCCACAGACATCAACAAATATGAGGAACTTCTCATGAAGAAATAGAACATGTGAATCGTCCTATATCTATTAAATGCTTTCTATCCAAGAAAATTCTAGGCCCAGATTATTTTAATGGTCAATTTTAACAAATATTTGAGGAAGAAGTAATACCAATTCTACACAATCACTTCCAGAATCTAGAAGAGGGATAATTTCGTAACTCATTCTATAAAACAAGCACAACCCTAATACCAAAATCAGACAATGACATTGCAAGAAAACTACAGATCAATATTCTTCATGAACTTAGATGAAAAACTCGTCAGCAAAATGTTAGCAAATTAAACTCAGCAACAGATAAAAACATTAATGCATTATGATTAAGTAGGATTCATCTCAGGAATATAAGACTAAATTAACCTTTGAAAATCAATCAATGTAATCACCTTGTTAACAGACTAAATAAAATCATATAATCACATTAATAAATGCAGAAAAAGTATTTTACAGAATTTAACATCCATGCATGATAAAACCTCTTAGCATGCTAAGAATAGAAGAAAACATCCTTTACCTAAAAAAAGCACCTATAAGAAATTACAAACTGAAAAACCAAAGAGCACTGCAGAATTATTTAAATAAAAATGCATGTCTTCCATTGGCAAAAAAAAAAAAAAAAAATGTGTGTGTGTGTGTGTGTATGTGTGTGTCAAGAACTACCTTTATATTGAATGGCAAAAGATTCTTTAAAACCATGAACAAGACAAGGATGTCTTCTCCCACCACTCTTATTTGGCAGAATACTGAGCTGGAAGTCCTAGTCCATGCAGCAAGACAAGAAAAAGAACCAAAAAGCATACATATGAGAAAGAAAGAAAATGTGTTCACAGGCAACATGATTGTCTGTGTAGAAAATCCTGAAGAATTTTTGAAAGATTCTAGAATTAATAAGTAAGTTCAGCAAGGTCACAGGATACAAGGTCACTTTGTCAATTGTATTCCTATATACTGGAAATGAACGATTGGATTTTGAAATTTAAACAATATCATTTACAATAGTGCCCCAAAATTGATTGCATAGGTGTAAATCTAACAAAATATGTGCAGGACCTGTTTATTGAAAACAATAAAACACTGATAAAAAGAAATCAAAGAAGATATTTTAAAAGAAAAACATATTGTGTTCATGGATTGGAAAAACCAATATTTAAGAAGTCAGTACTCCTCAGTTTGGTGTATATCCCAGTGAAAATCAGAGCAAGGTTTTTTTTTATTATTATTATTTTATAGATATTAACAAGCTATTTCTAAAATTGAAAAGTCAAAGGAACTAGAATTGCTAAAATATTCTGAAAAGCAAGAAAATTTTGGATGACTCACACTTACTATAAAGCTACATTAATCAACAGTGTGATAAGACAGAAATAATAGATACATAGGTCTATGGAACAGAAGAAAGAGCCCAGAAATCAAACCACACGAATATAGTCTACTGATATTTGACATATATGCAAAGGCAACTCAATGGAGAAAGAATTGTTTCTTCAACAGATGGTACTAGAACAATCAGACATCCATATGCAAAAATAAAATAAAATAAACCTATACCCATATATATATATATATTACACAAAAGTTAACTTAAATGTATCATAGGATTAAATGTAAAATATGAAATCATAATATTTCTAGAAGAAAATATAGGAAAAAATCTATATGATCTTGGGTTTGGTGATGAGTTTTCAGATATACCAAAAGCTAACAACTTGAAAATTGAACATCATAAAAATTAAAAGCTTTTACTCTATGAGAAACACTGCTATGAGAATAAAAAGATGAATCACAGACTGGAAAAAATATTTGCAAATCACATTTTTAATAAAGGAACTTTCATCTAGAAGATATAAATAACTTAAAATTTAAAAATAGAGGGTGGTTCCATAGTGTAGTGGTTAGCATGTCTGCTTTACGTGCAGAAGGTCCTGGGTTTATGCCCCAGGTGGAGCCATGGACCATACCCTGGGTGCATCAGGCCCTGGGTGCGCCAGGCCCCTGGGTGAGCCAGGTCCCTGTGTGAGCCAGGCCCCGGGTGTGCGCTGCGAGTGCATGGGAAGAGACGCCCTACCTTCAGAGATCCAGTTCATAAGGGGAGATGGCAACATCCGTAGGTCCGGGGGTAGGGGGTGGGGATTTAAAAATAGAAAAACAATGCCCCCAAGAGGGTTAAGAGACAAAGATATGAACAAGGACTTACTTGTTGATAACTCACTTGCTCTGATCTCCAGCTCTGGAGCAGCACCTTGAAAGGTGCCAGGGACATATAAGGAGAAACTAAAGTGTCTGGCTTTGGGGCAAGGGCTGGAGGGACAGCCTTCTCCCAGACAGAAGTGTTGGCAGAGAGCATTGTTCTTTTGTTGAGTTCTCCCTCTCCAAATGTACAGGCACAGGCAGACACCATATCTTTGTCTCCATCAACCTTGCTAACACTAGTCGCCCTGCCCTGATAATTCCTTGAGACTCCACACCATCCAACTTGTGGGCCCACCCAAGCTGCTTCTAGCAGCTTTTTCATACAAACAGCCTGTCTTGGTTCATGAGGACTTTCCTAAAATCTCTCAAAGGTTTGCAAAACCCAAACAAGTAGCAGTTGGCCTTGGCATGTCCTGTACCTCTTCCTGAGCAGCCCCAAGTCTGGTACTAGTGGTAACCAGCCTCAGTTCACGACTTGACTTCTTGAGGAACCTCCAAGCCCAGCACAGGTGACAGCCATCTGTGGATTGCTTGGTGACTCTTGCCGGGTGGCTCCAGTAAGGGCACAGGCTATGGCTGAACTTTGCCTGAGGTGGGGCCCCACCAAGGATGTTCCAGGGCTGACACGCCTGGCAGCGGGCTTCAGACTGAACAGAAGCACCACCTGGGGCTGCATCTGAGGATGACACATCCATAGGGCAGACTGGGCAGGCACAAGTGCTCTGCTAAAGCAAATCCTGCTTCATAGGATCAGCCCCTCACCAGCCAATCCTCACAACCAATCAGTACAAATGTCAGTTCCTTCTACTGATGTGCAAACAGCAACCAAGACTCAACTACAACAGGAGGGCACACACAACCTATACAAAGAACACTCCTGGAGCACCTGGCTCAGGTGATCAGGTGCCATTGGGTTCCACAGGACAACTATGATATGAAGCCACTCTACAAAGACCAGGAGGCATAGCAGACCTACTTAATACATAGAAACAAACACAAGGAGGCAGCCAAAGTGAGGAGGCAAAGAAACATGTACCAAGTGAAAGAACAGAGCAAAGCCCCAGAAAAAGAACTAAACAACATGGAGACAAGTGATCTACCAGATGCAGAGTTCAAAACACTGGTAATAACGATGCTCAGTGAACTCAATGATAACTTTAACAGAGAGATAGAAAACACAAAAATAGAGATAGAAAACATAAAGAAGAACCAATCAGAAATGAAGAATACAATAACTGAAATGAAGAATACATTAGAGGGAATTAAAAGCAGATTATATGAAACAGAGGATCAAGTTAGTGATTTGGAAGATAAGGTAGCAGAAAACACTCAATCGGAACAGCGACAAGAAAAAAGGAATCCAAATAAATAAAGGTAGTTTCAGGGTCCTCTGAAACATCAAGTGTACCAACAGTCACATCATAGAGGTACCAGAATGAAAAAAGAGGGAAAAAGAACTGGAAACCTATTTGAAGGAATAATGACATAAAACTTCCCTAACCTGGTGAAGGAAGTAAACATACAAGCCTAGGAAGCTCAGAGTCCCAAGCAAGATGAACCCAAAGAGGCCCACACCACGACACATGATAATTAAAATGGCAAAGGTTAAAGACAAACAGAGAATCTTATCAGCAGCAAGAGAAAAGCAGTTAGTTACCTACAAGGGTGCTCCCATTGACTGTCAGCTGATTTCTCAACAAAAATTTTGCAGGCCAGAAAGGATTGTCAGGAAATATTCAAAGTGATGCAAAGTAAGGACCTACAACCAGGATTACTCTACCCAGCAAAAGTTATCATTTAGACTCAAAGAACAGATAAAGAGCTTCCCAGAGAAAAAAAATGCTAAATGAATTCATCACCACCTAACCAGTATTACAAGAAATGTTAGAGTGACTACTTTAAGAAGAAGAAAAAGGAGGAGGGGGGGGAGGAAGAGGAAAGATTGAAAATATTAATAATAAAATGGTAATAACTACATACCTAGCAACAATTACTTTAAATGTAAATGGATGCTTAAATCAGAAGACATAGTGTGACTGAATGGATAAGAAAACAAGACCCTTACATATGCTCCCTACAAGAGATTCATTTCAGATCAAAGGACACACACAGTCTGAAAGTAAAGGGATAGCAAAAGATATTTCATGAAAATGAAATTTTAAAAATAGCTATGGTAGCAATACTTAGACAAAATAAACTTCAAAATAAAGGCTATAACAAGAGACAAAGAAGGATCCGGTAATCCCTTCTCTGTGTATTATCCAAAGAAAATCAAAATAGTATTTGAAGGGACATGCAAATTCACATGTTCATTGTAGCATTATTTACAATAGCCAAGGTATGGAGGCAATCAGGGTGTCCATCAATGGATGAATGGATAAAGAAGAAGTGATACATATATGGACTGTGACTCAGCCATAAGGAAAGAAATGGAATCTTGCCATCTGCAACAACATGGATAGACCTTAAGGGTATTGTGCTGAGTGGTATAAGACAGAGAAAGACATATGGCATATGATTTCACTTACATATGGCATCTAAAGAACAAAAGAAACTAACAAGCAAAACAAACAAACTCATGGATACAGAGAACATTTTGATGGTTGCCAGATGGGAGTGCGGTTAGGGAGGGTGAGTAAAAAAGGGGAAGGAATTAAGAAGTACAAATTGGTAGTTACAAAATAGTCATGGGGTGTAAAGTATAGCATAAGGAATATAGTCAATAATATTGTAATAACTATGTATGGTGTCAGATGGGTAGTAGATTTACTGGGGTGATAACTTTGTAAGTTTTGTAAATGTCTAATCACTATGTTGTACACTTGAAGCTAATATAATATTGTATGCCAAATGTAATTGAAAAAAATTATTTAAAAAATGAGGCTTCAGTGGTGGGGATGAGGGGAGTGATTGACTACAAAGGTGCAACACAAGGGAAATTTTAGGGTCATAGAACTCTTCAGTATGGTATTGTGGTAGTTGATACATGGCTATATGAATGTGTCAAATTTCACAGAACTGCACACCACAAAGGGGAGCCCTAATGGAAAGCACACTATGGCAAATGAATCTCACTGTATTATAGATGTATGCCATAATCTTATTGAAAAGGGTAAGGAAAAAAACGCTGACCTAAGTTGCTTTTGAAAACAGTGTTTTGACTGGGTATTACAAGGCTCAAGATAAAAAGAACTGTACATAAATGTTGTGTCCTGGTTGGGAAATTTATTTCTCACAGGGGTACATGATAGAAATTATGATACTACTTTATATACTAGTGTTAAATAAATAAGTAAATAAATTACACTCAAGAAGAACCAAGTTTCTCATTGTCAAAGATAGAAATTAAAAATAAGAGGAGAGAAAGCTTAATAGTTATCTGTGGTAATGGATGAGAGTCATATGTATCAGTATGAATTCTGTATGTATACATAGATAGATAGATAGATAGATAGATAGATAGATAGATAGATAGATAGATATAGATAGATAGACAGACACAAGAAATAAATGTAGACAGGTATATATATACAGTTTAGTAAACATACATGTATCTTCTTGTTCTATCATCTGAGAAGTCCTAGAAGCAATGACACCCCAGTAGCCACCAGAACACTCTGTACTCAGATCTTAATTACTAAATATGATTATTCAATGAAAGTAACCAAGACTCTTCAGAGAAATAGCTGATTATTGGGCTGGGAAAAAGAAAATATAGGATGAATCTGGGACTTCCTGTAGTGTACCAGAAAGCAAAGAAACGGAAAAAGGATGAGGGAATGCCAACATGAAAGATCTTCCAATGACCAAGGGTGAAACAATTTGGGTAAAAAAATAAACAAAAATAATGATCATATATGATTATAACCCTCAAAGTCTTAAAAATCCATGAGTCATACTGATAGAAACAAATAATTGTATCGATAAATACATGGTGGGAGTGGGAATCTTCCTTACAGAATAATTTGAAATACTAAATGTAGAAGGAAATGAGGAATATAAAAAAATTACCATCAGAACATCACATAATAATTACTGCAGGCAAAATGCACAGAATATTTGGATAGTCTCAAATTATCTGACCTCAAATATTTATTAATTACTGTAGTTGTTTTCAAACATATACCCACAAATTCTTTCATGCGTCTCTCTCCAGGAGGTAAAGTTTAATTCCCCTCCTACTTGATATGGGCTAGACTTAGTAACTTGCTTCTAACGACTAGATTATGAAAAGGAAAAAATAGTAACTTTATACATGGAGAAACCTGGTAGACATCATCTTAACCGAATGATCAAAGTTAACATCACCAGTGATCAGTTATGTTGATGTTATGTAACCCTGACATTGTGATGAAAAGGGCACTTCATCTCTGTGGTATTCTTTTCCCAAACAGTAACCACAATCTTATTATGAGAAAACATCAGACAAACCTAAATTAAGGAGCATTCTACAAAATATCTCACTCTTTAAAAGTGTCAAGGTCAGGAAAAACAAGGAAAAACTGAGAAACTGTCACAGAGTAGACTAAAGAGACATGTTAATTAAATGCAACATTGTATCCTGGATTGAATCCCAGAACACAAAAAAGTATATCAGTGGAAAACCTGTAAAAATCTGACTAAAGTCTAATTTAGTTAATAGTATTGCACGAAAGTTAATTTCTTTGCTTTTGTAAATGTACCATAATTATTAAGCAAAGCTGGGTGTAGGATATAAGGAAACTGTAAATTTTAAAAACACTTCTTTCGAAATAAAATTATTTCAAAACAAAAAGTTTAAAAATAGACCATACTGAGTTTCAAGAACCCAAAATAAAACTCTCTTAATGAATGAAAGTGACTGAATAATTGAGGAAACAAACTGAAATGTCATTAAATGAATTCATTATTCAGTGAGAAAGGGAAGATTTTACAGAACACAGTTGATGACAATTACTAGGAAAAACAAAAGTGTCCCATATTTATACAAGAAAATCGGAACTACTTTATAAACTAGTTGGATGTGTATATGCATATGTATGTATTGTGTGTGTATGTGCATGGATTGGTATTCTCTAAATATCGTTCTGCCACTTTCTTCACTCAGAAATATAACTCAGCTATGGCCATGCCACCCTAAATGTGCCCGATCTCACTTGTCTAATCTCGGAAGCTAAGCAGGGTCGGGCCTGGTTAATACTTGGATGGGAGACCACCTAGGAAGACCAGGTGCTGTAGGTGTTCAAAAAATATATATATATATACACACACACACGCACACACACAAACACACATATATATGTACACACTTATATAACATATATATATGTAACTTAAATATAATTTGATGTCACTGTATGTGCATTATTTCATTTCTTTTTATATTTGCATAATTTCCACAGTATGGACAATTCATTTAATCATTCTCATATTAAGGGAAATTCAAAATGGATGATTCACCTAATCGTTCTCATATTAATAGACATTTAAAATGTTTCCACCAACTTGATATTTCAACATTGGAGTGGTTACAAAGTTGAACCACATAAGGTTTTTGTCCTTATGACGCTTTCAGATAAGTGAAGGATACAAAGTAGAAAGCCAATGAAACAGGGTGAAAGTGTTAAAATGGGGTTTAAAGGATAATGTAGTACAGGCAACTGAGGCAAAATCAAGAGGTCAGTGAAGATTTCCTTTCCATTATAAGTTTAATTTTTAAAAACACCCGGCCAACAGCAACAGCACTATTTCCCCAACAGCTCTGCTTCTGCTACAGGAAAAAATTGCCTGGCCCAAGCTGTAGTATAGCTGAAGTGTGCTCTCTTCCCCATTTCCATCCAAGTAGATGCTCAGAGCTTAAGTAAAGCAGTCTCAAGAATCTAGCTGAGGTGGATCCTGAGCATACTGTCACATATTAAAATTCCAAGCAGACCAACTCAGGGTTTCCTATTACTGTGGCCAACACGGACACTGTAGGGACACTTAAAATGGCAGTGGTTATGATACAGTATTTCAGGTTCACAGCAATTCATAAGCATTATGCCCTAGAAAACTGGATATCTTTGCCACAATAATCTACAATGTGTACAGCATTTAGCTGTGAGTTCAGAAAGTGGACAGAATTATCTGAAAGAGATGAGAAATATCATAGAAGTTGTGCTTCAAGTTAAGTCATTTGCTCGGATGTGGCCAGTGGGTATTCTGAATAGTTTGTGGAACTTCTGAAACTTATCCATGTCATATTTCCAAATGTCAGGGAATGCAGTGACAGGAGGGATGGTAGAAGAGTTTACTTTCTGAAGCAGGTACAATCTAAAAGGAAATCAGCCTAGATTCTGTGTGCACTTCTCACATCAGAACATGAGTTGAGCAAAGTGATGGGATGTGTTGGGTCCACTTGTTCTCTGAAGTAAATCATCTCAGATAGCAATCTCTTGAATCCACTCTATGCAGCCAAACCTTTGGATCTGGAGCAGATTTTGCCATACTGGGAGGGATATTTTTAAGCCATATGAAGCATGCTAGAGAAATGAGGAAGAGCAACAGCCCCCTCAAGCTCTTCTATGGAATGAGCTCTGAAACAGCAATAACAAAATGTGCAGGAGGAGTTGCTGAATATAGAGCCTCAGAATATAAGACTATGGAAAGTGACTTCCAAAAGGAACATAGAAAACAATATTCTGGATATCATAGTCTTGTATAAGACCTCCTGGATGGCAAAATTCTTCCTCATTTCTCCTCCCCTCATACCACCTGGAGACTTTGACCTTTGGAGATATCCCTAGTGCCCTCTTGGTTCACAAAAACAGGACGTTGATTGGGTCAGAGGCTCAGGGTGTCTACTCTCCAGAACTCATGTCTTCATTTTTAAAGTAAACATGTGCACCTTTTTTGTTCCTGTTAAAAATATAGTTTTTACTTCAACATAGTGTTATTGTCTTAAAGAATCTACTTATATTTAAAAACTACTGTGATTAATTTATTTTCAAAGGTAGCTGCGTATTATATTGATTCACTGAAATCGTTTAGGGACAAGGATAAAAGTGAAGGCTTGTGTCATCTGGCTCTTTGTCAGGTGTGCACCAGTGAGGTGACTGATCTCTCCTTTGTGAGTATGTAGGAAAACAGGGTCAATATCCTCTGGCAATAGCTTCATAAAAATGGTGTTAGGGTTGCTTTAACTACATGTAAGCAGAACAAGCAGAGGAAAAGACAATGAAATTTCTGTTCCAATTTTTATGCAGTAGGGAATAAGGTTTCTCTGTGAGCCAATTGGCAAACAGCTCCTTCTGAAACACTGATATTTCTGGGTGATGCACCATTTAAAATTACAAGAGAAAAAAAAAGAGTGAATAAACAACATAAAAATAAAATAAAATTACAAGAGCCACTCAAGCATCATGAAAGCTGGAGCCTGACCTCTGCTTCTCATTCCCAATCTACATCTGATCATCTGCCTGGTTAGATAATCCTTCCTTCTCCATTCACTCTCCACCACCTCAGAAAAAAACACACAGGAAAAGGGAAAGGTATACAAGGCAACCTTTACTAAGGGCAAATAAGGGGTGCAGACTCTATGTGCAGCATCGACAGGTGAAGGAAAGATCGCTTCCAGCTGGGGTGGTTTCAGAGGCTGGATGATGAAGGCTGGGCCCTTAAGAATGAGCAGGACCAAGATCTAGAAAGAAGAAGAGGGCAATCAGGAGGATGAAAATGGTGTGCAAGGACAAAGAGAGAGAAGAAAGAATACTTGGGGCACGGTGAATGAGAGTACATTTTGGATGGCGCAAAGGAATGAATGACAAGGCTGAGAATATGTGTCCCAAGTCTCAATTCTGATCAATGCTGAATGTCAGAATAAGGAAAGTAGGATTTACTTCGAGGATGGTGGGGTTACCATCCAGGACCTTCAGGCAGGAAAATGACAAGTTTAAAATAAAGAAGAGTGAAGTTTAATTAGATGTTAATGTGCAAAGTAAATTGAGAAGTGAGAAGGAGGTGCAGAAGGCAGATAGGCCAGAGAAGCGTTACCAATGTGAAGCAGTAAGGAACCAAACCTGTACACAAATGCTTACAGCAGCTCTTTTCATAATTACTCAAAACTGAGAAAAACCTAAATGTCCTTCAGTGGGTAAATAGACCAATAATCTAAAACATCCATGTAACAGAATACTGCTCAGCAAAAAGAAAAGAATGAACTACTGATACATGAAACAGCTTAAATGAATCTCCAGGGCATTATTATGAGTGAAAGAAGCCTGTCTCTAGATGTGACATATAGTAGATTTCATTTATATAACATTCTGAATAAGGCAAAACTGTAGGAATTTGGAATAGATCAGTGGTTGCCAGAGTTTGGGAAGATGTACGATATGACTACAAAGGGAGGTTTTTGTGAGTAATTGAACTGTATATCCTGATTGTGTGGTGGTTACACAAATCTATATACTTGTTAAACTTCATAGCACTGTACACCCCCCAAAAAAGGTCAATTTTGCTGTCTAATACTTTTGAAAAAAATACCAGAGTTGTCTCCCATTACATGTAACATCTAAAAGAATGGAAACATTTTGTGGTAATGATTACATCTTTATAATTCACTAGCTATATTTACATTAAAAACTCTCCCTCAGATAGTAGAAAATGTATCTCTCAGCTGTAGAATAACCTTTTTATGCTTAAATATAAATTATTAAACATTATAAACAGCCAAAACGCTTATTTTTTTCCAACCCTTCCTTCCCCGTGGTAGGTTCTGTTGTTGGCTGCCACATCCCACTGTGACCATCCTAGACAAGAGACCCCTCTCTACCTCCTTTCCCTGACTGTGCAGCTGGCTTCACTGGCCAGATTGCCGTTCCCTGCATCAACGCACCTCCAAGTACCAGTGGATTCTGGATTATAGGGATTATCAGCTTTCTCTTTTAACTAATATATTTTGTACAGCCATGATGTTCCCTCTGCTTTCTGATTACAACACTTACGCATCTTGACTGTTCTCTTTTTAATGGAACAAAGTGAATGATACCAGAATAACTCAAGTGTGCCAATGAATAAATGAACATTTCACCTACTAATAAGCCTCACACCAAATAGTGAGATATAGGGAACTCTCTCCTTTCTTATTGTTACATGAATATATGAGAGTTATTTTCCAACACGTTTCCTTGAGTTCCAAAATAAAGTTCACTCTGTGGAAAGCAGGCTTTTCTGTGGACTCATTTGATTAACGAGACACTGAATCCTACAGAGGACAGGAGGTCTGTCTGAAGCCTCCATCTGAAACCCAAGTGGAATCATCCATCACTCATCAATGAAAAGGACATCCAACACTTGATAACTTGAGTTCAGCCAGAAAGAGAAAAAGTAGTGAATTACTTTCGTAAAATTGCTAACAAGAGAAAAGTGGGTCTCTTAGCACCAATTAATTTGGGAGACAGTTTTTAAAGTCGCTGTTTCAGTAAGAGTTAAATTTCTTTTTCTAACACACCAATATGTTGTGAAAACCGTCATTTCATTTGTAGCCATTAGAAAACTTTTCCAAAGTCTTAAACATTGATGTAACGAATTTGTCCTTCATAATGTGTCAAATATTGCTTACGTGGCATCTTTCGTCAAAATATTTTTAAAGAATGCTGATTGTTTAAAACAGGAGTCCTTGACCCCGGGGTGGTGGACGAGTAACTGCTTCGTGGCCTGTTAAGAAGCCGGCAGCACAGCAGGAGGTGAGGGCAGCGGGCGATCAAAGCTTCTTCTGTTTTTGCAGCTGCTTCCCAGGGCTAGCATCACTGCCTCAGCTCCACCTCAGATCATCAGGCATTAGATTCTCATAGGAGCACCGGTTCCTGGTGCCAAAAAGGTTGGCGGCCGCTGGTTTAAAACATTAAACAAAGCAGAAATCTATTCAAAAAAACTATTTTTGAAAAGCCCACACCCTCACTCCTAGATTATTTTCCAGTCCTACCCCCATCTACCACCTCTGCCCATTTTAACGTTAAATAGGACTCCAGGGGAACTGGTTGACCATAGGGTCTTGGGGGAGGAGGGGGAGTGGTTGAATTGGAAGTGAGTGAGTGAAAGAGATGATTTCCCAAAGAAGGAGGAGAAATGATCCATCAACCCCAGGAGGCTGGTCCTCCCTGGTAGTCCGAGAAAGGCGAATAGAAATTGCAGGGAGAAGACACCAGTTTTATTGTCTCTGATTGGCAAATACGAAAAAAAGATTGACAGTATCAAGTGGAGAGAATGCAGAGGAGGCGGGCTGCAGAGTTAAATGGGAGGAGTAGCTGAGGACTCGAGCTCATTGATGACGCGCGAACCTCACGTGACCAGGAGTCGACGTGTGCAGAAGTCCTTATAGTCCGGGGCCTGTTTCCTTGTAGCAGCTCCCTATTGCTCAGAAGGAGGAAAGCGCCTTGGAATCCTTTCAGGTCGGTATAAGGTGGGCGCTGCCTTGAGGACCCTGGGGTCTAGGAGTCAGAGAGCAGAAACCAAGCGAGGCCGGCACTGCTTTCCCAACACTACGGTTCCGCCAAACTCCCATTTTTATGCAGAAAATTTGGGGCTGTTAGGTTGGGGGAGGGTGAAGAGGGAGAAGGGTAGCCAATTGAGGGTCGTGCGCGAGAGACTTGGAAGCAATTTGGAAATCAGCTGCGTCTCCCATTCCTTCCTTGCGGGGAACCGGTGCGGACCGAGGTGGGAGGGCGCAGTTGCCTTAAAAGGAGAGGATGAGGACGTGGGGAAACTTTAGACGAACAAGGCCTAGAACCGTGAAAGGGACCCGTGAATCAGGCACTGGCCTGCTCACCAAGCACTCCTGTTGGTCTCCAGGACTCTTGGACTCTTGGGCGCGACACAAATCGAGTGAAGAAAGAGAGAAAAATCTCGTGGATCCCTGCAGGTCAGTGTAAGGGTGCAATTGCCCCAGATCCCTTGGGGTGGGAGTGGGAGTGTGGATGACACCAAAGCACCTCCCTGGGTCGCTGCAGCCTCTCCCCATCCAGAAAAAGTGCTAGAGGCCTTTGCAGTCCCTGCGGCGGAAATGAGGTGGGGGCGGGGGAGGGGGAGCTGGAGAAGCTTGGAAGGGGGAGGGGAGGGGAGGCCAGAGACTGGACCAGCGGGTCTCAGGTGAGAGGCTGGAGGTTGGGATGGCTTGGGAAAGCCAGAAAGGGCGGGAGTGTTAGAGACCAGCGGAGAGGAAGGGGTTAATTGCTTCCGCGCAGCACGCATTTCTGGGCTAGGAGAGGCCTGTAGCAGGGCTTGCTGGGAAATGGTGGGCTGGAGCGGAAGGAGAGAAGACGGAGCTGGGACAAGAGGGGGAGGGAAGGGAGGTGGAAGAAAGGGTGGAGTCAGGGGAGTACAGAGCCTGAGAATCTAACCTCTATTTGGAAAACTTGGACTATTAGGGACCTGAATGAAAAAAGGCCAGTCTCTATGGGAACGCATACTGTGGATGCTGGTCTCTTTGCCTGGCATCTAGTCATTTTTTTTTTGTTTTCTAGGATTAATTTATTCAAAAGGGAAATAATAGAAAAATACTCAACATGCAAAAATCGTGTGAAGAAAATGAAGGAAAACTACAGAGCATGCCAAAGGCCGAGGAAGACCGCCCGTCAGAAGATGTACTACAGGAGGCAGAACGAAATCCTCAACCTTCGGAAGAAGGTGTGAGTCAGGAAGCAGAAGGAAACCTTAGAAGCGGGCTGATTCAACCTGGCCAGGGATTTAAAGAGGACACTCCTATTAGGCATTTGGACCCTGAAGAAATGCTAAGAGGAGTAGATGAGTTGGAAAGGCTTAGGGAAGAAATAAGAAGAGTAAGAAACAAGTTTGTGATGATGCATTGGAAGCAAAGACATTCACGCAGCCGTCCTTATCCTGTGTGCTTTAGGCCTTGAATTCTTTTTTCTTTTTTTTTTTTTTGTCTGATAGTAAAATCTGGCCCCTGCTTTCTGTCTGTTAGCATTTTCCAATGTATCTCTTACCTTTGCTTTACTTCTAATCACCTGGTGGAATTTTGTTTTAGGTAGTTTCCTTGTTACCAGCATCTCACTGGATTTTGTATTTTGACTCATTCTCCAGGTCTATTTTTCAGTTGGGAAGTTTTACACATATGCATGAAAATATGTTCGTTCCATATTGTAAAGTAAAACATAACAAGTTACGAAGCAGCATATTTAGTATCAGCTCACATAATGTAGGTTAAAATCCCAAATTGTGTGTGTGCGTGTGTGTGTATACATACATATATCAAAAACTGTGCTTATATTTCTGCGTGTGAGTTCTTTTTGCTTATATGTATTTTTTAATGAACACATGTCACAGAATTGAATTTTTTAAATAAGAGTCAAATAATTTGCAACCAGCTTTTAAGGGCAATGGGGGCACCTAAACTCTTGATGAAATAGCTATTAAGATGTAAACCTCAAATCACCTCTGGATCTCTAAGCCAGAGAAATAAAACTGGCAATGATTACAGATATACTTGTTTAAGACTTGATCTTTTCATGGGGAAACAAACATTCGCCTCACAAGGCTGATGTGGGCAAGAAAGGAGGTGACTCTGAGCTGTGCTTGGCTGGCCATTATTCCCACCTATGCACAGAGAACCTTAATCCACCACAGAACATCAGTTATTTGAGGGCGGGCCTGGCATGACTCAACCTGTGCTCAGAAACAAGTCCAATAGGCAGGGAGGTGGAGGCTTCCATGCTAGTCCTCTGCTGGTGAGCTCCACCCTGTCTCCTTCCTTGGGTCCCGCCATGCCCGTTGGGCACCACTGCCTCTTCTGGGTCCTGTGCTCTCTGCTAGCCCCACTGCTGCTGGGGCACTGGAGTCCTCAATGTCAAAACCCCAGTGAATTCCCCGGATTTCCCATGAAACCCACTGTTTTCTAAAGCCTCTTTCTTCCCTATAGTGACACTTAACACAGGTGGGGACTGTTCCAAGATTGCTTGGGCCACAATGTCTTGCAGAGTTTTAGCAAAATAGCCCCTTCTGATTTCAGTCCCAGGACTTCTCCAGGAGTCAGACGTGACGAGTCCAGTTTTGGAGTTGGACCAGGGTGTAAGTCTGAGTGAAAAACGCTGTAGTCAGAGTTGTTGCCCTAGGTCTAAAGACAGGTTTTGTCTTCTCATGTGAAATTATCTGTCCCTGAAGGCTCGTGAAGAGCCTGCCCTACTGGTTTAGAATACTCAAAATATGCATAAATTGCACAAAGCAATGCAAGAAACATCTAAGGAAACAGTCTCCTTCACCCCTACCCTATCCCCAGTTAAAATGTGAAAAAAAAAAAAAACTTCCAAAGGCACTAAGAATTTTAGAAATGCATTTGAAGTCTAATGGCTACTATGTAAATGTTACAAATTATATTTCCTCTACAGATCAAACAAAGGCTATCTTTTCCTCCTGATATCCCCACATACTTGTGTTTAACCAACAAACACATCGTGTTTTAATATTTGATAAATTTCGTCATTGATTATTACCAAGGAGCTAGTAGGTTTGTCCAAATTCTGCTATGGCTCAATAATCTTTCGCAAGACTTTTTATTTCTCTATATTGTGAGAAGCAATTCTAAAAAAGAAACTGCATGGAATGGATTGCACTCCAAATGTTTTATTAAAGTCTTGCATAATCGCCTGCATCAGAATGACCTGGGGAACATTTTTAAAATGATGGTTTTTGGGCCCCACCTAAGACTCCCTGACTAACGGTGGGCTGTAGAAGTAACAGTTCATAAGCTCCTCCAGGTGACTATGATACATGCTGAAGCATGTGGACAACTGGTGTATACAGTATGCTTTCCATTATCACAAATATGAACCAAAAAATAATTAGAAGAAAATATTGGTGAATGTTTATTGAAATTCAGGATTTATAGGCTTATAACAGCATTTATTTTTTAAGTATGAACTTTTAAAGGAAACAATTGATAGATTTATACACAAAATTTAAAACGATTCCCTTCAAAGACAAGATAAAAAGCCAAGAGAGGGACTGTAATGTAAGATGCTTTTTTCTGACTGTACACTATGTTTGGCCATGCATTCACTTCTTCCAATTTCAGTAAAACAAATTCAGGTTCTCTTCAAGATTATGGCAGCCTGATGGTTGCTGGTGGTGCTGGATTCCGGCTGGAGTGAGGTGAGGGTCCAGGGGCTCACTGTGGCAGTTTTACAGACAGGATGAATCCATCCCCCAGTGCTCTAAGGAGTAGCACTCAGGCAGGATGTGGAAGGGCTCACTCCAACCACATACCTTTCAGGTGATCTGACTTTGATTTCTCTACTCTAGGCTGCAGCAGGCACCAGATCCTTCTAGGCTGATGGTAGCACTGTTCTGGACATACTTACCTGGAGTGCGACAACTGTTCCCACTGCAGGTCATAACATTTTGCCTTTCCCTTATTTTCCTTTTCTCTTTTGGGGAACTTTTTTAAGGGACTAGATCAAGCCCCCCAAAATTCCTAACTGGAAATATTGGTTATGATAATATTTGGCCAAGCAGTTGTCTGAACTGAGTCTGACCAGGTAACATGGAGTTAAAGCAGAAGGGGCTGACCCTTCTCTCAGAGTTCGTTGAAGTAGTTCCCAAAACAATTGGGGTGGAAATGGGGGTAGATCTCAAAAAAGACCTCCCTTTCCCCTCTCTTACCTTGTTCATATTCCCAGAAGGGCCTTGGATGTGCCCCTGCCTGTTTTGGTGGTGTGGTGACTTTAGCTCTGTGTGTACCTGGTGCAGTGCTTCTGATGTCTGCATCAGCCCAGGCCCAGAGGCACAGGAGACCAAGGCAAAGGGAGCTTGCAAATGCACGTGGTCCTACAGCTCAGGAGAAAAGGGGTGTCACCTCCTGCGTAAGTACTCTTATGCACTCCGGGCCCAGCCACAACTTAGGGGCCAGGACAGTCAAACTGTGAATTGGTGTGGAGGTGCTTTTGAAGGCATTGATGATGGAGGAAGCTATGCCATTGTGGCCCTTGCTCTTTAGTTCTGTCATCTGAAGAATTGTTACTTTTTTCTGACATCCTAAAGAACTGTTGGGCAATAAGATGAAGATGAAATTCAAATTCTTGGGTTTAGGAAGGCAAGGTGGTTGGGTATATGACGTAAGATCCAGTTAAACTTGGTTCCAATCTGAGCTATTCCGTTTTCAGTATGCTACTTTGCATAAATCATTTATCTTCTTTCTTGGAGGAAATCTACTGTTTTGGAGACTAGGCCATTAGTGGAGTCCCTGAATATAAAACTCTTAGATAAAAGAGAAAATTTCCTCTCCTCTACCATCATTGCTGTTATTGTTGTAGTTGTCGTCGTCATCATCATCATCATCATCATCAAGGAATGGTATTGAATGAATACTCAGTGGATTTCTGTTGGGCCACATCTGTGAAGGTTTATAATAATCAGTGTTCAAGCCCTAGAAATTCATTATCTGAAAGGGTGAACCTAGTATAATGGTAAAACACTTGTATCCTTTGCTTATAAGAAGTGGGAGGCCAGATTGTTTCATTCGTGTATAAAACGAGTATAACCCTATAAAACCCACAAGACTGTTGTAGAAAGTAAATGCAGAGAATTATATGAAATTCCTGGCATATGATAGGCCTTAAGAGAATGTTAGATCTTTGATCATCATTATCATCAGTGTTGTCATTATCATCATCATCATCATCATCAATCATCATCATCAGGTGATATTGACACAATATTCAAATAAGAACTCAGAAAATTTGTGCTTCCTTGGCTCCACATCACCCTTGTAGAACAAAGTCTATGCTTATTCCTTTCATCCAATTCTCTCCCTTGCATAAAACAAGCAAATAGTACATAAACTAAATGGAATAACTGTCATTCATTTGGAATTATAAAAAAAATAATTGAATTCTATCTACATTTACATCATTTATGCACTCTGGTGCCATTTCTGTATTGGAAGATGAGAAAGAAAATTCCCTACATGTTTCCATTTTATTTTGTAACTTGCTGGAAAATTTGAAATTATGAGAAAAATCTTACTGTCATGAATTACAAAATATGATGTAGATATATATCATTGACATGGAAAGCTGTTCCTGACATACCGTTTTGTGAAAAAGCCAGGTGCAACACACACACACACACACACACACACGCACACACACGTAAAGGATAAATATCAAAATATTTGAAGTGAATATTTCTAGATGGTGTTTTCATGGAAAATTTATAACTTCATCTTAAACCTTATATATCCAGGTTTAACTTTTTCAATGAGCATGTGGAGTTTTTCTGATTAGAAAAAGTAAAGGTGAAAATAATATAATTCTGTTTCTCCTTTCTCTTAGCCAAGATAGGGGTTGTTGGCTTTTCCAGTTCCTTATTTGCTTTCTGTTCCATCTTACTTCTGAGAAGAATCTGGTATAAGTGTCAAACCTCTGTGGGTCCTGGCTGAGAAGTTCCCCTTCCCTATGCCACCTCCTCGTTACTCTCTTTTGTCAACTAAGTTTATACTGTATTTCTGTCTTTGGTCACATTTCATAACTACATATCCTCCCATAAAGCGATATTAAATATCCTCCCATAAAGCGATATTAATTTTTCAAAAATAAAATAGCAATAAGCATAACTTTCAAAGAACATTATGAAACTGATTCCTAATTCTGCTTAAAAAAATACACAGGTAAAGAAAAATACTGGAAGGATATACCCTCAGTCGCATTTGCTAGAGATTCACGAATAAACATTTCATTTATTTATTCATTCAACAAATATTTACTGGATGAAAACTATGTGTCAGGCTGTGCTAGCCAAAATCAATTCATCCATCCCAGACTTTTCTCCTGAGATTCTATTCAACTGCCTGCTGATATCGATCACTTGGACTAAGACAAATGTTATCCAACCATACGGGCATAATCCTGCATGGAAACATACTCATTGCTTTTAGCTAGTTTATCCTTAATCCTGGAGGTTCACCACAGACATAGGTGTTCACACATGTATGCATTCACACATTTACATCTATATTTCTATATCTATATATCTCTATCTATCTATATATCTATTTCTATCTATATCTATTTATCTATTGAAAACCATATAGGTGCCCTCTTCAGATTGCTGGCAGCCCTCTATATGGACATGCTTCTTATCCTGCTCAGACTCTGAAATCCTTCTCTAGTCTGCCATACATTGTCTCCAGGTGGGCACTCTCTTCGACCAAAGAGAACCGCAATACCCCTCACCTGGCTATATCCTACCTGGGAAGCCCTCCTCACAATTTTTAGGCACTAACTCTCTACAATGAGCCACTCTCCCTAGATGAATGCCTTTCTCATCCTGCTCAGGCTGACACAGCTCACTTCTCTCCTTTGGGGAAGACACCTATCTTGCTCTTCCTCATCTAATGGTGTTAGGACTGAACTGTTTGGGAAGGGAAGGGAAAAGAAGGGATGAGAAGAAGGAACACAACTTTTTAATTTTGTTTTTATAACTGAACTATGTGAATATATTACCAAGCTAAAAATATAAAATATGTTGTGTTTATGTAAATCCAAAGGTAAATAGAGTTTGTGTTGCAAAATTGCTCAGAAAACAGTACTTGATCATAAACAGATCACCACCTTCATACCCGGTTGAGGATATCCTGTCAATAACTCCATTAAAATGATGTTAAGTTTGCCTCTGACTACATGTAAGCAGAGTAAGTAGAAAAAGAGTTAATAAAATCTCTGTTCTCAACTTTGTGTGCTCAGAAAGAAGGTATATTTGTGAGCCAATCAGCAAATAGCTTCTTCTGAGCCTCCAAGATTTCTGGAGATGCACACTTTAAACATTAACAGAAGTCACTAAAGCAGAATGAGAGTGAGCACCTGCCTGCTACTAACTGCCTGAGAAGATAACCTCTACCCACGCCCTGCCCCCATACACACACATACAGGGGGACAGGCCATCCTTTGTTAAAGATCACAGGAGGGATGGAGGACCTGTGTGCTGCGCATCAATGACATAGATGGGAGAGACCACTTCTAGTTTGCATGGTCTCAAGTGTTGTGTGATCAGAGCTGGGCCACATGGAATGAACAGTACAAGGTTCTAGAAGGAAGAGGAGCCAAAAGAGGCAAGGGGGAAAAATGGAACTCTAACTCACAGTGCTCAGACTTTCGACCTTCACTGGGTCTTCCTTACTTTGACTTGGGTGAGGGTGTTTCTGCTTTGTTTGAAGACCTATTAACAACTTACCTGAAGGTATCTTGCAAGGGAGAACAATTATCTTCATTCTCTCTCTATTGCCCCACAGACACAATCATTTTCTCTAAATCTATAACTAGAATAAAATTCCAGCATGCCAGGGTGGTGGGGGAAGGGAGGTAGGAGGACCCTGCAATTAGAAAAATCAAATAGCCCACACACCAGATGAATTACAAACTTTTAAAGATATATATTGTTATATTAGGAAATAAAATATTACCTATTTCAGTTTCATTTTGGGGTGAGGTTGTCCCAATTCAATAGGTACCAATGACTTCCTAATTCCAAAGTGTAGAACAAGGTGATGAAAACAAGTATTGCAAAGGACTTGGATGAGTACTGACTTGGTTCCTCTTCCAGCCTACAAAAGACATTTGAGAGGCCAAGAAGATTGTTTGAGATTGGAAGAGGATTTCTAATGAGAACTGTTGACATTTCATGAATATTTCTACCACAGAGAAGGAGTAGGGGTTCTTTGTCACCT
Organism: Pteropus alecto; assembly: GCF_000325575.1. Classification (NCBI taxonomy): domain Eukaryota; kingdom Metazoa; phylum Chordata; class Mammalia; order Chiroptera; family Pteropodidae; genus Pteropus; species Pteropus alecto. The sequence continues at coordinate 446,812 of NW_006440657.1, forward strand.
TAAGCTTAAGGCAAAAAAAAACTTCAATGAAACTAATCAGAGCCCCTGGAACTTTGTAGCACAGTAGATATCTAACTCATTTCTGAGAAATCTTAAAGGCAAGAGACTGACTAGCCAGTTGATTTGAAATCAGAGTGAAGAAAGTTTGGAGAGAGACTAGACTTCTTGAATTTGGGAGTTAAATTGAGCAAAGGATGTGTGAGTGGTTCCTGTAAACATAACATGGGCCATGCAGAAGATAGAACATGTCTAAGATCTAGGTCATGATGATCTTCTGGAGAATCTAGGAAACCTCATCAGAAATAACCTAGAGGTATACTATTGGAAGCTTAAAGGATAAAGGAGTCAAAAATGACTAGACCAGGGATATGTATTTGCCCATTTCAACAGACAGCAGGTGAGAGCTCATGAACAATGGGTGATTCATTACAGAACCCACAAAGGAACCATACAAGGGAAGAAGTCCACCTCAAATACCCTTTGTTTTTATATGTCTAAAAATAAAAAGCTAAAGTGAGAGGCAACAAGTGTTTATTTGAGATCTAAAAGAATGGTTATTCAGTAAGCACTGATTCAGGCAGAAACTCAAATAATGTTCCAATTAGGAGGTGAAAGCAATGGGTATTTATGAGAAAGGAAAGGGCAATAACATCAATAGAAGGAAGGAATTCTATGGGTGTCAATAAGGTAAGGGAAGAATTTCTATAGGTGCAAATAAGCTAATATAATGATGCTAATTCTGAAGAATGTCTATAGTTTTCAGTTGATAATAGAATGTCTGCTTTCCTGTTAGCTTTGCAAACAGTTGTTTGGAATAAAATGCTGTTTTAGACCCAGTCCAAAGGTTATTTTTCCCTGTTTAAACATTCCAAAGGTTTGAGGAGCAAGACATGCAAGGCAGTTCTTCTGGGATGGCGGCTCTGACTCCATTTAGAAGTGGCTCCATTTATATTATTTTTCACAATTTCCAGTCTGGAAAATGCCAATATTAGATGGCTATAACAGTACCTGTTATATAAGACATTATTATTATTATTATTATTATTATTATTATTACATTATTAATTTTTTACTTCCTCTCTGCCCTTGTTGAATGGAAACTCTTGTTACTAGAACTGATGGGGATTTTTTACTTTACAAGAGCAAGAAGGAAAGTCATGGGCTATACCCTAGATTTTACCTAAGGGACAGGAGAAAAACTAATACCAAAGGGCAGGTCTACATGGTTAGCAGAAAGAAAAAATTGTTTTATTATTGCACTAATCAAGTTATGCTTTATGTATAACTTTTGGGAGGACTGCCAAACTGTTTTCCAAGGTTACTACATGGTTATACATTCCTACCAGCAATGTATGAAGGTTACAATGCTTTACATCCTTGCCAACACTTTTTTAAAAAGTCTTGCTAGTGATTGTGAGTGCCTAAAAGGCACATCCTCAATGGTTCTGCTCTTGTCTAACCTTTCTGCAGAAATTGGTCCTCCTGACGGATTTACTCCAGGACCAGACTCTACCAATTCACTTGGAAATGTTTGACCTAATGGTCAGAAACCACTCACATTTTATTGTTTTCCACACATGTCCTTTGACTTGTGCGAGCATGTCCCGCAGCTTTCTGACAGGGTAGGTAGATAGGTAGATATGAGCCGGAGGGAAAAGGACAATGAGGGATTAAGGAAGCCCCAAGACCGGTTTAGCAGTAAAACGCACATAACAGGACATTGTAGTTAAATACAAGATATCTGGTGGCTTCAGGCGACTCTCTAGTTTTCCCACGGTCAACAAGATTAACTAGGTCTACAAGATTAACTCAAAAAGATAACTAGCGCCTTCTGGCACCTCCCTCGTTCTCCCATAGTCAGTTAACCATAGATGGCAACTATATACGACTTTACGCTGGGGGCGCTCAACAGGTATGGGCAAAATTAGTTTACTGAACATACGCCTACCCTCAAAATCCCCATGGCGCAGGCGTATGGCTTCCCACCTATGGGCAGAAAGTACGCATGCCCCAGCTTGGAGTAGGTGGGTCTAAGGAAGGAGCAGGGAATTCGCACTGCTCGAGGTGGGTGGGATAAAAGGAGAAAAAAAGAATCCTTATTATTAAACCCTCGACCCTCAGCTTCTCGGCACACTTGATTCTCTGTTGAGCTGCCAGGTTGGAATTTTCCCAAGTGTACTTTGCTTTGCTTTAATTAATAAAATCGCTTCTGCTTGCTACTCTGCGTCTGTTCTATCTTCTGTGAGCGACGGACCTCCGCACGTCTTTCGTGGGGGATCCAAGGTCTCACACAACAGACATCTAAGCGCTGGCAACACTTCCAAATGCAATTCCTGAGCCCTGACATCCTTCTCAGATCTTATCAGAAAGGATCTGAATAAGTCATTTATATGAAGCTATACTTGCCTAACTGTGATGAGTGCGTGAAACTTCCACAAATGAGAAAAAGCGAGAAGGTGCCCTATGTGAAAGACTCAGAGTGTTCAGCTTCTTTAAGTTTATGAAGACCCCAGAGGCCTTGCCTTTGCCCTTGAGTTCTGTGACATGACTCCTGCTTTTGTACTATTTGAAGATGATGTGAATGCTTATGTAGAAAGCTGTAGGGAATTTACAATCAGCTACTAGAACTAATAAATGAATTTAACAATGTCGTAGGATACTAGGTTAATATGGAAAAATCAACTGTATTCTTATATAGTATCAGCAAACAATGAGAAATTAAATTTTAAAATTTCCATTTACAAGCAGCAACAAAACCCATAAAATACCTAGGAGCAAATCTAACAAAATATGTTCAAGACCACCACAATGACAACTATAAAACATTGCTGAGAGGATTTACTAAGATCTGAATAAATGGAAGCTATACCATATTCATGTATTAAAAGACGATTAATATAGCTATTTTCACCAAATTGATCTAGATTCCTGATAAAACTTCCTGCACGCTTAAAAAAATAACCAGCTAATTCTAAAATTTATATGAAAATTCAAAAGACATAGAATATCCAAAGCAATTTTAATAGAGAAGAACAAAGTTGCTGGAATTCCTAACTTAACACTTACCACACTCACATTGGAGAAAAGATAGACATATAGATCAATGGAACAGAATAGGAAGAACAGAAACAGACCTACATATATATGAGCACTTGATTTTTGACAAAAGTACAAAGGCTATACAATAGAGGAAGAGAAGTCTTTCCAACAAATAGAGCTGTATTAATTGCATATCAATATGGAACAAAATGAACACCAGAGTTTATTTCACACCATACACAAAAATTAACTTGAAATGGTTCATAGGCCAAAACGAAAAGCCTAAAAGTATAAAACTATTAAAAGAAAATATAGGAGAATATCTTCGTAACCTTGGATTAGGCAGCACATTTCTTAAATAGAACATAATTATAAAAGAAAAAGTGGATTAAATGAACTTCATAAAAATTTAAAACTTGTTCTTTGAAGGAAACCATTAAATAAATGAAAAAGCAAGGCAAGAATAAGAGAAAAATTCACAACGTATGTATCAAAGAAACTAAATGTAGAATTATAAAGAACTTTTGCAATTCAGTATTAAGAGAACAACCAACCAAATTTTAAAATAAAATATTTGAAAGAATTATTAAACAAAAGAAGATATATGGATGGCTAATGAGTACATGGAAAGATGCTGAACATATTAGTCACCAGAAAAAATAGAAATTAAAACCACAAGATAAAAATTTAAAATATTAACAAAAAACCCTGACCATACTAAATTTTGGTGAGGATGAGGGGAAATTGGAACTCCAGTGCTCTACTGATGGGAATGTAAAATGGTGAAACCATCTCGGAAAATAGATTCTCAGTTTCTTAAAAATTAAACTTAAAACTTCCATAATAACATAACCATTCCATTCCTAGGTATTTACCCAAGAAAAACATCTATCTATGCAAAAATTTGTATGTGCACGTTCATATTGGCTTTATTTGTAATAGCTCCAAATTGGAAAGTTCCTAAATGTGCATCAATGTATGAATGGATAAACCTTCACCATATCATGGAATACTACTCGGCAACAGAGAGGAATATGCTATTATTACATGAAAGACTATTATGTTTAATGACTAAAGCCAGACAAAAATAAGAGAGTGTATATTCTATGATTCAATTTATATAAAAACATTATGAAATGCAAAGTATAATGAAAGAAAGTAGATCAGAGATTGCCTTGGGATGAGGGTGGAAGGAGAGATGGATTACAAATGGTAAGAGGCTTTTGGAGAAGATGGAAGAGTTTGCTATTTTGATTGTGGTCATGGTTTCATAGGCTTAAATATATGTAAAACAGATCAAATTGAATACGTTAGGTACTTTTAAAACTTTAATTATACCTTAACATAGCTGATATGCTTACTCATGAGTAGATAAGACTGAAAGGACTGAAAGTGACAACCTGTTTTGGCGTTTTATTCTCATGATATTCGGTTTGTTTTTCTTTTTTTCATTGTAAGTTCATTTTTTTCCCTTTGCTGGCCTCTTTAAAGACTCTCTCAGCTATATCTCCATTTTCTGTAATTTGAAGACAAACAATAGTGTATGCTACCAAAAGTCTGACTCCCCTTATCAGAGATCTCTTTTTCTCTTTAATTACTAGGCCTCTGACCCAAACCTTATTTCAAAAATCTAGGAAAATATACCATTTTCCCTAATAAACTAAAAATTTACAAATATGAATGTATAAATGACAGATAGGGATGAATGTTAGTCCCTTTTGTTGTTCCTAGCTGATTCGCCTTTTTTTTCATAAGAGATTTATTTTATTTTCTTACAGGCCTCTTCAGAGACACTCCCACTGACATTTATCATCACCTTAAAAAGTCAGAACGTCATGCCTACCAAAATCAGGAAAATTTGACACTCCTATGGGATGTATAAATTAATGAATGTATAAATTAATGTTCACTGTGGTAACTCGGTTCTTTCAGTCACCTTCTGACTTGGCCCCCTGAATTTTACTTTTTCTCGAAAGTCTTGTCCTCACTTCTCCACTTTTGCGGAAACACCCAGGAAAGGGCGCTTCTCTCGGATGCCTTCAATCATATTTTACCAAGATCCCTGAATTTTGCTGCCTCTAGAAGGTTCAGTTCTCATCCCCCATCAGAGACTCTCCTAGAGGAGGGGGGTCTTAATTTGGTTCTTTCTACCTATCGCACTGTGACCTCATTACCAGAACTTTACCACTTCCCAAAAGTTCTGACATCATCTCATTCCCTCAGAAACACCGAAGGGAGGGAATTTAATTCAGTTCTTCACAAAACGTATTCTGAACCCCAACATTGACCCTTACTTCTCCCAGTCTGTCCTTATCCCCATCACCACCCAAAGACCCTGGTGAGGTTTCCTTCAGTTATTCTACCAGTCAAGTTCTGATCTCACTCTCTATCCCAATTATTTTAAAAATTGAGGCTATCTTGGGAAATCAGATTGGTGTAGAAGGTACAGTATTGACATTCAGAGGGACCAAAAGCCCCTTCATGCACACATAGCCTTGAAGAAGTGACTATTTCATCACCTTGCATTTTCAGATCATACTCTCCATCATCCCCTTCCCTTAGACAGATGAAAGATCATTCTAGGTACAAAATGTTTTAAGGCACACAGAGATCTCCTTAAATGTTTCTCAACTGAACATGCAGGGATTCTGATGACTAAAGTGTGAACATTAAACAAACAGCGATTTTTGTTTAAGTTCTGTTTGTTCATACACACCACTGACAATCAATACACACTGCAAGCTTCTCAAATCAGGCCTTGTGGAAGCACTGTGGTGAGACAAGTACCCTGAACTGGGAACTGTGGTCCCAGCTCTACCACTGACTGGCAGTGCGACCCTGGGAAACTATTTTCCTACCTAGTTTGTGAAATGAAATTTGGACTGAAGAAGTGACTTTCAATGTTTTTACCCCGTGAACTACAGTTAGAAATACATTTAAAAACACTTTTATAAGGTGACAATATTTCCTACATGTACAACTAAAACAAGTTTCTGAAAATAATTCTTAACTACTCAAGTGATGGACTGTTTTTTGGTTCTATTCTTTTTTTTGAAATGGCTTGTTGTGACCCACAGAACTGATATCAAGAACCATAACAGGTGACACTCTTTAGTTTGAAGAACACTGGACGGCCTTTAAGATTTCTTTAGGCTGTATTCTAAAAATTAGTTTTGGCATTGGAAATAGATAAAAACAAAATATAATAACCTGTCTTGCTGAGTCTTCCTTGACCTTCTTCAGCTTGCTACAAAAGTCAAATGTTTTGCAACTCCAGATGACAAGTCTTATAGAAAATGGTCCCCTCCCAAGATATACAGTGGGTGGTAGCCCTGGTATTTAGCATCTCTAGACTCCAGTACCCTCATCTGCCAGTCACTATCACTTAATTGATTAGTCTATTTTATGGTCTTGTACTTTTCTACTGTTTTTATCCATTGAATTCAAATAAGTGTCCACCCTACGTTATCAACTTGTTTATATTTTATGGCACTACATGGACATATGTACATACACACGTACTCAATAGTGGCTTCAGACTTTGGTATATGTAATAATTATCTGGGGAGCTTATCTAAAAGGGGAGATATTCCAGAGCCCCACCCTGTGGATCTGGAGGATAGGAGCCAGAGGCCCTACATTCTCAAAACATTCCCCCACCAAGGTATTTTTATGCAAATGATGGACTCACACTCTTTGAGAAACAGTTGGAAGTACATCCTTAAAATGGTTGAGATGTTGATCTTTCCTTACTGATTGGTGGGGGGTAAAAAAAAGTCAAAGTGGATTGAAATTTTGAATCCAAGCAGCTAAGCGAGGAAAGGTAATATCAACAAAAACTAAAAACTAGGGTGGAAGAGGAAAATTGCTTTTTAAATTGCTTTATTGATTTCACATTATGAAAAGAATACTTTTTTTCTGAAAACTAGGTGGAGTTGCCCTGCTGGACAGAAAGTTCTATACTGAGACCAAACTATACTTGGTTAGAAACTGATAAGGGGAAACGCCAAAAGGTTTACAGAAAAGTAAATCACAAAACTACAAGCTTGTAGAGCAGAGGTCACATTATTAACCTCAAGAGAAAATCTTAGAATTCAAGGTATAAGGCAGAAGTCATAATGATTATCAGGTTCAGGAGTTTGGAAGCGCATATGATGTCTCATTTGCTGCTCCCTAGTCCTTCTCCTGATTTCCATCCGCTGCACTACGGTCTTTTCTACATCATCTTCCACTTCATTGTGATCAACATGCCTGTTAGGTATGGCCCATCGAAAATTAGGGACAAGTCGCCTAACCCACCCCAGCCTGACATTTCTGCCAGGCTTCTGGCCTTCGCCCCTTCCCAAATGGCGTGGTTCCTCTCCATTCTGCATGGGGGCTTGGTCCCCGCCTTCGTTTTCCTGTTGAGCATTTTCCACGTTGAGACTTTTTACCGCCTGTTCCTCTTTCGACGCCATCACTCCTAGGAGACAAGAGACACGAGAAAGAACTTTTCCCCCACTCGTGGACTGATCAGCACCGAGGACAGAGGCCCTACTACGCACCTTCTGAGATTCAGAGGCTTGGATTGCAAAGGCTTTTTAAAATTGCATGTTTCCCACCTGAGAGGCTCCGTACGCCCTCTAGGGGGCCCCCAGTCTCATTTCTCCCCCTTCCCTCTGGTTCCCGTCCCCTCCCTCATCCCAAACCCACCATTTTCCCTGCCGATCCATGCCCAAGCCTCTGCAGGCACCAAAATGGAGGACGCGGCGCGGGGGAGGATCCGGGGTCTCGGAGGTTGCTCTCCACTCGTTGCCCACCCCTGCCCGCCACCGCCGTCCCTCGCACCCACCTGGGCCTATCCTTGCCGTCTCCTCCGCCTCCCGATTCTCGCCGCGAGTGCGCCGCCGCGACACTTGGACCCGCAGACCTGCGGAGGGCCGGGGTGGGGGAGCGGGGA
>NW_006440657.1:455326-479005 GCF_000325575.1 Pteropus alecto
CGAACGGCGACGCCCCCGTCCCGCCCCCCTCCTGCCCCTCGGGGTCCTGCAGAGCCCTCGGCCCGCGTCGCCGCCCCTGTCCCCGCGTCCCTTTTAACATCACCAGCCTGGGCCCTGTCGTTGTCCCTTCTTTGTGTGTTCCTGGGCCTTTCTCTGCGGCCAGGGAAGGGCAGTATCTTCTCGGGGGCCTGTGGGCCATCCCAGCTGCTGCTCTGGGGACTCGCCTCTTCCCTCCCAAGCTCCCAGATACACCTCTCTTCCCACTCAGACTCAGGCGTAAAATTTAAGAGGATGCGAAACATTTCGGTAGTGAAAACAAGTCTCATTTTAATGCAATATTTAAAAAACAAAATCAATGAAAGAATATCTATGATGATCAAGATTCCTCACCCACTCCACTGCCGACCTCTGATCTTCCTTGCTATCACTGCCCACAAAAAAGCACGAGGAATGGGGGTGGGTAGGGGAGAGGAGGGCGGGACAAGAAATGAGTCAAGGAGATGGAATTTTTTTCTATTTATTCTTAATACGTTTGTTTGGTTTCTTTTTTGATTAAGATTCATTCCTTTTATATAGTTTACATAAACTTTATATTAACTTTTATGATGGAAAATTTCAAACAAATGTAAAACTAGAACAGTACAGTCTTCCCTGGATATCTGCGGTGGGCCCCAGTGGATATCAAAATCTGGGCATGCTCCAGTCCTTTATATAAAATGGTATAATATTTGCATACAACCTATGCACACCCTTCCAGATTCTTTAAATCATCCTTAGGTTTCTTATAATATGTAATACAATGTAAACACTATGTAAATAATTTACACTGTATTGTTTAGGAAATAATAAGAAAAAAGTCTACATATTCAGTACAGATGCAGCCATCGTGGACCTAACAATATAGCACATGTCAACAGCAGTGTAATATTTTTTTCTGAATATTCTCGATCTGCAGTTGATTGAATCTGACGATGAGGAACCCACGGATACGGAGAACCCACTGTATAAGGAAAGCAAAGGTACTCATTACCCATTGTCTACAGTTAGCAACTCCTGGCCAATCTTATTTCATCTATATCTTTACCCACTTACAACCCTTACAGATTATTTTTGAAGCAAATCTCAGACATAATATCACTTTGCGCATAAATATTTCAAAGTGCATATCTACAAGGACTTTCTTTTTTATGTATAACCATCATACTAATATCACACCTAACAATAATAATCCCTTAATGTTATTTTATGTCCAATCTTTGTTTAAATTTCCAATTCTGTCTATGGTCATGCTACCCTGAACAAGCCGGTTACTGTCTGATCTCAGAAGCTAAGCAGGGTGGGCTTGGTTAGTACTTGAATGGGAGACCACCTAGGAAGACCAGGTGCTGCAGGCTTAAAAAATAAAAAATAAGGGATTGTAAGCTGACAAGGTCCTTGCAATCTGTGAGGTCAACCAAGGGTTGCCTCGCCTATAATAAATGAATGAATGAATGAATGAAAAAAAAACAATTCGGTCATAGTGTTTTTAAACAGTTCATTTGGATAAGGATCCAAATGCGATCTAATACCTAATGCTGTTTTCAAGATACTGTCTTTGTCTTTGACTGTTTCACTATAATGTGTCTTGATGAGTGTATTCTAATTGAGGTTCGTTGAGCTTCTTGGATGTGTATATTTGTGACTTTCCTTAAATTTTAAAGTTTTGGCCATCATTTCGTCAAATAATCTTTCTGCTCCTTGCTTTCTCTTTGCTTTCTCTGCTCCGCAGTCTGGATAATTTCAATCGATTTATCTAAAATTTCCCTGATTCTTTTCTTCTGTCGGCTCACATCTTTTATTGAGCGCTTGTAATATTTTTTTCATTTCAGCTACTGTACGTTTTAGCTCCAGAATTTCTTTTGGTTCTTTTTTATAATTTCTTCCTGTTTATCGATATTCTCTACACGATGAGACATAATTCTCCTGGTTTATTTTAGTTCTTTGACCATGATTTCTTTTAGCTCTTTGAGCATATTAAAGACAGTTGATTTAAAATCTTTGCCTAGTAAATATGTCTGGGCTTTCTCAGGGACAGTTTTTATTAATTTCTTTTTTCCTATGAATAGGTCATACTTTCTTTGCATGCCTCATAATTTGTTTTACTTTCGAAACTAGGTATTTTGAATATTATCATGTGGCACTTCTGGGAATCATATTCTTCCATTTCAAGGATTTGTTGTTTCTGGCGGTTGTGGATTCTTTGTTTGTGTGTTTGGTGACTTTTCCAAACTATTTTTGTAAAGTCCGCATTCTTTCTCATGTGTGTCCACCGAAGTCTGTGTTGCCCTAGCTTAGTGGTCAGCTGATGTTTTGACAATTACTTAAATGTCTGGAGCCAATAAAAGAAAAAAAAAGGAAAAAAAAAAAAGGAGAAACATTCTCCCAGTCTTTGCAAATTGATCTGTGCTGGGGAACTCATTCTATGCGTACTCAGGCCATTTACAACTCTGCATTAGTTTTCACTTCCTACTTGTACAAAGTCTGAAAGTCATCTAGAGGTGGGAGATTTGAGTCTCCTCAGTTCTTTACAGCACAAGCATCTCATTCTGGGCATATATGTGGCCTTCTCAATTCCCCTGTACATTAGTGAACTTTAAAAAGCCCTTATTCCCCCAAATATCTCCTTTCCCAGCCTCTTCCTTCCAGGCTTTTCATTCTGTTACTATTTGTTCTGAGTGTTATCCTTTGCCCTAGGCTGCTGTGGCAAAAGCTACTCCATTCCTGGGAAAGCTGAGTCAGAAAAACAAAGAGAAACCTTTGCACTGGTCCTTCAGGAGAAACTGCCAAACAGGTTGAAGCTCACAGCCACAATTTTCTTGAGAATAAAGCCCGTAATTCTCATTCAGGTACTAGCAATTTTCGCCAGTTGATACGCTGGGGATGGTGGGCTAGCAATTTAAAATACCACAGCATTCTCTTACTGCAATGCACGAGCTTCTCTCTTCAACAAGTTTTCCTCTGGTTGTTGTAAGTTTTGGATTAGATTCCAGAGTTCTGCAAAAGTTCATTCTGACAGTTTTTGGCATGGAACTTTTGAGTTCCCTACTCTGCCATTTTGGCGATGTCTTCACTTTATATATATATATTTTTTTATTCTCTAAAATGTGATGGCTGCGTACAATTTTTTAAAAAAATTTTTCTTCTTTAAGAGAGCAGTACAATATTATACTTGCTTTCTCTCAGGAATTTTTAATAGAATTGTTGGTTAATTATGTTTAGTACTTTGTCACAAACAATATTTGATATATTTGACTTGTTTTAAAAAATTCATTTTAGTTGCTTTCTGAAATGTAGCTGTGGAAATTTCATATTTCTAAATATGTTTAAAAGTTATATGCATGGGGGAGGGTGAAGTGGGTAAAGGGAATCAAATATATGGTAGCTGAAGGAAACTGGACTTTGGGTGGTAAACACACAATAGAATATATAGATGTCAAATTATAATGTACACCAGAAAATTATATAATTGTATTAACCAATGTTACCCCAATAAACTTAATTAAAAAAAAGTTATATGCAAAGTTAAAAACAATAGATGAACATCAAAAGGTAAAAGTCCACGTGCTTGCTGAGGGCAGCACAAGGGGCCATGCGGAGAAGATGTTATTGCTGCCTCTTAGTGGTTGATGTTTGAGGGTGAAGTGTCTCTGGGGTCAAGGTGTCACTGCCACAGACATGACAAAGGTCCTTGTTTTAGTAATCTATACCAGAGAGAAAGAAAATGATGTGCCACAGTTTATAAGTACAAGAGATGATTTTGATAAATTGGTGTCTGGAAAGCTGAGAGAAATTTTGAACATATGCGGCCCATCTCTGAAGGCAGGCAAAACCTGAACTTTTTATTGTTTGCACGAGGACTTCCCCGGCGTGATGACAGTTGGCCTCCGCTAAAAGGCAGCTGGAGTGGATGACCAGGCAAACTGGTATGAAGGCAAAGAAAACAGAGCAGCTATCCCAGCAAGGTGCAGGCAAGTTCAAGACCTGGCGATCTCTTCCGTGGAGGTGGATCCCTGTGGAGATGCCCAGGGGAAGGGGCAGTGCTTGGTCTTAATGAGTATGATGATGTAAAGCAGAAAATAAGGTAGTTGTATCTGCAAAGCTCCATGGAAGCAGGGATCAGGAGGCCTGGCAGAAAGAAGTCCTCTTTGCTTCAGGACAGAACTTCAGGGCATGCCAGTAGATGGAGACTCCTGCCAATGAGGTGAAGCCAATTAGATTTGCCAAAAGTATTGAGAAGAATCTCAAGGGTGCTAGTAGTAAAACAGAAGTCTACATCAGATTCAAGTCTTGGATCGAGGAACAGGAAATGGGATCATTCCTAAGTGTGGCCAAAGGATCCTCTGATCCTTCAGTCTTCTTGGAAATTCACTACAGAGGCAGCCTCGATGCAAGTGAACCAACCCTGGTGTTTGTTGAGAAGGGAATTACCTTTGATAGTGGTGGCATCTCCATCAAGCCTTCTGCAAATATGGACCTCATGAGGGCTGACGTGTTCAGCCATTGTATCTGCAGCCAAGCTCAGTTTTCCCATTTACATAGTAGGTTTGGTTCCTCTTTGTGAAAATATGCCCAGTGGTAAGGCCAAGCCTGGGGATGTTGTTATAGCCAAGAACGGGAAGACCATACAGGTGGATAGCTCTGATGTCAAGGGCAGGCCCATCCTGGCTGATGTGCTCTGCTATGCACACATCTTTAACCCAAAGGTCATCATCAATGCCGCCACCCTAACAGGTGCCATAGACATAGCTTTGGGGTCCGGTACCACTGGGGTCTTTACCAAGTCATCCTAGCTTTGGAACAAGCTATTTGAGGCCAGCATTGAAACGGGACCATGTCTAGAGAATGCCTCTCTTTGAACACTATACAGGACAGGTTGTAGACTGCCAGCTTGCTGATGTTAATAATATTGGAAAACATAGAACTGGAAAAGCATGCACAGCTGCAGCATTCCTAAAAGAATTTGTGTCTAGTCTGAAGTGGGCACATTTAGTTCTAGAAGGTGTGATGAGCAACAAAGTGAGGTTCTATATCTGCAGAAAGGCATGACCAGGAGGCCCACCAGGACCCCAATAGAGTTTTTGCTTTGGTTAAGTCAAGACAGTGCTTAGTTCAGATACCCTAAAATTCCTTCATTTTGTCTTAAATGGTCAGTTGAGCTTCAAAATATTTTGGAATGGATGAAAATCTTTTAAAGGAAACAAAAGATGGTATTTAAAAATGTAGGACAAAATGAAATTTGTATGCCTTGATTTTTTTCATTTTCATGCAAGAGATTTAATAAGATAAAGCTAATATCTTGGCAAGTATTTTTAAGATATTCTATATATGGATGATGAATTAAAAAAATCTAATAACTTTTTTAGAGTATATGTTTTTAACTGAGGAACAAAATTGTATTTCAGATTAATGACACTAGGAATACAAACAAACTAAAAGTTACTATACAGTTGTCCAAAACAATAAATCCAGTTTTTTGTGCTCTCTGGGGGAAAAAAAGGTAACAAAAGTCTTGTTACCATTGTGAGTAGTAACTATTTGGGTACTCTTTTAGTGTTTCTAAAAACAATAATGCAATTTAAAAAATTACATCTGTTCGAAAGAAATTTTCTTAAGTATAAAAGTAAACTTTTTTTTCCCTTTTACCTCATGCTCTTACTGTGTCTGCTGAGTGAATATATTCCTTCTCTCAAGTCTCTTAAAAATAACATAGAAAAATGAACAGTGAACAAAAATAACTCATATAACAAAAGATCCAAAATTATCAAAGTGCATCATTATAGAAGATAATTAGCCCTGGCAACATTGAAAAAAAAAAAGCATCTGTTGCAACAACACCTCCCAAACACAAGAAACCAGCTCATTATACAAACACACTTGCTCTACAAAGCCAGACTCAGTTGTTATCCAGAAATTACCAGTCCTCAAAATGAAAGAATTTGCATATTGAAACTCAGAGCTCTACTACTTAAAATATACCACATAGACTTTGGGAGTGAAGTTTCATTTCATTAATGGCCAGTTGACTTTACATCACATCAACTTCATTTTCCAGCCGTAATTGCAGAGAAGAGACTGAAATGCAAGTTTTCTGACTCCGAATTCAGTATATTTTTCACTACACAAGAATGCTTCTCAGTTCAATTCTCCATATTACAGATGACTGAGATGAAGTTATTCTATATCCTTCAACATTCTTCCGTGTCCCCTAATATGCAAGGCATGGTCTGTAAAACAACCTAAACTTGAGTCCACAGCTTTGCCACAACGCTTTCCACACATGGAAACATATGTGGAAAGATAAACATCAACTTAAGAATGTGGTTACCTGGGGAGAGGATGAGTGAATACAAAGGGAGGACAGCTCAGCTATATTCATATCATGTGATTACTTAAAAATTAAATGGAATACTTTTCATACATGTCAGGGAATGAAGTAGCTGTATTTTCAATGACAACTATAGCCAAGACTTATTTTTAAGTGAAAATCAGATTGGTATACATCATGCTATTCCACTAAATGTATTTATAAATATATAATACACGTGTTTCGATATATGCATAGTAAAACTTTGAAGTCTACATATTAACTTGTTACACTTTCTATATCATTCTATGGTTATCTGGTTATCATGCTGCATATCAAAGAGGCCCCAAATTAGTAGCTTAAAACAACACTTTAAAAAAATTATTATTGTTGTTATCATCATCACTATCATCATCATCTCTTATAGTTCTGTGGATTGACTGGACTCATCTGGATGTTTTTTCCATGGCATCTCTTATGAAATTGTGGTTAAATTTCAGCTGGAGTTTTGAGCATCTGAAGACTTAAATGGGCTATATCTCCTGGCAGTGGATGTTGGCTGTTGGCAGGGAGCTCAGCTGGGGGGCTGTTGAGCAGAGTGTCTAAGGTGTCAACATTAAGGTGTTCCTGTTACCTCTTTCCATGCAACAGACCACAACAAAATTTGGTGTGGCTTAAATAACACCAGACATTAATATCTTTCACGATTCTGAGTTGACTGGGCTCAGCTCAGCAATTGTTCTGCTCCACATGGTTTTGTTTGGGGATGTCTAGCAACCTGGAGGCTCAACTGATGGAATATCCAGAGTGGCTCACTCACAGGGGTGGCAGCCAGAGCTGGAATAATTTTGCTCTGCCTAATTAGTACATTTTCCATAGCAACAGAATTAGAAAACAGACAAGAAACACTATATACACTGTTTTGCCTTTTGCATTTGCTTTACATAATAATATATCTAAGATGTCATTCCATACCACTATGTATACAATTACATCTTTCTCTCAAATGGCTGACATGTCTATGTATTCAACCATAACCCTATTGATGGACATTTGGGCTAAATCCATCTGCTCTGGGCTAAAGAGGACATTGTGTTGAACAGGACAGTGCCTAGGTACTTAGGGGCTTACATTCCTAGTGGTTTGTATGCAGAGGGAAGCAGGCTATTACGAAAAGAGGGATAAGTCTAACGAAGTGAGAGGGTTGCTTGTCTACAACAGATAGAACCCATAAACATCTACTCCACAGAATTCTGTTTTGGGCTATTAGACCCAAGGCTGGGCCTGCCCTGAAGAGGTTCATCCTGGGGTAGCATCTTGTAGAGGAAAGAGCACTGCTGAATCACTTGACAAACAGCCTGGCTGTTAATTCTGGGCTCTGACATGCAGTCACTGAAAACTCTTATTAAAGTTCATGTATTGGGAGCTCCTTATTGCCCATTTTTGTTCACCTTTCCCTTTCACACCATGCTCTCTCCTTAGGCAGTCATCTCATCTATACCTATATCTTCGACTGCCATTCACTCATGTATGATTCCTGCATTTCTCTCTCTAGCTCAGCCTCTGATCTAAATATCTTGCTGCATTCTTAACATTCCCAGTGAGGTATACAGAGTACTGAGAAATCAAGATGGATCATCGTGTTCCCTCCAAAAAGGGTCCATCATGTTCTCTCCAAAAAGGTTCCCTCCAAAAAGGGTGTTGCCCATCTTAGTTAACATGCCTATCTGTCACACAGATGATCAGGTGAAACATCTGAGAATCACAGTAACACTTCCATCTTATGCATCCCCACCCAATTCTCAAAACTTTCATGAGTTCATCTATTTGTTCATTCATGCATATGCCTATTTATCTAGTAGAGAGAGGAATATTGTTGGTTTCAAAGAGAAGGGAAATCATCACACAGTAACAGTCCTGGAATATGCGATCCATTGCAATGAGAAGGGGCCATCTTAGGAAGATTTGTTACAGAGAGAAAGTAGGGAGTATAGTTGCTGATTCAGGCAAGTTGGTAGGTTTGGTAATGGGAGCACATAGACAATCCGTTCTGTGAGAACATCTACTTTTCCTAAGAAACAAGAAGCTGAAAGAGCACTTAAGAATGTTGAGGTGTGAGAGAGTGTTGAAGGTTTGTGCAGAGAATAGATGTTGTGCCACAGTGGTCTCAGATATTGAGAAAGTATATTGACTATGTAAATGTGGTAAGATTGCCGGCCAGGCCTGAGTACTGCCCCATATCCTGCAACGGCTTCCCTTCTACCTTATCTTCCCACTTTTTCCACCAGGCTCCAGTCACACTCTTTTTTGTCTTTTTCTGGAACAAGTCATACTCACTCCTACTTCAGAATGTACTGTTCCCTAGTCTAATCTCAAAAGATATTCACACTCACACAGATTTTTCTTGTCATCAAGGTCTCAGCTGAAAAGTCACATCCATAGTGTGACCTTCTCTAGTGATAGAGCATGGCACAACTTCAGGGATCATCATGCATGGCGTAGTCCAAGTAAGTGATGGTCTTTGAAGTCGTTAAACTGGGTGGCCATGGACATCCTTGGCTGCCTTCTCCATAAATATTATTTTCTATCCCATTTCCCTGTTTTATTTTCTTCATGGCACTCTTCACCCACTGAAATTACATTGGTTATTGTTTATTTTATGTGTATCCAAAGGAGAACGTAAGCACCATAAAGGAAGAGGCCTTTCCTGTTTTGTTGCCTAGTAGCCAGCCAACCTATGAGGCAAAGAGTAAGTACTCAGTAAACAAGTGCTACATGTCTGGATTGTTATTTACCAGATACACCAAAACAGAAACAGATACTTAAAGCTGAGTGGCAAAACCAATTGACACTGGAATCAGAGATCACAGTATGCCAAATAGTTAAAGATATCTTGGACATTACCTATTTAGCAATTCTCGAACTATAGGAGACATCAGAATCTACCAGGAAATGCATATTCCTGAGCTTCAATCCCCAGGGAAGGGATTCAGCAGGTCTGGGCTGAGGTCTCAGAAGTTGTAGTTTTAACAAGATACCAGATGCTTCTAATAAAGGTGGCTGTGGCTCATGCTTAGACCAACCCATACTTTTAAAAATGGTGTTTTACTAGGGGAAACTGCTTCTATACCATTAATCTGTTACCTATCATGCAGAGTTCTATTATATCTTCAGTTTGACTGCTGGTGTAATTACTGGGAAGCTCAATATTCATCTAGGACCTTAGATCGATTGTCCAGATGGGATCTCATTTACTCTTTCTAACTATTTCTTAATTGTATATGAGATGGAGGCTTATTTCATACTTCCTGTTTTAGAACCTGCTTGTAGAAGTTAGTTTAAAAATGTTTTTGCTTCGGCAATGTAAAATATGGCCTTTGGGTGACAATGGATGTGTCAATGCAGGCTCGTTGATTGTAACAGATGTAGCATTTTGAGGAGGGAGGTTGATAGTGGAGACAGACTGTGTGTGGGAACAAGGGGTATATGAGAACTCTGTACTTTCTGCTCAATTTTGCCTTGAATGTAAAACTGCTCTACAAAATAAAATTTATTTAAACAAACAAATATTGTTAATGCTTTGATTTTCTCTCCTTGCTAAAACGGTAGACTTGGAAAAAATTTAGAAAGTAAAGGTCTTTGCCACTCTGGTGACGAGAAGTAAAATCGCAATTTGAACGTCACAGTTGAGGACAACAGATTAGGAAAGGATGAGAGAGAACCAGGGGTTCCTTAAACCCATCAGATGGATTTTTCTACATGTGAAATGTAGCACAAGACCCTTTGCTGCCACTGCTATTACCTCTGTGGTCTCTGAGCCTCATGACAGACATACCCGGACTTAGTAAAATTTGGGATGATGCTATACATAGTTTCTAATCTGCCCCCCCGCCACACTTCATGTTTAGTTGTGAAGATATTTTCAGATAAATAAATTTCTCTCTATGACAATTTTGTGCATAAATTTAAAGACATATTTCCATCTCCTCTTTGAAATGTTATTTTTCTTATAATTACATAAGTAATAAATCCTGGTTGTAAAGTAAATTCACACAACACGAAAATATATAACTTCTATATTTCCTCATAGCCCTAGAAATATCCATTATTTGTAGTTTGCTGTATGCTCTGCCAATTATATATTATTTGAATAGCTTTATAGTAAGACTTTTTGTGAGAGAAAGTCCTCCACACTCAGCCCCCTGAATTCAGTGTTTGCACATTGTCCTGGCAATGCAGAAGAGTCAGGCAAACTAAAAGCTGAATGTTCCTAATCTTTATTTGAATGATTAGGCCTCAAACCCTCTATTTTATTTATTAGACCTTCCCTTTTCATCATTAATATGAACTGATTTATGTTCCCCTAAGCTTTATCTTCCTCTCTCTCATCTCATTTTTACAAACAACGAACTTCTCAACAAGGTCGGGGGAGCTATAGTCACTGTTTTCCACTTTCCAAACTCCTTGTCATTCCTCAATCCACCCTTGTCTATTGCCTCTCCATTCTGCTGAATCCGCTCTCAACAAGGTCACCAGTGGCATCATTGTTATAAAAACCACATTGGTTCCTTTCAGCCCTTATCTGTAGTGTGAGCTCATATTTATTTTGTTTCTGATGAAAACAATACATTTCTTGTTTTTTTGTTGTTGAAAAAAATTGCAAACTTGAAGAAAGTTGCTGGTGTAGAACAAAGAATCCCCGCCCCCCCCCCACCTTTCCTGGACTATATGTAAGTAAGTTGCTAATGTGATGCCCCATAGCTCCGAAATAGTTTAGTGTGTATGTCTTACAGATGAGAACATTCTCCTATATAACCACAAGACAACCGTTAAAAAAGAAAATTATCGTTAATAATATTTACCGCAAGCTAATCCTCAGACCCTGTTCAGATTTCACCAGTTGTCCCAATAATGTCCTTCACAGCAAAAAGATCCAGGACAGAATCTTGTACTGTATACAGTTATTATGTTTCTTTATTCTTATACAGTCTAGAAAAGGTCCTCAGTTTTGCCTCGACTTTCATGACCTTGACACTTTAGATTGTGGGCCAGTTATTTTGTAGATTGCCCCTTGATTTGGGTTTGTCTGATGTTTCCTCATGATTTTATGTAGCGATATTATAGAAGATGCTGTATTTTCCTCATTGCATCCTAGCAGCCAGTGTATAATTTGGATTTTCCTATTACTTATGATATTCTACTTTGGTCACTTGATTAAGGTCTTGCCTCCCAGTCTTTCTCACTATAAAGAAACTCTGCAATTAATAAGCATTTGACACTATTTACTAATAATACATTTATATCGTGGGCTCATGTTTTCCTGTGTAATTGAATTGCCCATAGTATATTCTATTGTTATTGTTTTGATGCTAAGATTGTTCCTCTTCGAGTTGCTTTTTTGTGTCCTTTGAATATGCTCCCAGTCTTCTTTGAGCACTTCCTTACTATTTGGCACAAAATATCCCCAAATCATCTTGTACTTTCTTTGTCCCAGACTTGAAATTAAACATTTCTTCAAGGAGCCATGGTTCATTTTAATTAGGAAAAGTATTTAGAAAGCAAGATATAGGCACTAGGTGGCCCTACTGCTATTAGAGTTTTGTTGCTCCCAGTTTTTCTCCGTGGACAGAGCTAGGGCACACACACTCAGAAACACAATTTTTACATTTAATTTTTTTTCCCTAGATCTCTTTAAACACCTTGGAAATTATTGGTTCCCATTCATAATTCCGATTCCATTCCAACACTCTTGGGTTCATTCCAATTTTTTTCCATTTTCATATTTGTAACTCCCTTCCCCAACAGTGAGAAAACCTGTTTCCCAATTTCCTTAATATATTTACTTATGTATCGATATGCCTTTATGCAATCGCCAATCACCTGTATGAATGTAGATAATTTCTCATTGCAGATACTATCCGTTCTCCTCCACTGAAGACCTTTTCACCTGAATCAAGCTCTTATACCCTGAGTAGCCAATGCCACTACCTCCATCACCATGAAGACGCCCTCCTCAAATTTCCTGTGCTCTGACAATCCAAGCCAACCTGCCTCCTGCATGAAGGCCCTCCTCCTCTCCCCACTTGAACTCCAAGCAGTGGTGACTGACCATTGCAGTTTTCCTAAAATTATCTTGCTTTTAGCACTGAAATCTTTGCGCAACAGGAAATCCCTCCTCAGAATGCGAAAAGTTATGGTTTTGGCAATGCGTGCAGAAGATTGAGGAAGAAGTACAAAATCTACAAGGCGGCCAAAAATTAGGAAATAAAAGCAACATTGTTTTTAGTGTCAAATGAGTAAGACATAGATTATCCATTTTCTCTAGACCCTGTTGCTAGTTTTTCTCTACTACTAATGTTGGAAATTATATTTTGTGTTTCAAAATAATGGATCATCTATTGTTGTATCACTTCGAGTGGTGTACCTTAAGTGTGTATTGTAATAGTGAGCAATAACACTCTGTATTTATCTCTGCTGGTAGATTAATCATGGTGCTTTTTATTTAGATAGTACTATTTAATTGTGACCATTTCAATGTACTGACTTTGTTTTCTAAAAGTTCAAATCGGGAAAATGAGAACAATTGAAATACCAATGGCTGCATGAACTAGACATCACTAAAAAAGTAGACTAAATAACTACGTTATTTTAATGACAGATAGTGGAAGCATCTATAAAACTTGACTTAGGAAGGCAAATACTAAAATAGGTCCCCATCCCCCAGGTCACAGACGGGTAAGGTTTTGTGTTGGTTAGGAACCCGGGCCGCATAGCAGGAGACGAGCGGTGACTAGCAAGCAAAGCTTCATCCGTATTTGCAGCCGCTCCCCAGCACTAGCATCCCTGCCTCAGCTCCACCTCGGATTGTCAGGCATTAGATTCTCATAGGAGCACCCGTCCCTGGTGCCAAAAAGTTAAGGGACTGCTGTACTAAAACAGAACATGCTATACAATATGCAGAAAAGAATTTTGAGTTAAGCATCGTGGAGGAAGTGATGTGGAAGCGCATATGAAGACTGAATCTTACAATTACAGGACGAGACAGGCAAGTTTTTCTAAATCAGTCTCCCCCCACCACCATCCCATGAAAAGACACCATGTTCAGTTAAAAATAATGGCAGCTGAATTAACTTGGGCATACTAAACAAATGAATTACATTACCATATAATTATTTTGATTGCTCTATGAAACTGAGTAAAATTATATTCAGTGACCTAGAGGATGCAACTAAAACTTCCTGTGGATGAACAAAAGGGGAAATCTTGATAACAAATGTGAAGGTCCCTTACAGTATAGAACCAATTCTGTCAGATCTTACCAACAGTCATGCTTTCTACAGTAGATAAAATGATGCCTCAGATCATGGCCAATAAAACTGGGGAGGAAAATCCTCTTTAGCACTTAGGAACTTTGGTTTGAAAAATGGAGATTTAAACTGTCTTTATTATTTCTATAATGATTTTAATGCAACCACAGAAAACATAAAACAAAATATGTTATATCTTGTCCAAATTCAAACTAGATTTTGATCACATATGAGCACATTTGGAAGATGGTGTGAATGTAAGATTTGGCAAATTGAATTCAGTCTATAAACTCGATATCAAAGAAAATGAGAGGATCTTACCTGTTAAATACTGTGTATTATTGTACATAACATGGTAAAAAGATATGTGATTTACTTACCTGTGACTTTAAGTCTTTCATAAGGAAAGTTTTGGTAACTTTTCAGTTTCCTAAAAATGAGCAGAAGCTCTCAATGAGATTTTGGACTGTATGGAAATGGAAAGAGATAGTCTCCTTAGGCATGTGCCTATAAGACACGTATCATTGTTGCTGGCCGTACAAAAATATGTTAAAATGTTGGCAAGACAGAAAATCAAACTTCCAAAGTGTTTGTAAAGTAGAAGAAGAATGTCCTTCTGTAATTTGGAAATACATTGAAAAGGAGAACGGAGAAAAGAATTAAACTAACACTGAAATTTGAATGCTATTTCTCCAAAACTGTTCTGATGATCTTGGAAGAGGCCATAAGGTACCTAGAAAAGGATAAGCTTATAGTATTTAATTTTCCCACTACATAATATAAAAGAAGAATGTCCTAAACACTTCAGATAGTTCAGACAAGTTCATGGAAAAGGAACAGAAAGTGAAAAAATATCTAACTGCATCATGGGACAGAAAGAATATGTCATTGCTACTTTTAAATTAAATGTTGGTGATATCTGTTTGATCCATCTAATTTATGTTCTTAATTTCAAAAGTCTTACATTTATATATCTTAATAACAAGCAATAGAGAAGCACTTCTGGAATGTTATGGTAAAGACCTCTGAAAATCCACTCCTCTATAAAAACAATGAGAATGCCGACAGATAAACTTGTCAAAATCATTTTTTCAGAACTTTGGAAGTTAACCAAAGGCTAAACAATCCAAGAAGCATTTATCTAAGAAAATCGGTTAAATCTCAGTAAGAACAGTGAACTTTCCATCAGAGATCAGGAACTAAGCAAAGATACCTACTGTCACCCCTCTAATGCAATATAGTCCTGGAAGTTCTAGTCAGTGCAATAAGGCAAGAAAAAGAAAGAAAAGCATACAAATTAGAAAAGGAAGTAAAATATCTGTCCCTATTTGCAGATGACATGATTTTCTTTGTAGAAAATCCCAAAGAATCTAGAACAAAACTCCTAAAACTGTTAACTGTGTTGAGCAAGGTTCCATAATACAAGACTGACACAAAAATCAATCACATATTAACAGTGAACATGAAGAAACTAAACTTAAAAACACAATACCATTTATAATCACTCCAGAAAATATTTAGTAGTACATTTTACTAAATGTGTATAGGATCTATATGGTGGAGATAACAAAATGCCTATGAAACAGATCTAAGAAGATCTAAACAAATGGCAACAACTGTGTTCATGGATTGGAAGATTTGACCAAGTAAAATGTCAGTTTTCCCCAAATTGATGTATAGGTTTAATATAATACTGTCAAAATTCTAGCAATGTTTTAATGGACATAAACAAGTTATACTAAAATGGCAAATAAGTAAATGAAAAGATGCCTAACATAATAAAACATCAGGGTGGCGCAAATTAAAACCACTCTGAGATATCACTACATCTATCAGAATGGCTAAAATAAAAATAGTGACAACAACATAAGCTGACTGATGAGGATTGCAGAAACTCCATCATTCAAACATTGCTGATGCAAAACTAGTTTAGACTCTTTGGAAAACAGTTTAGCAGATTTAAAAACAAAACAGGCAATTACCGTACATTACTATACCACTCAGCAGTTGTACTCTCAGGCATTTATCTCAGAGAAAAGGAAACTTATGTTCACACACAAAAAAAATTGTACATTAATGTTCATAGAAGCTTTATTTTTCTTAGAAAAAAACTGGAATTAGCCTGGATATCCTTCAATAGGTGAATAGTTAAACAACCTGTAGAAAATATGTAACCCAGAATACCACTGAGCAATAAAAGGGTATGAACTATTGATACATGCAACAACTTGGTGAACCTCCAGGTAATTACACTGAGTGAAAAAAAAAACAATTCCCAAAGGTGACATATATGTGATTCCACTTACATAACATTTTTGAAATGACAAAAAATTTAAATCAAGAATATATTCATGGTTGTCAGGTGTTAGTGATGAGGGCATAAGGGTGGGAGGAAGGTGAGTAGGGTTAATGGGTGACAGGAGGAATCACTGTGGTTTTTGAACTGTTTAGTACTTTTACTGTAGTGGTGGCTAAATGAACATATACAGGCAATAAAATTTTATAGAACCTAACACACACACATAAAAACTAAAAGTAAAATTAGGGAGATCTGAAAAAGATCAGTGAATCTGTTGATATATGGGTTATGATATTATACTATAGTTTTGCTAAATGTTACTACCATTGAGGGAGTATGGGGAAAATGCAAATGAGATGCTTCTATCATTTATTTACAATTGCATGGGAATCTATAATTGTTTCAATTGAAATTTCAATTGAAAAAAATTAGAGCTGTTAGTTTCCACTTAAGATGCAGAAAGTTGGAAAGAATGTAGTTCTCATCCTTGCAACAAAATGCCAGACAAGCTGCAACTTCACAAGTTTATGAACTATAGGAAACTAAGATTACAAGGCAAACATAACCTAAAATCTACAGAAAGACATATGAGATGCAATCATTTGCTTACATGGACATATGTTGGATATCATTCAATGCAAAAAGAAGAATTTAGCTAGAATGTTCAACCAATTACTAAAGTATTGATAAGCAAAAGAGTATAGACTCTCTGGAAACAACAGACACAAGAAGAATTCTCAGCCATTTTTTAGGGTCTTTTCCACACATTTTACTGAATGCTTGCACGAATGAATGGAATCAGAGTAAGAGACAGGAGAGAGCCTCCCTAAAGATGCAGAATTGGGGAAGGGGAGCAGAAGCTATTGTGGAATAGCTATGAAGCTCTCCTTGTTTCCATATTCCCATTTCCCTAATTGAACAAAAATCTTAAGCTGCTAGAGAAAGGGCATGAAATCCTGTTGCCTTCATGGTACAAATGAAAACTCACTGCAGCTGATGGAAATTAACAGAAAAATATTCCTTGCCCCTGTGGAAAGGCAGAATACATCCTGGATCCAGATCATTAGTGATCCTTTACTCTTGGACTAGGGGGCAGGATCACCGAGAGAGACCTACCTCAAGGCACATAGAAACAGTGCCAACTGAGGCTGAACCAGAACAACAAAAAATGCTCTCCATTCTGCTGCTATCACCTGGCTAGAAAATGTCAGATAACAAATAACACCTCTGAGTGTCAAGAGCATGGAGGAAGGCCTTTTCTGAGGTTCAGGCAAAAAGAGTACTTAAAGCCAAATGAAGAGCAGGCATTGGAAAATGTGTCTAGCAAACCAGCCCCTACCCTAAACACAAGTTGATGTTGGAAGAATTTGAAACCTGTGTTGGCACTGAGTGTAATGATAACACAAACAAAACACAGCTCAACTTCTAACTAAATTGACTCAACACCCCACATGAAAGTCCTAGTAAAAAAAGTCATAATTATTTCCAGGCATAAATTCTCTCTGTCTCCACTGCCCCAAAGAAGAGATCCAGCTTTCAAACAACAAAAAATAAGAAAGACAACAAACTGTCAACAGACAAATCAATAAATTTAGACCCAGGTATGAATGATTAAAATGTTGGAACTATCAGACAGGGAATTTATAATAAATATGAGTGATACAGTAAAGGGTGTAGGAGAAAAGGTAAACAACATGCAAGAAAAGATGGTGAATTTAAGCAGAGCATTAGAAACTATTAAAAATCAAGTAGAAATGTTAAAAATGCAAAACAAGATATAGAAGATGAAGAATGCCTTCTATGGGCTTGTCAGTAGATTCAGTGAAGCCGAGGAAAGAATCAGGGAACTTGTTAAAAGAATAAAAAATCCAGCAACCAATAATGTTACAGTTATAATGTCTACAATTCAGTCAAAAATTGCAAGGCATGTAAAGAAGCAGGATAATATGACAGGGAGAAAAAAATCAATAGAAGCAGACTCAGAAATGGCACAGAAAATTAATAGACAAGGATGGTAAAACAATTATTATACCTATATCTTACATGTAAAAGAAGCTAGAAAAAAGCATGAGCATGTTAAGGAGACTCATGTATGATTTAAAAAGAGACCCAAATCAAACTTCTGGAGAAGAGAAGTACAATGTTTGAGATGAAAAATAAACTGAATAGGATCAACAGCAAATTAGACTCTCCCTAAGGAAAAGGGATAAGGGTCAATTCAGGAGGAAAAGTTTATAGAGGGGTATGAGAAAACTGTTTTTGGTGATGGATATACTCACTATCTTGAGTTTGGTGAAGATTTTACAGTCATATATATAATGGTCAAAACATGCCTACCTATATTTTTAATGTGTGCAGTTTACTGAATGTCAAATATACTTCAATAAAGCTGTTAGAAAAACAAAAGACATCACTGCAAACCTATTACAATTGCTAAACTAATAAATAGAGACAATATCAAATGCTATTGAGAATGTGGAACAACTAGAACACTCATACATTGCTGGTGGAAATGCAAAATGGTACATTCTGGGAAACAGTCTGGCAGTTTCTTATAAAGGTAAACATTACATTTATTATGTGACCTAGCAGCCCCATTCATAGGTATTTACCCCACAGAAATAAAAACTTATGTTCACACTAAAACCTGTATACAAATGTTCGTAGTGGCTTTATTTTTAATTGTCAAAACTTGAAACAACCCAAGTGTCCTCCATCTAGAGAATGGATAAATAGCTGTGGTTCCACTATACCATTGGATATTACTTAGAAATATTAATGACCAAACTATTGATATACAAAAAATCATTATGCTAAGTGAAAGATGCCAGACAAAAAAAGGTACACATTGTATGAGTTCATTAGTATGACATTCTGGAAAAAAACAACCCCACAAAATTATAGGATCAGAAAACAAATTAGTGGCTGTTAGTGTCTGGGAGTAGGGGAAATGAGTTGACTGCAAAGAAAGCTAGGGAATTTTTTGGCAAGATGAAACTCGTGTATATCTTGATTGTGGTGGTGGTTACCCAACTGTATGCATTTGCCAGACTCTCAGAATTAGACACTAAAAGGCATGAATTTAACTTTACCTAAGTTATACCTTAATGAAAATAATTTTAAACACATGCATTTTGTTAATTGAAAAACATAACTAGCAGATCAATGTTATTCTGTGATTCCAATTTTGCATTTAAAAACAAATAAATAAACTAGTCAGTGAATACACTGATGTATCTGTGTATGTATGTGTACTTGCATATGTATAGAAAATCAAGTAAAGACCAAATGATAATAATGGTTATCTTTGGAGAGTGGGATAGGAGAATGTTCATTAGGAGAAACTTCACCTTGTATGGCTATGGGACAGTGTAAGCCCCACCTAAATTATTTATATTTATAATACATTACAAAACAGCATGCATGGAAGATGTTCTTTTATTCTGATAAGCAACAAGGGTACTGAGGAGAATAAAAATGACATTCAATATGCACTTAAAACATATTTGTCTAAGTTGCTGTTCCATTACAATTAATGTAGGAATGATAACTAGCTCCATATGACTTGTGAACTAAAATGTAAAAAACGTAGTTATATTCAGTGGAATATAGCTAAAAATGTCAATAAATGTTATCGATGTTCCTTCTGAGTTATAATTCATTAAAGGAAAATGTCATGCCTTGGGTGAACAATAATAGTATCTTTTAAAGAAATTAATATGTTCAGGAACTGTGGCTGGGTGTGATTATAATAGGGAAAATGTCAGGGGGGAATCTGGGCCTATTGTCATGAACAGAAAAAGAATTTTAGGTGTTTCAGACCCAGGCAAGGAAAGTGGGACTGTGTGTCTCAGCGACTTTTATCCTCTCTTAGCTGGACCAATAGATGGGCCTGGACCCCATGAAAGAACAGCTGGCCCCCAACACTTTTCATCTCATACAATACAGTCACTACAGTGGGAGAATCAGGAGAGTCTCACCTGCCAGTCCAAGGCCTGTCACTGTGTCCTTATCACCGTCACAAGCCCAACTTCAGGTTTCCATAGTAACAAGGACACGTTTCTGTCACCTCAGCAGCAGAGATTCCATCCAGGAGGCTGCTCTTCATGTCTTTTCTACTTTGTTTACATGAAAGGGCACATTTTTGACCTCAGGGTTCAACACCTTCCTGGCTGACACAAATAAACTGGGTCACACCTGTTTACAAATGCTCTAGTGCCTTGACAGAACTCACAGGTAAAATGCAAATTCCAGACTATGGGCCCCTGTCTTCCTATCCTTATCTGGGGCCTTGTACTAACTCTGCTATACTAGCCTCCTTCCATCCCAAATGGGCCAAGCTATTTCCCACTCCAAGCCTTTGCACATGCTGCTCTTCCTGCTCATACTTCATGTTGTCTTTTAAATGTAATTTCTCTGAGAGGATTTCTGTGCCCCTCCCCCACCAATTAGATCCTCAATGTTATTCTCTTATAGGACACCTGACTTTGCTCCATAAAGGACACTTGAGTAAAATCTTGATAAATGATCAGAAGATTTGTTTCATATCAACTTATACCATTGTGTATTGTGAAGGTAAGTGCAATGTCCTACATGACATGTGTCCTGGGTGAACTTTCCTTCTAAGTTCTTAGGCAAGGAAGAAAGTGGGTACTTGGTCTTTATTTCCCTCTGAGCCTCAGATTCCTCTTTCATAATATGGGAATAACCAGGCTCACCTCACAATGATGTTGTATTAAATTAGGCAATGCCTTTGCAACTGTGAATGAAAAAGTGGCCAAATACT
Source organism: Pteropus alecto (assembly GCF_000325575.1). NCBI lineage: Eukaryota > Metazoa > Chordata > Mammalia > Chiroptera > Pteropodidae > Pteropus > Pteropus alecto. The sequence continues at coordinate 476,062 of NW_006440657.1, forward strand.
AAACCTGATAAGTTTAGGGGAGGCCAGCATGGTGGGCCTTACAAAGTCAGAGACCAAAATTAACCACATAGTCTGAACATATGAATTCCTAACTAAAAGTGGGCCGTGGCAGGTAGTCACATCAAGGACTGTAGCTTCCTTGACAAGGGTCAATCTTTACCTTAAGTAATCCTGTCTATTGTCTTTTTGTATCTAAGATAACATACCCTTGGAACATTAGAACAATCCTCCTTTTCTGGACCCCTTAGGGTACAACCTCCACAGTAGAGCACAAGATCACAGAACCCCTCATTGTTATCTTGTTCCCCAAATATCATCTCTATGTGTTGTATATGTTAATTATTAAATATCCTGTACTTACCAATGTAAAAAAAGTATGTGTCTCTGTTTTACTTTTTATCCAATCCCAGAAGTTTCCCTGCTTTGCTTTCTCCTGCCCCCTTAATCTACCACCAATGAATTTCATGTAACCCTCCTTATGTCTCCTCCTTTGAGTCTAATGTATAAAATAAGCTGCAAAACTGTCATTCTCTGGAGCATTTTCTCAATCTGTTAGGATTTTGCTTCTGGCAATTGTCAGTTTGACTCAAATGAACATAAAAATTCTCTACAGGTCTCAACATTTCTTATGTTTACATAAGCAGTTGCATGAGTAACCCTGTTGTTATTGGGAATCTATGAAATGTATATGTGTTCAAGGAATTTCTTATTTCCACCACCTCCTGCCCCCATTTCATATTCTGGAGGCTGAATGTACAAAGTAGCTCTCAGGATAGAGCTGAATGTGTTTCCAAAGGAGTGAGAAATATTGGAAACCCACACCTCTGTACTACTACTCTAGCAGACCTCTCCTACAAACCAGAAAATCTCTCAAACTTAATCCCTAAGGTAAAATATTATCAGAGAGTACTGAGCTGGTGCACGGGCCTCTAGAGCTTAATCAAAGAAATAGAACTCCTGCCTCTGATCAGAAGAAAGAAAGATGACAGATTCAGAGGGTGTGAGACTGCCTATAAATGGAAAGGACTGTGGGATTCATTCAACAGGATGAGAGGTATATTCTTCTTTATCTGTGACTAGAATGCTTGATAGAATTCTAAGATTGTGACTGAGATTCTGTAGGGCAGGGCATTGGAGAGAGTCAGGAGCTCTTCCAGGTCCCAGTGCCTCAGCCATCTCAGGGTCCAACTGAGCATCCATCACTCTTCACACCTCCAGTGACCCAGGGGCTGCAGAGGTCATGGTAATGGTTGCACATGGTCCAGGTCCTTGCGGAAGTTATGGTGACCTCTGTGGAACCTCCTTAATTTATAAAGAGGAGGAAGGCCTCGCTAGAGTCATCAGAGACTCCTCAAAGAAGAGCAGTGGGCAAGACTAATAGTCAATATTGGGGCTCCCAGGTGAGCAGACAGGGCTCAGAGGTAACTGACTGGACACTCCAGGGGTCTGAGGCCATCCAGGTTTAGGACAGATTGCAGAACTGTTATTCGTTTGCTTCTTTATGATGCTATATGAGCTTCCAGGAAGTCTGGGTGAGATCAAAACCTCGCCTGACCTAACAGTTACGTGGCTTGAAGCATGTCCTCCTACCATTACTTCATCACCTATTTTTATGCAGTTTAGGGTGCTAAGAAGAGCCAGACACCACTTCTCTCTGCTTTATTTCAGAAGGCTGGAGGACAGTGTCTAAGCATGCCTGCTCTAGGTCTAACATTTCTACCCTTGGAAATGGCTTTTGAGGGGGTGATGTGTTCACATCCAACCACCGCCTTTTTCCAGCACAGAGGTTACAGGATGGTGGGGTCACAAGAGGCAGCGAATGGAGGGGAATTCTGTTATCATTAAGGGTATGATGCCACTAAAGTCTTATGAGAAGCCATGTGGGATAAATGAAGATAAGCAGCAATTATACACTACTGTGAGGGTGGGGACCACAGGCAGAGATTCCAAGGGTAGGGATATTTGATCGGTTCTGGGACAAGTACAGGGACAAAATGTTGGAAGCAGAGAGTGATAAATGGGAGCTAGATGTATTCAGAGGGAAGGCACACAAGTTAGTTGGAGATGAAAGATGGAAAAAGACATCATCAAGGCCACTCCCTTTGGAGTTCTTGCAGCTGCTTCTGGGGCACCTTCCCTACAGAGGTTCCTGGGTCCTGATTAGGGACAGAAAAGGGTCCACCACCCATTTCCACCAGCAATCTTTGTAAGAAATGCACCTCATTGGAGGTATCCATGAACTTAATGTATTTATACTTGATGGGCAGGAAGAGAAGCCACATACAGAAAATAATGCCTTTTTGCAGAGCTAATCTCACATGAATTCCAGAGCCCCAGCCTCCCTGCCACCCTATCCCTAAGCAGAGTGTACCAGAGCCCAGGGAAATGAACAAGGAATCTGCCACTGGACCTGACTAAGACTTCCATTTGCTGCCTTTCATCCTAATCAATTCTCCCATGTCAATCTCCATACCATATCACAGACAACCTACTTGCTCCTTGGTACAAGCATCTACTGTGGACTCTGTGCCCCACAGATATTTGATCAACATAGAGATTAGATTTGTGGGAAGAAGAGGTGATAGGACTTAAGGAAATCCAAATTGCTTCCACGGTGTGGCCAACAAATTCAGGACTATCCTGCTGTCAGTATTCCCTAGCCAAAAATCACAAGGAACACAAAGTTGGGCTTTTTACTCATTGCAGTGAGGCACAATGCACACCATGGAGAACCATGAGATATTCAATAAGAGGGCATTAGGAATGAAGTATTATAGGAATTGGAATTATGTTAGGTGATTTTGGAGAGGGTTCAAGAAAGTGGGGAATTGCTCCATGTTAAGTTCTGTCAGTAAGTGGGAGTAACTCTATGATTGGGTATATTAATAGATTTTTCCTGAAAGGAAAGAAGAATATAGCAAGACTAAAGCTGTAATTGGTAAAA
>NW_006440657.1:479037-479532 GCF_000325575.1 Pteropus alecto
TTAACCAGAAGAGGGTGTTTGGTCATTTTTGTCATTTTTTGTGGTTTTCATGGTGATCTTGTCCTCCCACCCCAGATTTATCGATATATAATTGATATAACATTGTGTAAGTTTAAGGTGTACAGTGTGGTGATTTGATACACGTACATATTGTGAAATGATTACCACAATAAAGTTAGTTAACACATACATCAACTTATACATAACACATACATTATCTTTTTTGTGTGAGAAGAATTAAAATCTATGTTCTTAGCAACTTTCAATACAGTATTATTAACTATAATTACCATGCTGCACATTAGATCTCCAGAACTTATTAATCTTATAACTGGAAGTTTGTACCCTTTGACCACCATCACCCATTTCTCCCACCTCCAGCCCCTGGTCTACTCTGTTTCTACAAATTATGCTTTTCTAGATTCCACGTATAAGTCAGGTCATAAAATATCTCTCTTTCTGTGACTTATTTCACTTAGCAAATACCCTCAGGGT
>NW_006440657.1:479786-483097 GCF_000325575.1 Pteropus alecto
TAACAGTATCATATATGTATAACAATATGTTTTCTGTATCCATTCATCCACTGATGAACACTTAGGTTGTTTCTATGTCTTGACTGTTGTGTATAATGTTGCAATGAGCATAAGGGTGCAGGGATTTTTTTGAGATAGTAATTTAATTTCCTTCAGATATATATCCAGAAGAGGAATTGCTGAATCATATGGTAGTTCTATTTTTAATTTTTTGCAGAACTTCTATATTATTTTCCACAGAGGTTTTACCTATTTTCATTTCTGCCAATAGTGTGCAAAGATTCCCTTTTCTCCACATTCTTGTTAGCACTTGTTATCTTTTGTGTTTTTGATTATAGTCATTCTAACAGATGTGAGGTGATATCTCATTGTAGTTTAGATTTGCATTTCTCTGATTATTAGAGATGTTTTCATATACCTGTTGGTCATTTGTATATCATCTTTGGAAAAATAAATGTCTATTTAGATCCTTTGCCCATTTTTAAATCAGATTATAATTTCTTTGCTATTGAGTTGTATGAGTTCCTTATATATTTTGGATATTAACCCCTTATTAGATATATGGTTTGCAAATATTTTCTACCATTCTATAGGTTGCCTTTATTTTGTTTCTTTTGCTGTGCAGAAGCTTTTTAGTTTAATGTGGTCCTACTCGTCAATTTTTGCTATTGTTGCTTGTGCATTTGTGTCATAGCCACAAAAGTTATTGCCAAGGCCAATGTCAAGGAGTTTTTCCCTATGTTTTCTTCTAGGAGTTTAGGGTTTCAGGACTTACATTTATATCTTTTATTAATTTTGAGTTATTTTTTGTGAGTGGTATAAGATAGGGGTCCAATTTTTTTTCTTTTGCATGTGAGTATCTAGGTTTCCCAACACCGCTGTGTCCAGTGAGTGGTAAATCCTGCCATGTCCAGCGCAGCTCTGGAAAATATACCTGAGTGGGAACGGTGGGAGATGAAGAAAGGAAAGAAGACAGAAAGCTGGAATCGGGAGATCCACTATCCACTGATGATTCAGTAGTGGCACAGTTTTATTTTTACAAGTTGCTTTTGTACAAGAGCATACAATTGCTGGCTAGGATAAGATTATCCTTACCCAGCCCACACCCTACTATGATCTTTTGCAGTTCTGTCTGCTTGAGGCTATGAGCGTACTTCCCTGTCTCAGAGTAATACCGCATTGTTCTCTGATCAGTTCATACTTCCCCATTCTTAAGAGGGTTCATTGAGGTGAGGCAACCCTTGGTTGACCTCACAGATTGCAAGGACCTTGTCAGCTTGCAATCTGCTCTCCATACAACACCACTTCTTGAAGAGACTATCCTTTCTCCACTGAGTATTCTTGGCTGTCTTATAAAATATTAGTTGACCATATATGCATGAGTTTATTTCTGGGCTCTCTATTCTGTTATATTAGTCTATGTGTCTGTGTTTATGCCAGTATTATACTATTTTGATTACTATGATTTGTAATACGAGGATGTATAGGTTCTTCTTTCTCAAATTGCTTTGGCTATTTGGGGTCTTTTGTGGTTCCATATGGATTTTAGGATTTTTTCTATTTCTGTGAAAAATGCCATTGTTCTTTTGATAGGGACCGTATTGAATCAATGGGAGGTTTAGAGTACTATGGACATTTTAATATTATTGATTCTTCCCATCCATGAACATGGAATATCTTTTCATTTATTTTTGTCTTCTTCAGTTTCTTTTATTAATGTTTTATAATTTTCAGTGTGTAGATATTTCAGCTCCTTGATTAAATTTATTTATAAGTATATTATAGTTTTTGGTGCTATTGTAAATGAGATTGTTTTCTTTATATCTTTTTCAGATAGTTCGTTCTTAGTCTATACAAACAACTGTTTTCTGTATGTCGAATTTGTGTCCTGCAACTATTTTCATTGTGATCTTTTTTTTTCTTTTACTTATTTATTTAAAATGTATTTATTTTTTAATGGTGACATTGGTTAACAAAATCCAGTAAGTTTCAGGTGAACAATTTAACATTATACATATATACTGCATTGTGTGTTCACCTCATGTAGTTAGATTTCTTTCTGTTACCACATATTTAACCCCTTTTACCCCATCTACCACCTTCCCCCCCACCCCAACCTCTGGTAAGCACTAGCCTATTGTCCATGTCCATGAGTCTCTGTTTGTTTGTCCTGTTCATTTGTTGCTTTTAGGTTTATATACCACATATAAGTGATATCATGTGGTTTTCAACATCTTCTATCTGGCTTATTTTGCTTAGCATGATTATCTCAAGGTCCACCCATGTTGTCACTAATGGCAGTATTTCATCTATTCTTATCCCTGAGTAATATTCCATTGTATAAATGTACCACGGCATCTTTATCCAATCATTTATTGTAGGACACTTTGGTTGCTTCCATGTCCTGGCCACTATGAACAATGCTGCTATGAACATCAGTGTGCAAATATCTTTTCGGATATGGATTTTCAAGTCTTTGGGGTAAATATCCAGTAGAGCGATTGCTGGATCATATGGTAGATCAACTCATAGTTTTTTGAGGAACCTCCATACTGTTTTCCATAGCAGCTATACCAGTTTGCAGTCCCACCAGCAGTGGATGAGGGTTCCTTTTTCTCCGCATCCTTTTCCAGCATTTGTTATTACTTGTCCTGTGGATAACAGCTATTCTAACAGGTGTGAGATGATATCTCATTGTGGTTTTGATTTGCATTTCCCTAATGGGATGTTGATTTACATATATTTGTTGGCCATTTGTATGTCTTCTTGGGAGAAGTGTCTGTTCAGGTCCTCTGGCCATTTTTTGTTTGGATTGTTTCTTTTCTTTTTGTTATTGAGTTGTATGAGTTCTTTGTATATTTTGAATATTAGGACTTATTGGAGGCATTGCTTGAAAATACGTTTTCCCATTTGAATGGTTGTCTCTTTACCTTGTTCACATTTTCTTTTGCTGTGCAGAAGCTTTTGAGTATGATGAGTTTAGTTCCTATGGTTTCTTCTATGCACTTTATTGTTTCAGGTCTTATATTCAGATCCTTAACCTGTTTTAAGTTAATTTTGGTGTGTGGTGATAGACCACAGTCTAGCTTCATTCTTTTGCAGGTGGCTTTCCAGTTTTCCCAGACCATTTATTGAAGAAGCTTTCCTTTCTCTACTGTATCTTTTTGGATTTTTTGTCAAAAGTTATTTGCCCATGTAAACATGGGTTTACTTCTCGAATCCTGATTCTGTTCCAGTGGTCTCTGTGTCTGTTTTTCTGCCAATGCCATGCCATTTTGATTACTGTCACTTGGTAGTATAATTTGAAGCCT
>NW_006440657.1:485072-497467 GCF_000325575.1 Pteropus alecto
AATAACATTCATCTCTATGTATCTCTTGATCTCTCTTTTTATTTCTTCTCTGACCCAGTTATTCTTCAGTAGTATGTTGTTTAATCTCCATGTATTTGTGGTTCTTCCCACTTTCTTTTTACGGTTGATCTCTAGTTTCAAAGCATTATGATCAGAGAATATGGTTGATATGATTTCAACTGTCTTATATTTGTCGAGGCTATCTCTGTGTCTCAGTATGTGGTCGATTCTTGAGAATGTTCTATGTGCACTAGAGAAAAATGTATAAGCAGCTGTTTTGGTATAGAAGGCTCTGTAAATGTCAATTATGTTTAGTTGGTCTAATGTGTCATTTAAGGATGTTATTTCCTTATTGATTTTTTGTTTTGATGATCTGTCCATATCTGACAGTGGGGTATTTAGGTCCCCTACTATGGTAGTGTTTTGGTCTGTTTCTCCCTTTAGATCTGTTAGTAATTGCTTTATATATTTCAGGGCTTCCCGATTGGGAGCATAGATATTAATAAATGTTACGTCTTCTTGGTGTATGATCCCCTTTATCATTATGAGTGTCCCTCAGTATCTTTCTTTATCTTTTTTTTGAAATCTATTTTGTCCGATATTTGTGCCACTACTCCCACTTTTCTCTGAATGCCATTTGTTTGAAATATCATTTTCCACCCTTTCATTTGGAGTCCAAATTTGTCTTTGGAATTGAGATGTGTCTCTTGGAGGTGGCATATGGTTCGGTGTTTTTTGATCGAATCTGCAACTCTGTGCCCTTTATTGGTGAGTTGAGTCCATTTACATTTAGGGAGATTATTGAAATATGAGGTTTTCCTATAACCATTTTGTGTTTTGCTTTCTGGTAGCTCGGTGCTTCCATGGCTTCTTTGTCCTCGTGTTTTGTTTTGTTTTTTTGTTTCTTGTTTTTTAATTTCGGTTAGGTTTTGTGGGTTTTTCCTCTGGTCCTTCTTGTTTTATGTTATATACTTCAGTTCTGAATCTTTGGTGTGTGGTTACCATTATGAATATGTAGAGGATAATTATATGTATATAGTAATCCATTTTCTTCCTGTGTGCCTTATCTCTCTTCCCCTTTGTGATTTTGGATCTTTGAATCTTCTCCTTTTCAATCATTGTTATCTCATTTTGTCCCTATGTATGCTGAACATTCCTTACTATCTTACAATAGCAAATCTCTTCTTATTGTTTAAGCTGGTAATCCCTTGTTCTTAGTAAAGGTTGCACTCCTTTGCTTCTATGTGCCTTACTCTTAATTATGTAATTTTTTTGGTCACTTTGTTTTAGGTTAGCTGACCCCTTTCAGTAATTCCTGTAGTGCAGAACTTGTATTGGAGAATTCCCTCAATTTGCATGTCTGTCAAGGTCTTTATTTCTCTTTCATATGTAGAGAGCTTTGCTGGATACAGTATTCTTGGCTGGTAGTTCCTTTCATTTAATAATTTGAATATTTGATTCTACTCTTTTCTGGCTTGTAAGGTTTGTGCTGAGAAGTCCGACAATAATCTAATGGGGTTTCCTTTATAGGTTACCGTCTCCCTTTCCCTCGCTGCCCTGATAATTCTTTGTCATTGATTTTTGATAATTTTAATACAATGTATCTTGGAGAAGGCCTTTTTGGGTTGAGATAATTGGATGTTCCGTTGAGTTCTTGAATTCCAAGCTCCAGCTCATTCTTTAGATTTGGAAAATTCTCTTCAACTATTTGTCCAAAAATGCTTTATAATCCTTACTTCTTCCCGCCCCTCCTTCGAGAGTGTCCATTATTTCCATGTTTCTTCTCTTGATTGTCTGCTAATTCTTGTATTTCTCTTTCACTATTTTTTCTATTTCAGTTTTTCTCTTCTTCTAATTTATTTCTAGATTCCTGTCTTCAATATCACTGATCCTTTCCCCCATTTGGTTGACTCTATTTCCCAAGCTTGCTATTTTATTTTTCAACTCTTTCAGTGTGTTCTTTATTTCCAGAAGTTTATTTGGTTCTTTTTGAAGGTTTTAATCTCCTTGCTAAAAAACTCATTCTGCTCATCTAGTTGTTGTTTTTTTCAGTTCCTGAAATTGTTTATATGAATTGTTTTGGATCTCATTGAGTTTTTTTTCAGAAATGCCTTTCTGAATTCTCTGTCATTTAAGTCGCATATTTCTATGTCTGTAAGCTTATTTTCTGGAGATTTTTCTCTTTCTTTCTGAGATGCCATGTCACCTTGGTTGTTCATGTTTTCTAATGGACTGTTTCTCTGCCTGGGAATTAATGAAGTGTATTCTGTCCCCCCCCGACCCCGGAAAGAAGGTTTATTATATAAAGATCTCTCTTTAGCCTGTTGCAAAGAAGGCATTTCTCTTTTGGTTTCCAGTAGGTGGCGTCTAAGCCTCTTGGATCCTTGGTGTGTATAATGTCTTAATAATGCCTTTTTTTTTCTTACAGCTATTCAGTCATGCTTGTTACCCTCTGTCTCAGTCCCTGTCAGTGTTAGCAACAGTTTGGGTAGCGTTTGCTCAGATTCTCCTGGGGCTGTGTGGCGTTCAGTCTTTGAGGATATGCGGGGAGGGGCCCTCTGGGCCAGGGAATGGAGGCTATGGCTCAGCCTTGTGTTTTGAAACCATGACTGTTAATAATCAACTGTTTTTTTCTCTGCTGTCCCCGCTTCTCTGCCATCCCCACTTCTCTGCTTTCTACCCTGATCCCTTGGCACTGCCATAGGCTGCGTGGAGCTCACAGCTCTCCCAGGCAGGGTTGTTCAGGGAACCCACCACCCCTTCTCCCTTCTCCCTCCTACTGCAGGGAGCTTCAGCTGCGAGAGGCAGCTTTTCTGTTTCTCCAAGTCTACCATCCGAATCCTGGGATTCTGACTGTGGCAGCTCTTATGCATGGATCTCACACTTAGACATGCTGTTGTGTGATTTTGACTTTTTTTTTCTTGAGTTTTAGATGTTCAGCTTATTGTGATTCCAGGAGCGAGATCTGGGGGCATCTCTCACTCTGTCATGTTTTTGACACTCTCTACATATTTTCTCATCTGGATTCATGGTAAGCAAACTTAGGCACCAATGTGCTAGAAAGTAATAGAAACAGAGGTCAAATCCATGTCTGCTTCCCTCTCATGTGTATGTCCTTAACCAGTGATATTTGGTGCTATCCTCTTTTAAAGGAGAGACCAGCACAGGGAAAAAGACTCAACTTGCCCTGTGGCCCATTTTCATGTAATGAAGTAAAGCAACAGGCAAATTCTAAATTGTGGCAGCCAGTAAAAGCTGAAGACCAGATTCAAATAACTGAGGTGTGGTGGTTTATGTGTGTACAGTGCACTATCACACACACCTGAGATTTCTACAGGGGAAAGCTTGTCATGTTACCAAGCAAGGACTTGCTGTCTGATGCACATAGAAGTCAATATTATGACACTGACTTTAGAGAAATAAAAAAGCTTTAATTTGTGAGTCTACTGGTAAGGAGACAGGGAGCAAGGCTCAAATCTGTCTCCCTGATCCAAGGTTGGGTGGGATATGAAGGGTTTCAGCACCAAATCCTGGACAATGAACCCTTTGCTTCTGAAAGGGTTCTGGCATTCATGTTCTGGGCATGTCCTGATCCTTTGGTTCTACGGTGGGAGAAGTTAACGGTTCACAGCTATTACTTATAAACTTTGGTTCCGGGTCTTGTTAGAAACAGGATAGGAGCAGTTTGAACTGGTCCTGCAGTTACAATGTTTGCTGTTTCCAACCATTTGCTTCTCATGTTCAGATTAGTGCTCAGTATACGGTATGATGTGTACATTATACTATCACCAATAAAAAGTCAGTTCCCCTTCCATTGTTGACATCCACCTCTGCACTTTAACATCCTGTACTCCTACCTTCTGCCAAATCTTTTATCTTCACAGCTCCTGAAAATCGGTTGCTTCAATAAGAGGACAAAAATGTTTTGTATGCAGTCATATTTTTTGACAAAGTAATGGACAGTACTTAAACTGGGTTTTGGTGCATCACCAAATTAGTCAGATTCAAGGGTTTTATTTTTTTTCAAAATACTCATGAGTCTGAGTGAAGTCATCTTAATTTTGACCTCAATTTTTATATTTTGAATAAGCAAAATATAGCAAACATATTATAATGTGGATTTTTAAAATAAGCCACATTTTATAAGGCTTTAAAATGAAACTCTTTAATTTTGAGAAAGCAAGTTCTTTTTGAGAAACACATATTTCTACCTGATTTTACCAATGACATCCTTATACTTTAATTTAATTGAGAAATATTATATATATTTCCAGATTTCTTTCTCTGATAAAAGCATTATTTAGGTTATATGGTTTAAAACGGGAGAATTAAGAGTTCCAGTCAAGATGGTGGAATAGATAAACACTGTGCTGGCTTCCTCTTACAACCACATCAAAATTACAACTAACCTACAGAACAACCATCTGTGAGAATCACTTGAAGTCTAGCTGAACAGAAGTCCTATAACTAAAGTTATACTAAAGAAGCCATATTGAGACTAGTAGGAGGGGAAGAGATGCAAAATAGGCTGGCTCCAAACCCACGGGCAGTGGTTGAGAGTGGGAGGGATATCTTCACTGTGGAGGCCCTTTGAAAGGAGTGAGGGGTCTCAGCCCCATATTGGGCTCCTCACCTTGGAACACCAGTACCAGGAAAAGAAGTCCACAGAACTTCAGGCTGTGAAAACCAGCAGAGTTTGTGGCTGAATGAGATGGAGGGCTGCTGGTGTCCCAGGCACTTCCCTTAAGGGACCTGTGCATGGACTTAATTGCTGACAGACTCACTCTCTCTGAGCTCCAGCACTGGGACAGTAGCTCAAAAGGTGCCAGGGACATTCGAGAAGGAACCAAATTGTCTGGCTTCAGGGCAAGTGCTAGAGGGGTAGCTTTCTTTTAGGCAACAGTGCTGGTAGAGGACATTGTTTCATTGTTGAAATATCCCAGTGTGCAGACTCCAGGGGTGCTATATCTGAGTCTCCATTAATCTGGCTAACACCATTCTCTCTGTCCTGGGGATTTCTTGAGACCTCACGTCACCCAACTTGCAGGCCCACCAAGCCTCTTTCAGTGGATTTTCCATACAAATGGCCTGTCTTGGGTCATGCAGTGGACTTTCTTAAAATCTCTCAAAGGTTTACAAACCCCAAACAAGTAGCATCTAATCTCAGCATGCCCTATACCTCTTGCTAAGTATTCCAATCCAAGAACTGGTGGCAGCCAGCCTCAGTTCACAGCTTAGCATCTCCCAGACACCTCTAAGCTCACTGCAGGTGGAAGACACTTGCAGATTGCTTAGTGGCTCATGTGAGGGGGCCCCAGACAGGGCACCAAGCCAGAGCACCTCTCATCCATCTCCATAAACAACACACACAAAGAGCAGACTGGACAGGCACCAGAGCCCAGCTAAAGTGAATCCTGCTCTGTGGGTCAACCTCTGCATAACAGCTCCTACACTGTAGTCATGGCCAGTCTTCACAATCAATCAACCTGAGGGTCAATCCCTCCCAATGATGTGCAAACAGCAACCAAGGCTCAACTACAACAGGAGGAACACACAACCCATACAAGGGACAATCTTGGGGCACCCGGCTCAGGTGACCGAGGAGATTGTGCCAACGGGCCCCACAGGACACCTACTACATAAGACCACTCTACTAATATCGGGAGACATAGAAACCCTACCTAATACATAGAAACAAACACAGGGCTACAGTCAAAATGGAAGACAAAGAAACATGTCCCAAATGAAAGAAGACAACAAAGCTCCAGAAAAAGAATTCAACAAAATGGAGACGAGCAATCTACCAGATGCAGAGTTCAGAACACTGGGTATAATGATGCTCAATGATCACAATGAGAACTTTAACAAAGAGATAAGCAACATAAAAATGGAGATAAAAAACATAAAAAAGAACCAGTCAGAAGTAAACAATACAGTCACTGAAATAAAGAATATATTAGAAGGAATCAACAGTAAATGAGGTGAAGCAGAAGATCGAATCAGTGATTTGGAATATAAGGTAGCAGAAAACACCCAATCAGAACAGCAAAAAGAAAACAGAATCCAAAAATATGGGGATAGTTTAAGGGTCTCTGGGACAACATCAAGTGTACCAACAATCATTTCGTAAGGAACCAGAAAGAGAAGAGAGAGAGCAAGGAATTAAAAGCCTATTTCAAGAAATAATGATGGAAAACTTCTTTAATCTGGCAAAGAAAAATAGACACACAAGCCCAGGAAATGCAGCGTCTCAAACAAAATGACTCCAAAGAGACTTACACCAAGACACATGATAATTAAAATAGCAAAGGTTGAAGACAAACAGCAGCAAGAGAAAAGCAGTTAGTTACTTACAAAGGAGCTCCCATATGACTGTCAGCTAATTTCTCAACAGAAACTTTGCAGGCCAGAAGGGCTTGGCATGAAATATTCAAAGTTATGAAAAGCAAGGACCTACCAAGATTACCCTACCCAGAAAAAAACTATCATTTAGACTCGAAGGACAGATAAAGAGCTACCCAGACAAGAAAAAGCTAAATGAATTCATCATCACCTAACCAGTATTACAAGAAATGTTAGAGTAACTACTTTAAGAAGAAGAAGGAGGAGGAGGAGGAGAAAAAGAAAAGATTAAAAATGTGAATAATAAAATAGCAATAACTACATATCTATCAAAAATTACTTTAAATATAAATGGACTAAATGCTCCAATCAAAAGATAGGGTGGCTGAATGGATAAGAAAACAAGATCTTTACATACGCTGCCTACAAAAGACTCACTTCAGATTGAAAGATAAACACAGACTGAAAGTAAATGGATGGAAAAAGATGTTGCATGAAAATGGAAATTTAGAAAAAGCTGGAGTAGCAATACTTACGCCAGACAAAATAGATTTTTAAAAAAGGCTATATAAAGAGACAAAGAAGGACACAGTAATCTCAGTTCTGCATATTTATCCAAAGAAACCCGAAACACTACTTTGAAGGGACAGGTGCATCCATATATTCTTTGCAGCATTATTTATAGTAGCTAAGATATGAAGGCACCCTGGGTGTCCCTCAGTGGATGAATGGATAAAGAACAGGTGGTACATATATACAATGGAATATTACTCAGCCATAAAAAGTGAAATCTTACCATCTGTGACAACATGGATGGGCCTAGAGGATATTCTGCTGCATAAAGTAAGTCAGACAGGGAAAGAAAAATGTTATATGATCTCCCTTATATGTCGAATCTAGAGAACAGGATAAACAAACAACAGAAACAAGCTCATAGATACAGAGAGCATTTTGATTTTTGCCAGATTGGAGGGGTGAGGATGTGTGAAGGGGGGAGGGAATTAAGAGGTAGTCAGCAATATTTTAATAACTATGTATGGTGCCAGATCAATACTGGATTTATTGGGGTGATCATTTTGTAATTTATATAAATGTCTAATCACTATATTGTACACCTGAAATTAATATAATATTGCATGTCAACTATAATTAAAAAATAACAAGATAAAAATTTAAAAAAAATCAAGAAGTAGAAATTGGCAGTTGCAAAATAGTCACCGGGATATAAAATTCAGCATTGGGAATATAGTCAATAATATTGTAATAACTATATATGGTATCTGATGGGTGCAAGATTTATTGGGGGGATCATTTCATAAGTAATATCAATGTCTAACCCTTACTATGTATACCTGAAACTATGTAATATTGAATATCAACTGTAATTGAAAAATAAATTTTTAAATTTTTAATTAAAGAAACAGGAGAAATAAAAATAAAGTTGTTTCAGATTGTTACAACAAATTGAAACTAGATTTTAAATTGTTTTCAGGTGTTGGGAAGGAAATTAAAAAAGTTAACTATGTTTATTAATGTTTTGTAGCATTGCTGATTATTGGCATTTCCCCCTCCATCCTTGAATTTATTTTCTACATTGTCCAAACTGAGTGTGAATTCCTGTTGTGGTCATGAACAAAGCCCATAAAAGTATATCCAATAATTGAGACATCTCCCCTCAAAAGTGAAAGAGGCTAATCTAAGGCAAATCTTCAGGTAAGTATTTGAATACTTCAAAGTCTTTAGTCCATTCTCTGAAGCTACAGCCCATGAGAAATCTTGAACTCACAGTCTTTGGTTCCCCTTTACATGAAAAGTGTATCTGGAGATGATAAAGATGGTGGACTTACTAGATATCTAATGGTAATCAAACCAGTAGGGTGTGTTTGAGGTTTCTCGCAAGAAGTGAAGATTACTTAAAGTGAGATCTGAGGCTAAGGAGGCATTAGCCAGCAGAAGAGGAAAGGGTGGCGACTAGACAGATATAACAAGAATGTATATATAAAGTGTTTCATCCCTTGGAAAATCTATTATGGAAATCCATTACCCAGCAGTTTGATGTGCTGGTAAAAACTTTGTAAAAATTAGCAGAACAATTGTAGAAAGTTTTGAGCCCATTCTGTCTTCATTGCTCCCACTCTAGGCCTATAATATTCACCAGCCCTCCAAGAGGAGTGTGATGTTGTTACTATGATTTCTATTTGTGAAACCAAAGAGAAGAAGAAAATCACTAGGTAAAGTAATTTGAGCATAATTTTATTTTACATGTTCTTTTACCACTCTTAATGCAAAATAACTTTTAATAGCTTTTTCTTTCCTCTCACAAATAATATTTTCACTGGGGAAAATTCAGAAATTGGAGTCTGTGCCACTGATGAACACATCTAGAATAGGAACTTGGACATCACTTAGCAAGAAGCCTTGGAAAAAGGGGGTGGTGCAAGGTCCTCTTCAGGGAATTTCTGGAAGATTTTGTGGCAAATGAAGCATTAAGGGTGAGTCAGAGCATGCATACATTATATGTAGTGGCAAGAACTTTTCTTCAGCACCTCCCTCCCAACTATGACAAGAAATCTATCTGTGTGTGATCGAGAAACAAAAATAATGTAAAAAATAGATATAGCTAGTATGTAGCATAAATTGTTATGCTACATACATACATACATGTTATTTCTGTAATAAAATTCCCAACCAGGTATATATTGTAATGTTATAAAATTTTACATCAGTTATTTTACTAATTTCAAATTAATATTTTTTTCAAAAACTTATGCAGTGCAGGAATATTTATTTGAAAAAAATATTTTTGTATATTTTTTTCATCTTGCTTCATAGCAAGATGTACATCCTTGATAATTTATAGTCCCCAGATATATTTTTGTGTGTGTACAGTACTATGTAAGTAAATATACATAAACATGTATGTTCTTCTAAATTTTGATCACTATATATATAGTTTTTCATATATTATATTTATATGTATATATGTAAATACAGTACGCATACATACAAAATACTTCTCTAATAAACATCTGGAAAGATGCCAAGCCACAGTAACTGAATAAATGAAAGTCTGGAGATGACATAACAGGTGAAAAATTTAATTTGCAGGAAATTATTTGTGTGACTGTGAATAAAAAGTATATGTATCTACATAACTACACAAATATTTTAATGTAGGTGTACACATTACCCAAAGACAGATACATCTAGAAAAAGTGCACCAACCTATTTACATTGGGTATCTTGGATATCTGTGAGTGACTGTGAGGGGATCATATAGATGTAAGGTACAGAATAATTTCATTTTAAAGTATGTATTTTTAATGTTTAGCATTTTGTGATTAGGCAAATTTGTTGAAACACTTGAATATGTCTAATAACCAATTAGAAAAATTCACATATATTTACCATGTTATAAAAATGTTCATATGAGACTGCTTTGTAAAAAAAAATCAATTTTGATTTGACAGTTTATCTGTGTATGTTTGTGCATTTCTGTTTTATACTTCCTTCACCCCAAATTTTCACACTTTTGTGTGCAGATTATTTTTCACCTCTCTCATGGGTTAGACTTTCCGACTCAGGGCATGAGATCTCGAAAGGGATCGTGGACAAGGGGTGGAAAATTCAAGAAAGTTCTGGCTAAAAGCACTGGAGCTTATTAGGCTCCTTCTTCCTTTCTTTCTTTCCCCTTGCAAAGCCCTTTAAACTATTTGCAGAGCTACAATTTTGGGTCTACTAAGGGGCATGTATCTCCATTGACTATATATACACATATATTTTTAAGGAAAAGTCAAGATTTGTTGTTTTCTACTCTCATTACAGTGACCCACCAAACTCTGCTATTTCCTTTATATTTTCCGAGTCTGTTTGTTTGTTTGTTTGTTTTATCATATTTCTGGGATGGGCTGGGGTGAATTCCAGCCATGTGACTGGAATTCTGTTACATTATCCTAACTTAGGAAAATTCCACATATTGCAGCAAGAATTTAGTAAAGCTAAGTATGGAGCATTATCCCCATCCCATGGAGCTCAATTCCAGTCTCTGTTTCTCCAGTTAGCATTTGAATGCCTCCAGACAATCTCCAGCACCACATTAATCCTAAGCAACCTTGGAAGCCTGCAATTTTGTTATCAGAGTTACCATGTGAAGATTAGATGAAAGAAAAAAAAGCAATATTGCAACTACAGAGCCTTGCCTACAGCTGGTACGCAAAGTTCCCTGGGTTTGCAGAAGGAATGAATACAATGTAATGCAGCCAACACAGAGCCTGGCATACGGAGTTCCCTGTGTTTAGATACAAGTAGCCAGGTCCAGGCCCCCTGACTCTAGCTGGCCTCCTCTGCTGGGTGGTTCAGTTGGAAACAGTTCCCATCCTGGTTCCATGTGGAAAACCTGGGTGTTAGGCTGGTAGCAAACGTAAAAGAGAGTAACTGCAGGGAGTTTAGTCTCCTCTGGCTTCCAGGGCTTTCAACTCTATCCGTTTAAGGGAGAGACTTCCTGTAAGGACTTCATTTTGTTTGCGTGGCCCTGGAAAAGTGGTTTGGGATCAGCTCTCACCCACCTCGAAAGCCCTCCTTGATCTTCCCCAAACATCCAACTCCAGATCTCACAAGATGTTTTCACAAGCAGCCTGTGAAGACAGAGGTGACAGGTCGCTGTCAGGACACAGCATGGGTGAGTTGGTCATTATGAGATGTTGGCCTTAGATTTCCACAAGGTTGGAGGAGTTCTGGGTTCCTTTCTGTATCCTAACCCATAGGACACCTAGCCAACGCGCCCCTTTAGAAGAGGGTTGATAAGGGCCCAGGCTGACTTTTTTCCACCCTCTTGAGGAAATGGGCAAGATGGGCCCTGACAACCCATCCTGGTTCCGCATGGAAACCTTCCCTCCTGTGGAGGTGGCAGAGGTGAAATTGATTCCCTGGTTGAGGGGAAAGACCTGAGTCATGTGGTCCTCTCAGGTCCAGGGTTTAGAGAGAGAGAAGGGTTACCTCGGTTGGGGAGGGGTGTAAATGAACATTCTTTGGAGGGAGAATTAGAGGTGAAGGGAGGGGCAGAGAACCCACCATTACCCTTGAATGTTACATCGGCTATTCAGTGTAGATCGTATTACCCCATAGCAGTTTATTAAGGTTTGCTTTGTGGCCCAGCAAGTGACCTATTACAGACTGTTCCTTGTTTAGTTATGTGCACTGTTCTATGTCAAGTAAGTGAATTTGTTAACTTATATTTTAAATCTTCATTTAGCCAAATTTTTGTCTGCCATTTTATGTGTCACTCAGTGGGATGTGTTAAAACTATGACCATAGTTTTCTCTGTTTCTCCATCTACTTCTATCAGTCATTGCTTTGCATATTGTGGCTCTACAGTAAGATATGCACATAAATTTAGAATTTTGTAATAATATCTAGTTATTGCATTGAAACTTTTATCATAATGAAATTTCCTTTTTTTCTCTAGTAATGTTTTTTCTTTAAATTACACTATTTCTTTTAGCATTATGATAAAACCAGCTCTTAGTAAGTTAGAGTGTCAAGGTTATACATTTTGTCATTTTTTTATTTCAAATTTTCTAGCTCATTAGATTTGGCATGTGTTGCTTTTAAGGAGAATTTGGAAGAATGTTACTTATCTAGTCTGGTAATATTTGTCTTTTAATTTGGAATATTTAGTATGAAACTGTTAATGTAAATATAGATATAATTTGGTTTATATATACTGTATTCCTGTACATTTATTTTTGCCTGTTCTAAGACACTTTCCTTTCCTTTGAAGTGATTAAAATACTTAAATATTAAATTGTACCCTCATTTGGCGCGATAAACATTCTTTTGCAATTGTCGTAGTGTTTACCATTAGATTACAATTACATTTTTGCTTTTTCACAGTCTAACATAAATCAGTTCTTTGAAACTCCTCAGACAATGAAATGACCTTGGAACATTTTGATCCCATTAACCACCTTTCAATTTATTGTCATATATATACATATACACACACACACACATACATACATACATATACATATATTTAACTAACCAGAAGAAAT
>NW_006440657.1:497529-498179 GCF_000325575.1 Pteropus alecto
TATTATCACTGTGCTATATAGTCAATACTCATTTAGATTTGCCTGCATAGTCACAAATGTCATTAGTCTTTCTTTCCTGCATCTATGTGCCTCCATCTGGGATCATATTTCTTCTGCTCGAAGAAGAACCTTTAATATTTCTTTCAGTTTGAGTCTTCTGGTCACAGATGTTCCAAGTTTTTGCTACATTAACATTATTGTGAAATGTACATCTTTTCTTTAGGAATCTTTTTCCTTAAAGCATACCTTTTTCTCCTATTAACTGTCTTTATTATGCTGACTTGATATCTTATTACTTTTGGAAACTTCACAACCAAGATCTCTTTAAATACTTCTGCACTGTTTCTTCTCCTTTCTTTCTGGGACTCAGATTAAACATGGGTTAGATAGATTCACTACATCTCCTTTCATTCTCCCCAACTCTCTTTTGATATTCTCCATATTATGTCTCTCCAGGCTTCGTTCTGGATATTTTTGTCAGACTTCTCTTTCATTTCTCTTAATTGTTCTTTCAGGTGGGATCTCACCTTTGACTCAGAACTGTAACATCAAACTATCAGGGTAGATTTTATTATCCCTCTAGAGAAGAGGAGGCAAGTGAGAGTTAGAGATAATAAACAACTTGTCCTAGGTCACCTAGCCTGAAAGGG
>NW_006440657.1:498204-520248 GCF_000325575.1 Pteropus alecto
TTTTCTTCTGTACTTGTTTTCTTCGTGGCTGCAAATGCTCCCCACCTCTGATCTCCCAGGAAGTGGAACCTCAGTGAAGTCTTTCAACGTTTTTAGCACTGTGATGTACTTCACTTTAGATTATAAAAATCGGTGGTATTTCCTCATTAGCTATGATATTTCCCCCAGGACTTTTTCTGGTATGGGGACCATTGATGTGTTGTTCTCAATTTCAGGGCACGATACCCAAGGTAACACCTTACAAAGAAGACCAAGGTACTGGGGTATTTACCGAAGGAGATATAACAATTGGTCTGAACATGTCAGTCCCAGCATTCATCCTTCATCCCACCAGCAGCAAGATGGAGATCCAGCAACAAGTGATGCCTATGTGGACACCCAAGTAAGATAGTAAGTGACCAATCAGCATGGCTGAAATATACCAGGCGGTGGAATTTATAACTCTGTAGTTAAATATGTCATTCTTCTCTCCAACCTGGAGGAATGAGGAATGTTAGGATCAGGTTAATGGTTGAGCCAACTTTATTTTAGCCCTGGAATCAGTGGAATGAACACATATAGAAGACTTTCTGGGTGTATATGGACCACTTGTTTCTCTTTACTTCCCGACACAGCACTCCATATGCCATTCCACGCTATCACCGGAGAAGCAATTTTAAGAAACAAGACCAAAGCCACGTTAACACACAAAGAGAGCAAAAGTCTCCAGAGAGGGAAATGAAGGAGAAGAGGCAGGATGAGACTTTGGGAAGCTGGTTCAAGATCACTGTGAGTGTCCTGGAAAAATTTGCCTAATATGTAGAAGAAGGTGAATAGAGGGAGTTGTGTTAGACCCATGTAGAGATACTAGGAACTTTTCTGGGGCAGAATATTTGGTAATCTGTCTTTTTGTTACTAGGAGTTAACATCCTAGATCATCTCAGGGCAGACTCGGAGAAGCAGTATAAAAAGAACGGACTGACTGCAAGAGGAATGGGGGAGGTTGTCTAAAAGCAAAGGAGAAAACTGCTGCCAAGGAGATGGAGCAACTCCACACCAGAAGGCTCAGTTTGGCCCAGGCCGAGTGTGGAAGGAGGTTGAGTCTCTGTGGTTTTTGTCAGAGGAGCAGGCCAGGTCTGCTTTAGGTTGGATCTCTTGGAACTTTACAAGAGGAAGTACATGTTAAATATCATAAGTCGATTATCTGAGGAAACCTATTTGAATGGAAAGAAAGGGTATTTAGGAAATCCGTGTCTGGTACAACAGTTAGAAATAATGGATGTTGTCTCATCTTAAAAGAAAAAATATATATTTTAAAGCCAGGAAAAAATATCTGGAAGGAAGACATGGTTGAGTTTTATCTTAACCTTAGATTACGTCAATCTACTCTTTTATCTTTTCTATGGGTCCTAGATTCCATTCGGCATAAGATATGATGAGAAGTGGCTGCTGAATTTGATTCAGAAGCGATGCAGTGTCCCCTTCACTCCAGTCGAAGTAAGAGAAGACAGTGGGGTGGATGAGAGACAACAGAGCAGATGAGCAGTGGCTCTGGTCTCATATTCTGCTTCTCTTGCCGCTCTCCCTATAGTTTCACTACGAGAAAATGCAGGCCCATTTCTTCGTTGAACATGCCAGCATTGCCTTCGCATTGAAGAATGTCAATGGCAAGATTTGGGATGACGATAATGAGAAGGTGTGTGTCAAAGGCATGACCAACGCTAGCTAGGAATAAGAGGACAGGGGCAAGGCTCAGATTTCCTGATACTTACCCAGCCCCTCTTGTGTTCTGCACAGATATCTGTCTTTGTCAGCCCCTCTGGTGCACCCCACTCTGTGCAGAAGGAGCTGAACTCAGAAAAGGTGGAGCAGACAAAGGTAATGCAGGCTCAAGACAAGTTATGCATCCACATCCAGACCCACCTCTTCTTCCCCCACCTATTGCCCCCTTCACCACCTCAGACTCAGGGCCACTGAACCCCATGTCTAATTCTGCAGCTGACCATGAACAAACTATATGATGTGTCCCAGGATTCTCTTGACGTCCAAAGATGCTGCTTTGACCCTGGTATGGCTACAGCAGTAATTCTAGGGCAGATGAAGGCACAGGGGTCTGTCTGGGAAGGAGACTCAGGGATGGTAACTTAGGGAGGGATTGGTACTGAAGCTGTACCAACCGAGTCCTTCTCATCCTTCTGATTCCCTCCTCTTGGCTTTCTTGAGACTTGATGACCCATGGTACTGAAACAGCACCGAATCCAAGAATCTGCATGGCTGCCCCCCTGCAGATAGATGAAGAGAACATGTCCAAGGTGAGGTCTTAGGTCCAGTGCTGGGATTGAAGGTGAGGATGGGATAGAATACATAGTAGAGGTAGATTGATCTCAGGTATCTTCTGTTGAGGTCCTCACTAACTCTTTCCTCATCATAGTTTTTGCCTTTTAACTTGAGCAACAAGAAACCTTACCAGCTGTATGACCTGTCCAACACTATGCAGAATGCCTCGAACATCAAGAACTTGAACCTCTCCAACAGTGAGGTGAAGTTTGGTACACAGACCCTTCTTCGAAGGGAAGGCGGTAGGGCTCATGGGGTGGTGATAAGGGGCAGGGAACTGGATTTGACAGAAAAGGTAGGGACCGGGGGTACATGTTGTCTTGGCTCCCTTCCTCTGGTCTATGTGGTTCCTCCCTATAATTATAGGTGAAGTCTGCAGGGGGGTCGGACCAAGGCAAAGGGCTGGAGCCAGAAGAGGTGAACGCAAACATAAATCCCCTATGCACCACCATCTCAGATAAGTCAACCAACATAAGGTCAGTTGTACACTCTGTCACCCCCTGGGAGCCTGAGCTACCACTCACAATGCCTGTTTGCAGTAGGAAGCAGCCCTGATCCTCTGGGAGGACCACGGGCCCTAAAATCTCCTCTCTTTGTCCTTTACTTGTGCTTCGAGGTCTCCTTTCCTTCCTCTGACCACCTCACCCGTTTGCCTAGCCTGAGATCTGTTTCCCATCCATCTGCATGTAGCCTTCTTCAGCGTGCTCTCTCAAGAGTGTGTTCCAGGAAGCAAGACAGTCCTTCCTCACCAGGACCAGGAGGGTCCAGCTTTGAGCCAGATGCTGGTGCCCTGCACTGAGAAGAGTCTCCCAGCCCAGAGTCTCATGCTGAGACGGCCTCTCTACTCTGTGCTGAGATGGGGCTTCCCTGCCCTGCCCTGAGAGGGACCTGCTTTATCTTGCTCCATAAGGTCTCTTTGCCCTTTCCAGGCTGAGATGAGAACTCTCCCACCCTGTGCTGAGGGCTGAGGCCCTGGGTGGCTGCCACCATGACATCTGTTTCTCTGGCCCAATGTCCCAAGTTGGGCCCTCCTTGGGAGAAACCAGAGTTCCCCGAGTCAAGGGAAATGAGTGACCGCCATTGAGCAGAGGGCCTCCCGAGGCAGCAGTGGAAGGCAGAGGGCAGAGGGGGTCGAAGAGACAGAAGGACAGGCCTTTCAGAGCACTGCCCCTCCATCCCTCCACACATGACATCTTCCTGCCTGGTCCTTCAAGGGGTCCCTGGGTAGCCCGACACGGGTATGATTCCTCAGGCAAGGAACCAACTAAGACAGGCACAGATGCACAGGAGCCATGAGGAGAGAAGGCAGTGATCATAGGAGGGGGTCACAGACCCTCTACCCTCCATGTTGAGCTGGGGCCCGACCCTTTACTCCTTCTGGGGAAGGTCTCCTGCCCCCGTGGCTGCTGTGTTTCCCATGTCCTGGTTAGACTAAGTTTCCATAGGTGACAAAGGGTCAACCAGCATCCAGTGGGCCCCCAGCCTAATAGGTGCATGTTTTGCATTCCTACCTGGGGTCTCAGGGTCAGCCAGGGGCTGATGAAGGAGAGGGCTGCAGCAGGGAGCCATGTCCCCTGTCTTCTCTCTTCTTCCTTGACTCCCACCCCCGTGGCAGGACTTCTTTCCCTTCTTTTTGCTTTGCTTTCTTTTTCTCCCTTGTCTCTGCTCCTCTATGTCTCTCTCATCTGCATTCCATTTCTGTCTTCATCCCCCTTCCTGTCACTCCCAGGCCCCTGAGCCCTCCATCATTCACTCCCCTACCTCAGCATCTGTGACCATTTGTGAGGGGTGCCCTAGTCCTGGAAAAATGCTGGACCCTGAGCGAGGTAGCAGAGCTCTGGGCTCCCACCTCATTCTTTCGTCTCTCTGGATCTTTTAGTGAAGACCTGGAGGAAGTAAGAGAGCGGGAGGGAAGAAGGAAATCCTGGAGCCTGGGCTCCAAATGCTGCTTCCTGTGGCGTTGAAGAAGGGATTCAGGGCAGTTTAGTTGGGAGCTACCCAGGAGGACAGAGAGGGAGCCGGGCATTGAGGGAGGGAAGGCCGGTGAGTGCTCTTCCTATGGGTCAGTCCATGGGGAAGGTGCTCAGATCCCTGGAAGCCTGGGGCACTGGAGCATAGGTGGGATACACTGGACTGTGTGACTGGTATAGGTTGCTTGCTCCCATGAGGCACAGCTACTCTGCAGATTCACCTACTTTTTCTGTTTTGTCTTGATTTTGGCAGCTCTATCCTGGAACTGTTCCCCAAGTTATTATGCCTGGTAAGTGTGTTCCTTGATCACTGACTCCTCTGAGTGGCACTGACACTGCTCACATGCTGCCCTGAACCCCGTTAGCCCAAACGCCCAAGTTACATTTTTGGATTGGACCCTTAATCCTCATTGGCAGATTGACCCACGTGGGAACCTGACAAAGGCTCTGGACCTTCTTCACACAAGTTCTCCATAGGCTTCAGGGACCCCATGGTGACGATCCAAAAGTAGTCCCGCTCATGGAATTTCCAAGGCCCTTTCGCACCTGACCTCAGATTCTCACCATCTCCTGGGCCCATCCTTTCCCCTAATCATCCAGGGCCACCTCCCTGGTCTCCACTGCTGACTTCCTCTTCCTTTTCCCAGGATGGCCAGGAGCCACCCCCACCAGCTAACTTTGGTATTGAAGCCCACAAGAAGTTACCAACCTACAAGGTGAGGAGGGGGATCGAGCAGAGTTTAGGTGGTACATGAGCAGGTAGTATCAGCTGTGATCCTGAGGACTGTCTTTATTTCAGGGAAGTGTCTTTGGATCTGACATGCTAAGTCTAGTCCTGCAATTCCTGCAGCAGTAAGCACGCCTGGGAATCTGAGGAAGGGGAGGGCTAGGGCTGGTGAGGCCACCCAAGCTCAAGACTGCTGTCTGGGTCCATCATGTCTCATTTGGGGCTCAGTTCTCACAGGCAGCCTGTCCGCTTGCTCCCTCACAGGTACTACTTGATTTATGACTCTGGAGATCGACACTGTCTCCTCTGTGCTTATCATGACAAGGCCTGCTTCTCCCTGACCATTCCCTTCAACCCCGAGGACCCATCCCC
Source organism: Pteropus alecto (assembly GCF_000325575.1). Classification (NCBI taxonomy): domain Eukaryota; kingdom Metazoa; phylum Chordata; class Mammalia; order Chiroptera; family Pteropodidae; genus Pteropus; species Pteropus alecto. The sequence goes on from NW_006440657.1 coordinate 503,590, forward strand.
GTGAGTATCACAGCTCAGACTCTGCTCCTGGGCCCTGTGGCTCCTCAGCAGACACCGGCTGGCTCATGGAAACACCCACACTGGCCAGGTCACCACCTCCTCTTCCTCTTCTTCTCCTAGAAGCAGCTTGTTTGAGTACTTCAATGACAACAGGAATATGAAGAAGTTCAAGGACCCATGTGCGTGTGTGATGGAGACGATTGGGCAGGGAAAGGGGGCATGAAGGGGTCAGTCATGGGGCCCAGGGTGTGGCTACCCTGACCCTCGCTCTCCTTTCCCCACAGACCTGCGAGTTCAGCTGCTGAAGCACACAAAACATGACATCGTGTGCTCCCTCTGCGTGTTGCCCAAAACTCAGCATGACCTCAGCTCCTTCGTGGTGGACATGTGGTTCCAGACGGTGAGCACCTGCTTCCTCCCTCAGCAGGCCAAGAAAGACACAGGTGGGTAGGAGGTGTGAGTGGTGACAGAGCGCCTGGGCTCTTCCCTTTCAGGAAAGGATGCTCTGCTTCTCTGTCTATGGTGTGTTCAAGGAAGGTGAGTGTGTAGAGTCCCCTCCCCAGATTTCCCACTGCTCACTCCCTCTGGCTGGTCTCCCTCTCAGAACTCTGCCAGCTTCTCTGATCCCTTCCTTTTCCTTCCTATTCTCTCTGAATTCTCCTGCCTCCACTCTGCCCCCAAACCATCTGGGTCAGAACTACATCCATTTCCTGCACAACTCGGGGGTCAAGGACATACACTGTGGAGTTTGAAGGCTGTCATCCTAGAAGCTTACTCTTAATGTTACTTAAACTCTTAAGTTTAATGGTGCAGTTACTTAAACTCTTAATGTCTTCATTTGCAAAATGGGTTTAATAATATCCATATCTTGTGTAGCTGTGAAAAGTGAATCAAGTGAATTTGTGAAGTGGTTGTCCCAGGGCCCGGCACATCCTGGGAGCAGATTGCTCCTACTATTGCTCTCCTTATTCCTGACACACTGACTCCCAGTGTACAGTTGTCTCTTTTGGCATGAGTATCAAACCAGAACGTGACTGGGAATGCTGTGTGAGCTTTTGAAGAAGCATTTGGGACTCTAAAGGGCTGTTGTTTGTTGTTGTTGAAGTGGAAGGAAGGTCTCAGGGTTCTGTGCGTGCCTTCGCCCGGACCTTCATCACTACCCCTGCCGGCAGTTCCAGGTGAGTCTTGTGCTGTGGGTGGGAACACCCAGCCCAATCTGGGCTCACGGGTGTGGGAATGTGGTGGTGCAAGTCCTTGGGGTTTCCTCAGTGTTGTGGGAAGCCAACAGGTAGATCCAAGGAGCAGTCCAGCACAGGGGTTGAGATTATAGTGGGCTCTGGAGGTAGGGCACTGGGTTCTCTTCCTGACCCCAACACTCACTAGAATTATACCGTAGTGAAGTCACATCATCTCTCTGTGACACAGTGTCTTCCTCTCAAAATGGGATTAGAATGTCCTCTCCCTTGGGCTGTTTTTCAGAGTAAATGCATTGAGGTTAAACTTGCAATTTTAATGAAGCTGTTAGACAATCTTTCCAAAGGTGGGCCCTGTGGGAGGGGTAGAGGTAGCAGCCAAGGAATCTGGGGGACATGCATAGTCAGAGTATGGAAGGAATCTGGTTGATGAATGGCGGTGGGGGCAAGATCATTCTCGGGGGTGTGGGGTGGTCTGTCCTTCCATCAGCTGTCTGAGGTCTCATTTTTCACCCAGTCTATACATCATGAATGATGAGCTGTTTGTGAGGGACACCACCCCCAAGGAGTCTCAGAGTGAGTTCTCCATCCAAGGGCCTACACCCATCACCAGCTCCCTGCCCACCCTCTCCCAGGAGCAGCAGGAAATGGTGCAGGCTTTCTCCACCCAGTCTGGGATGAATCTCCAGTGGTCTCAGAAGTGAGTACTGGGTATGCATGGGGATAGGAGGGAGCTGGGGGGAGCAGAGGAGTGAATAGTGGGAACTTGCAGGTAATCGTTTTGCTTATTTATTTCCCTCATCAGCGTGAACGTTTCACCCTCAGTGAATATAAGCCACCTAGTTGTTTTGAACGTATGCATACTCCTTTATGAATTTCATGGGCCTCATTCCTTTACTGACCGACATTTGGGTTTCAGGAGTTATTCCCACTACACACTGTGCCACAGGGCTTATTCCCCTGCATATGTCGCAGTAAACCTGGAGGCATGTTTCTGTCGCATAGATTAAGCAATGGCAATGTGCTGTCAGGGAGTGTCCACTTTGGTCCTAATGAATGTCACCTGCCTTTCCTCCACCCCAGATGCCTTCGTGACAATGACTGGGTCTACACCAGAGCTGCAGAGGTGCTTGCTCTGCCCAAGGTGAGGTCTGGAATTCAGGCCAAGATGTATGGAGGCCGGGCAGTCTGAGAATGGGACTCCGGGATCTTGGCAGTGCTGATCTCCCAACTCCTTCCCTCTACTTCCTCCAGGCCAAGCACAAAATCCCAGACGAGGCCCTTCCACAGGCTGATCCAGGATCCTGAGAACATGGTCCCGACGAGAAAACCTTGGGTGTCATTTTCATCCTCATCATCTTTCTTGTTTTCTCTCCAGTCTGAGTATGCCTCTGTGATGGAGCCAGGAGTTCTGCTTGGAACATTGGACAGCCAATGCTTAAGTGACACTCATCTACCCAAAGGGCCAGTTGCTCTGCTGTCCCATCCAGGATCCCTGATTCTTTTCATAATAAAGAACGACATCTCATGTTATGTCAAATCCCTGCAGAATCCATTTGAGACAAGCATTATTAACACTGGTCTACAAAGGAGGAAAGGGAAAGTCAGAGAGGGTCAATGAGTTCTGGGGAACAGTGGGGCAGAGACCCAAATCCTGGAACTCCCTAAAACGCAGGCTCTGTGTGCTCCCGATGGCCATGTGACTGCTGAGGTGGTGATGTTCTGTTACCCTGGTAAACCCGAGGGTGGTTGCCTTTGTCCCTAGTGTATTAGTGAAAAAATTTTAGGCAAAGAACAGTAGTACTTTCTTAGCCGTACAAATCTATTCAAATTTTATAACAATCCATTTGGGGGGAAAACAGCAGTAAAGAGCACATGAAAACCTGGGAAGCAAAAATTACACACATACAGATGACATTAGATAAATATCCTTGACATATAAAGAAATCAGTATAGAGTTCGGAAATTGAAATTAACCTAGTATTGTTATTAAAAACAATAGGAATGACCCACCAATGTATGAAAAGTTATCCAACCAAATAAGTGTAAAAACATAAGTGCAAATATTGAGATAAAATGCTAAATGAGAAAAGAAAGCTGAAGATTGTTATTTTCAGGAAAACACACTGTATGTGTGTATACTGTGTACATGAATTGCATAAAGTCATTACTCATAAAAGTACAGTATGTCAGGCAAAAACATGTGGAAATGACATACCTCTGAGAGGCAGGCAGTTTCTTCTTTACCTCAGTGCCCCTTCTTTCTTGTGTGCAAGACAACTAAGATTTTGGAAGATAGAGAATCATTTGTATGAGGAAAGCCCCTCAGGGTCAGTTCTGGAATGTTCCACAGGTCGACCTTCCCCTATACCCAGAAGCAAAGTGAAAGGACATGGGTTTAGATGGAGGGGCTGCCATGGTGGCCCTCAAAGGAGAAGGCGCTGATAAGGATTTAGCCCTTCAGCCTTGCGGCTCCCGGGCAGCTCTCAGGTTGCTGCTGTCTGCAGCTGAGGACCGGGAGTGCTCTTTGGTCAGAACCTCCCCAGTTCATGAGAGGCCCGGCACAGTACTGGGGCACCCAGACTGAGCCCAACACTTTTCTGCTTACTTCACCTCTATTCTCTGTATTCACTTCCTGTATTCCTCACACGCAGTTGGGTTCATACCTAACTTTGTACTAACTGGCAGTGTCATCCCCATTCCTATCATGCACACTTTGGATGGGCGGTAGGAATAATACTAATAAATAATAATACCAAAACAATAACAACGATAATAAAAGATACCAATAATTATAGTGCACATAGAGCATAAATTACTTGCAACCAACAAATAATGGTTCCCAGAATCCAATCTAGGCCCTTCTGTTCTAAAATCCCCCACCCAACTCCTGTTTATACATTGAGTGTTCTTTGTTAGGCCAGAGGCCAGCACAGGGGAAGGGATTCACCCAAGATCCTGTGGTCAGTTAATGGGTCTTGCACTGGGACACACGTTTGATGACTCTCATCTTCTGTCTCTCTAGCTCACCGGTTATTCTTTCTCTTCCGTACTATTTCTCCTTCCTGGGGCTCAGTAAGAAATGGCTTCCCCCATGTCAAACGGGAAGGAAAACGAGACAAGAAAACATGAGGAAAAAGAAAATGAAGAGATGGGATGAAAGTTCACTTATTGCTGCTACGTTTCCAGATGCTGCTTCAAATTTTCTATTTAATGGTACAGAAGAGGCACAGTGAGCTGGGAGCAATATACCTCAAAGTCCTACTATGTGCCAGACATTCTTTTAGCTTTTCTCTTTTTTTTTTCTTACAAGTCTGTGAAGAAGGTACCCTTAGTCCCATTTTACAGAGAACCAATCTCAGACTCACAGAGGTGCACAAATTTTCCAAGGTCAAACATCTACCCCTTGCCCTCTGCACAAGCTACCCAGCAGCCTTCCATTTAGATGAAGGATTTCCAGGGTTAAGGACTGATAGTAGGAAACTCCCCTGATGTGAAACCTGGGCCGCCATGTTCCCATTAGGCCTGAAGAAGATGGGGGGGATGAAATCCTGCCCAGTGAACTAAGAGGCTTGCGTGTGGGAGTCATATGGACTGTTTGATTCCTGAGGTGTTGAACTGAATCCGGGAAGCTACATAAGCTGTTGCCCTTTGGAAAGGGAACTTGAATGGTAAGATATCAACATGTACAATTATTACATGAAAGGCATTTTACAACTCCATCCAAACTAATAATTATTCAGATAAAGGAACTGAAGTTAAAAGGTAAGTAACATGACCTAGAGAAACAAACTTATAAATTGCTGATCCAGGACTCAAAACCTGAAATGACACAAAATATTAGGCTTTTGTTCTTTTTGTCCTTTGAGCTTACATTTGCTATATCTCAAAGCATTATTATTCAGTTGCTCTTTTTAAAACAATGCACCGAAGTATTATTTAAATGTTTAAAATCACCATAAAGTGTAAAAGGCCATGTTAATAGCAAAAGTTAAAAATCAAATTGCATGTGAAAAGTTGAGGAAATTATTTACCACCTATATTCTGACATAGGACTTATATAATTGACATATGAAAACTTCTAAACAATAGAGATGAGTCAATGATACCAGGGAGAATGTACATATAAAGCAATATAAATCCACAATAAACACTTGGAAATATGCCAAATGAAACAAATAAAACAAAAATGAATTAAGTGAAACTGAGAACTTGTAAAATATAATGTAGAATATGATTTAATTCTGCAAATAAATGTATATCAACATGAGCGTATGTGTGTTATTATAAGTAGGTGCATTATACACAGAGGAAAATTATGGAAGAGAAGCACAAATATATTAACAGATATATTTGTATTATGGTGGACAGAAAGGGGGCTTATAGGGGAGAATAATTTCGGTTTCTAAATACACATTCCTATATTATTTCATAATTAATAACAAGTGCAAATTATTAATTGGTACTCTGAAAAGGTTACTAAAATAAAAATTTGTAAACAAAATCTGCAAATCGTCACAAAATGATAACGCAAAAATACATTTACTGACTTAGGAATATCTTAATATACTGCTGTGTAGGAATAGCACATTAAAAAAGTTCCTCAGATAAGTAAATGTGTGTGAACTGGTGAGAGAAGATTTTTTTTTTAATTTCTATATTTGTAGGGTTTAAAATACGGAATTTCTAAAAAATGAAAGATTAGAAATATAAATAACTGTAAACCGATTATAAATATGATGTTTTTATATTCTTTGCTCTGGAAGTAATTTCACTGTGTTATGAGTAAAGGTTTTTTGGGAAAAGAGGCAGATCAGAACAATTTATTTGACAGTGTTTCTGCGTGTGTGTGTGGGGGGGGGGAGTAGCTGTGTATTTCTATTTCTATTTCTCAAGCTTCTTCACGATTATCCACACACTACCTTGTGCAGCTTTCTACTCAGTTCACTTACAGGCTAAACTTCCAGCCCTAGACCTTAAGATCCCAGGATGGACTTAAATATAGAAGGATTGCTGCCGGTGTGGCAGAAAGCCCAGAAAACTTTGGCTTATACAATGGAATCCATGCATTTCTGACACTCCTTCCAAATCCCCTACACTTTACCAAGCTCCTTAGTTGAGATTTTCACACCTGCAATTTTGACTCTGATCCCCAGATGACAACTTTCCTCATTTCTTATGGATTATTTTTTTCCCAATGAAGAGGCATAATTTTTAGAAACAGAAACAAAATATTTTCTTCAAGTAGATTACAAAAAATAAGTACAGCGTGATCTCAAATCTCTTTGTAAAAGTCATATGTGTATACAAAGACTGAGAGAAGATACTTAGTTTTGCTTCCTGCTTACCCTGCATCTGCGTCTCAGTTTATTAATGTGTATTGGGTCTACTTTATGCCAGGCACTGTCAGCCAGTTCCTTATCTGCATCCCGATCTTCCCTCTCTAGATCTGTAGACCTGCATAACTGGAAATATTCGCAGAGAGCAAAATGAATAGTGTCTACCCCATAGGGTTGTGAGGCATGACCTCAAATGGACTACATATTAAACAAGGTTAGTTCAAGCCTGGAATCCCAGCATCAAAACAGCCATCTTGTTATTACTATTTAATCATTATAGGTGCCATTTTTTGAGTTCCTATTATATGTCAAGCACTGTGATAGCCTCATCATATGTTATTTAATTCTCAGAAATATCCTGAGAGGGTGTTATTTCAATTTATAGATGAAATACATGAGACAGAAAAGGCCGGGTTATGCTGTGGTAATAGACAATCCCCAAATCTCAGTGGTTTACTCTTCACTTATACTACATGTTCATGGCAGGTACACGTCCATCACAGAATGGCGGATACTGCGGGGTCTGAGTGATCCTTATGGGAATGACTTAGAGGGCCGAACTGACAGAGCAGCCATCATCTAGAAATTTGTCAGCGACTGTGCCTGAGGGGAAGAGGGCCCTGGAGTGACTCAAGCCAACAGCCATATGTTCTGGCCCAGAAATAACACATGTCACTCACAGCCCCATCCAAATAAAGGAGGTCAGAAAGTGCAGTTCTACCAGGTGCCTAGAACAGGAGAGAAATGGAAACACTTGGCAAACAGCACTACTGACTACCACATGATGGAACTGATGCTCAGAAACTTTGGGTATTGCCTAAAATCACATAGGCAGTAAGTGACAGACCACATTCCAGACCTATGATTTCAAAAGTCCATGCTCTTTTACTTCCTTCTATGTTGTTTACTATCCTCTTAAATAAAGTTCATATAAATTTAGAACAGAAATTCTTTTACTTCAATGCTGCAATCCCATCTCCCTTAATCACCTGATATTCCAGCAATTGAATCGAATAGGCATGATAGACTTGATTAAATCCCCAGTATTGGTAAACCACGGGTCTTTTCCAAGTAAATAAACTTATTGGCTATCTGGATATCCATGCTATTCAAGGATACAAATTATAATAGAAAAGCTGACGGTAGATGAAAAGACTGTTGGTTTTTAAAATAATTAATAAAAATAATCTCATGCCTTTCTATATTGTCGAGGAAAAAATAATAATAAGCAAAAATTAATGAAATTGATAACATACAAGAGTCAAATAAAAATGCTGGGTGTTAGTGCTTTCAAAATATAAGAAAATAAAGAAGCCTCTGGCAAGATGGATCACTTTGGGATGAAAAAGTTGTCATGCTTGCACTTATAGTAAAGATGTAAAAGATAAAGTAATATGAAAAAGATATGCTGATAATTTGAAAATTTATATTAAATGAATAAATCTAGAAAAAATATAATCTTTTTATACTGAAGAAATAAAAAATGCTCATATTAAGAGTAGTCTTGATGAAGAATGCATAAAAAGACAAAATCACTGGTCAATCTTAACTATAGAAATGCAAAAAAAATAGAAATAAGAAAATAGCAGCCTAAACCTAGCAATGGCTAAAAGAGATGATACAGCATGACAAAGTTGTGTTTGTCTCAAATTTGCAATGTTGGTTTAACATTAGGAAAGCCATAGTGTAATTCAACACATTAAGATAAAGGAGTAAGGAAAAGAAGGCATCACAAACATTTCAGAAAAAAGGCATACAAAAAAATTCATCAACTGATCAAGATCAAGATTAAACAACAATAATAGCTCTCAACTAACCAGAAATAGAAAGATACATTTTTTTCTTTTTTGTTTGTTTTTTAATTTTTATTTTTCAAATAGAGTTGACACTCAATATTATTTTATATTAGTTTCCAGGTGTACAGCGTAGTGGTTAGACATTAAACAATTTATGAACCGATCCACCCAATTAGTCTAATACCCACCTGGTGCTATACATAGTTATTACAATATTATTGACTATATTCCCTATGCTGTAATTTACATCCCCGTAACTATTTTGTAACTACCAATTTGTACTTCTTAATTCCTTCACCTTTTTCACTCAGCCACCCAACCCCCCTCCCAATCTGGCTATGACCAGTTTGTTCTCTGTATCTATGAGTCTGTTTTCATTTCGTTTGTTCGTTTATTTTGTTCCTTAGATTCCACATATAAGTGACATCATATGGCATTTGTCTTTTTCTGTGTGACTTAGTTCACTTGGCACAGTACCTTCTAGATCCATCCATGCTGCAAATGGAAAATTTTCATTTTTAATGGCTGAGTACTATTCCTTTGTATATATGCACCACCTCTTCTTTATCCAATTGTCTCCATATCTTGGCTATTGTGAATAGCTCTGCTGTGAACATAGGGGCGCATAGACCTTTTTGAATTAGTGTTTTGGTTTTCCTTGGATAAATACCTGGAAGTGGAATTGCTGGGTCATAAGGTAGTTCTGTTTTTAATTTTTTGAGGAACCGCCAAACTATTTTCCATAGTGGCTATACTAATTTTCAATCCCACCAACAGTGCGCAAAGGTTCCCTTTTCTCCACATCCTCTCCAGCACTCGTTGTATGACTTATTGATGATAGCCATTCTGACAGGTGTGAGATGACATCTAATTGTCGTTAATTTGCATTTCTCTGATGATTAGTGATGTTGAGAATCTTTTCATATGTCTATTGACCTTTTGTATGTCCTCTTCAGAGAAATGACTATTCAGATTCTTGGTCCATGTTTTAATTGGATTGTTTGGTTTTTGGTTTTGAGTCGTATGGGCTCTCTATAAAATTTTGGATATTAACTCCTTTTCGAATGTATCATTGGTAAGTAATGATTATGATTCATTCAGTTGGTTGTCTTCTCATTCAGTTGGTTGTCTTTTCATTTTGGTGAAGGTTTCCTTTGCTGTGCAAAACCATTTTAGTTTGATGTAGTGCAAAACCATTTTAGTTTGATGTAGTCCCATTTGTTTATTTTTTCTTTTGTTTCCCATGCCCTAGGAGATATATCAGAAAAAAAAAATTAATAAGAGCAATGTCAGAGAGTTTACTGTCTATGTGTTCTTCTAGGAATTTTATGATTTGGGGTCTTACATTTAAGTCTTTAATCCATTTTGAGTTTATTCTTGTATATTGTGTAAGAACGTAGTCCAGTTTCATTTTTTTGCATGTATAAGTCCAGTTTTTCCAACATCATTTATTGAATAGACTGCCTTTACCTCATTGTATATTCTTGCTTCCTTTGTCATGTATAAAATGACCATATAGGCATAGATTTATTTCTGGGCTCTCTATTCTGTTCCATTGATCTATATGTCTGTTTTATGCCAGTACCATGCTGTTTTGATTACTATAGCCTTGTAGTATAGATTGATATCAGGTAGCATGATACCTCCAACTTTGTTCTTCCTTCTCAAGAATGCCATGGCTATTTGGGATCTTATATGTTTCCATATAAATTTTTGGATTATTTCTTCTAGTTCTCTGAAAAATGCCATTGATGGTTTGGTAAGGATTGCATTGAATCTAAATTGCTTTGGGTAGTATGGACATTTTAATGATGTTAATTCTTATCCATGAGTACGGCATATGATTCTATTTATTTGTATCTTCTTGAAATTCTTTTTTCAATGACTTTTTTTTTTTTTTTTTGAGTACAGGTCTTTTACCCCCTTCGTTAAATTTATTCCTCGGTATTTTATTTTTGATGCAATTGTAAATGGGATTATTTTGTTGATTTCTCTTCCTGATAGTTAATTACTGATGTTTAGAAGTGCAACCAATTTCTGAATATTAATTTTGTATGCTGCTACTTTACTGAATTCATTTATCAGTTCTAACAGTTTTTTTGGTAGCATCTTTAGGGTTCTCTCTATATGTATCATGTCATCTGCTAATAATGACAGTTTTTCTTCTTCCTTTCCAATTTGGATGCCTTTTATTTATTTTTCTTCTTTGATTGCTGTGGCTAGGACTTCCGATACTATGCTGAATAGAAGTGGTAAAAGTGGACATCCTTGCCTTATTCCTGATCTTAAGGAAAACGCTTTTAGCTTTTCCCCGTTGAGTATGATGTTTACTGTAGGTTTGTCATATATGGCCTTTATTATGTTGAGGTATGTTCCCTCTAGTCCCACTTTGCTGAGAGTTTTTATCATAAATGGATGGTGGATTTTGTCAAATGCTTTTTCTGCATCTACTGATATGATCATATGATTTTTATCTTTCATTTTGTTTGTTTGGTATAGCATGTTCATTGACTTGCAGATATTGAACCAACTTTGCATCCTAGGAATAAATCCAACTTGATTATGGTGTAAGATCTTTTTAATGTATTGCTGTATTCGGTTTGCTAACATTTTATTGAAGATTTTTGCATTTATTTTCATCAGGGATATCAGCATATAATTTTTTTTGTGATGTCTTTGTCTGGTTTTGGAATTGGGGTAATCGTGGCCTCATAAAAAGTTAGGGAGCTTTTCCTCCACTTGAATTTTTTGGAATAGTTTGAGAAGAATAGGTGTTAATTCTTTTTTGAAAGTTGGGTAAAATTCACCCGTGAAGCCATCCATCCCAGAACATTTGTTTGTGGGGCGTATTTTTGATTGCTGATTCAGTTTTATTAGTAGTAATCAGTCGGTTCAGATTTTTTTGTTTCTTCTTGACTCAGTCTTGGGAAATTGTATGTTTCTGGGAATGTATCTATTTCTTCCAGATTGTCCACTTTGTCGGCATATAATTGCTCATAGTATTTTCTTATAATCCTTTGTATTTCTGTAGAGCCCATTGTTACTTTTCCTCTTTTGTTTTTGATTTTATTTATTTGATTCCTCTCTCTTGGTTTCATTGATCTTTTGTATTGTATTTTTAGACTCTATTTTGTTTATTTCCACTCTGATTTTCATTATTTCCTTCCTTCTACTCTCTTTGGGCTTTATTTGCTGTTCTTTTTCTAGTTCCTTTAGGTGCGAGGTTAGATTGTTTATTTGAGATTTTTCTTGTTTCTTGAGGTAGGCCTGCATTGCTATAAATTTCCCTCTTAGGACTGCTTTCACCGTGTCCCATTGATTTTGAGTCATTATGTTTTTATTTTCATTTGTCTCTAGGTATCTTCTGGCTTCCTTCTTGATCTCATTGTTAACCCATACATTATTTAATAGCATGTTATTTAGCCTCCATGTGTTCGTGTATTTTCCAGTTTTTTTCTTGTATTTGATTTATAGTTTCATACCATTGTGGTCGGAGAAGACGCTTGACATGATTTCAATCTTTTAAATTTACTGAGGCTTGTGTTGTGACCTAACATGTGGTCTCATTGAATATGTTCCATGTGTACTTGAGAAGAATGTATATTCTGCTGCTTTGGAATGAAAAGCTCTAAAAACATCAATCGAATCCGTCTGGTCTCGTGTATCATTTAAGGCCGCTCTTTCCTTCTTAATTTTCTGTCTGGAATACCTGTCCGTTGGTGTCAATGTGGTGTTAAAGTCCCTTACTATGATTGTATTACTATCGATCTCTCCCTTTACGTCTGTCAATATTTGCTTTATATATTTAGGTGCTCCTATATTGGGTGCATAAATGTTTACTAGGATTATATTGTCTTTTTTGATTGATCCCTTTATTATTATGTGATGTTCTTCTTTGTCTCTTATTATAGCCTTTATTTTAAAGTTTATTTTGTCTGATATAAGTATCGCTACCCCAGTTGCTTTTTAAATTTCCATTTGCATGAAATATTTTTTCCATCCTTTTACTTTCAGGCTGTGAACATTGAGATTAAATTCAGTAGAATTTTGTTTTTTAAGATGACATTGACTTAATATAGCATTTTTTTTTCTATTCTCTAAGTAGAATTTATGTTGTTGGACTGATATTATTTGAAATGAAATCCAGTAACAGTAAGATTTGGGTAGCATTAGAAAATTTCAACTCACAATTCACAATCACCTACTCCTCTGTTGGGCACGGGGGAAATATAAGAGCTATAAAACAATATCTTCCTGCCCTATATCCTTATAAATGAATTAGGCAGCAAACGTAAACATTTATTTCATAATTTATTAATCTAATAAACGTTTTTGTGAATAAACTAGGCCAGTGGTATATCTTTTAAAAGGAATCTGAGTCATGACAGGTAGTACAAGGACACTCCCTCCCTCTCCAAGATATTGATCCGGAAGTTTTTCCTTTCTTCATACCTCTCAGTTTTAGCCCCAGCAAAGGGGGGGTAAGGCAAAATCAGTCTTTTCCAGTCTACATGCCATCTCTCGCTAAGGCATGACTTTTGTATGATTATAATATTATTATAATTTCATCTGCATTGAAAATACTGCAGCTCCCTTCATGCTCCTGACTCTATGACAGTTCTGGAACCACCATATGAGGAAGAAAAAGCGAGAAACCAAGCTCCTCACCTACTAGGAGGAGAGAAGAAGGCTGCATCAGCACCACATTTTCCCCTGCTCAATCTCCAGGGAGAACAAAAAGATCATAACCAGGCATCTTGCTGTGACTCTCTCTCTTGAGTATGCCCGCAGGCTCCCCCTTGAGTGTGTACTTTTGCTTTAACAACCCTTGAGCTTTCCTGTTTGGTGTTCGCTTTGGCTTTGAATTCTTTCTCACAGAATAAGACAAGAACCTGGTAATCGGAGTCCCTAGCTTTCTGGCAACAAATCTTCTCCTTGAAATGTTGTATTTAATTGTATTGTTAAGTAAATTCTAATTTTTTAAGTTCCAAAAATAAATTCGTTTTTTGTAAAAAATTATCATTAAAATTTCAAAAATACATAAAAAAACAGTAAATATTTCTATGAAACCCCATATATTCATTACTCAGATTCAACAACTAACCTTAAACTTACACAAATTGTAATTTTCAAAAGGTTTGATTTCTAATACGCAGCATTTTCCCTTCTCAAAAGAGGAAAAAAAAACCTAAAGTAACAAAAGCTAATACAAAATTTGATTAATAAAGCAAAAGTCAAGGAAGAGATTAAAAAAAGAAGAATGAGATTCAGAAAACTAAAATACAAGGAAAAAGATAAAATATATGATCCAAGTAAATGTGACTGTTTTATGTCCCAATGTCCAAAGCAAATTACTCCACTAGAAAAATGTGCAAAGAACACAAAAATGATCAAATGACAAAGGAAAAATGAATATCTAATGATCATGAGAAAAGATTCTCAATTATATTAAAAAAGAAATGAAAAGGAAAATGAGATTATGTTTAGTTAAATTGTTTGAATCTATCAGATTTGTAACGATAAAAAAGATTGATAATGTTTGGGCTGGTGAAGATGTGGAGAAATGGGCACTCTTAAGCTCTGGACATGAAAAAAATAGGCAAAGGATCCGAATAGATGTTTCTCCACAGAAGATACACAAGTGATTAATAAGCATATGTGTAATATTGTGATTTACAATAAGAAATGTATATGTGATCTTACTCCGTTTCCGGCACAGAGCTCCCAAAACCTTTTGAACAGCAATGAAAGCATCTTTTGTTATAATATTCAGTCTTTTGTCCTCTGTTGCTAAAATTTCTTCAGACTCATAAAGGTGAAATAGATGTACTGTCATTCATAAAGTCCCTTTCCACAAAACTGAGTTTATTTTAGTGAGGTGACTTTTGAATATTTCCTAAAGATGGGGGAACCAGCAAGTATTAGAGGGTTGGAAATTTCAGACCCACCCCCTCATTTTCAGGGTGGGGAGAGGGACTGGAATTTGAATCAATCATCAATGACCAATGATTTATTCCATCATGCCTCTATAATGACACTATGGAAAAATCCCTTAAAGGAGGGTTTATAGAGCCTCCTGGTTGTTGAACCAGAATGCTTCTGGTCAGAAACTGCCTTGAAAACATTATGCTAAATGAAGAAGTCAGTCCCAAAAGAATATGTGTATATTATATGATTTCATTTATATCAAATGTCCAGAATAGGAAAATCTACAGAGACAGAAAGTATGTTAGTGGTTGTTTTGGCTTGGGAACGATAGGGGGATAGGTAAGTGATAGCTAAAGAGGATTTTTTGAGTTTCTTTTTGAGATGACAAAAATGTCTTAAAACTTACTGTAGTGATGGTTGCACATATCTGTGAATACAGTAAAAACCACTGAAGTGTACATACACTTTAAGTGGGCAGATCTTATAATATGTGAATTATAGCTCCATAATGTTATTTAAAAAAGATATAAAGAGAGTCTCAGCCAGGGTTGGTTATTAACTGAATACGAGGGACAATGAAGAGAGATTCAAGGGTAATGGCCAGGTTCTGGGTTGGCCAATAGGTGGATACTAAAGCAGAAAACAAAGGAAAAAGAAGCAGGTTTAAGGTGAGAATAAATTACTAGAGAGTGAGAAAGCATATAGAGAGACTGTTAAACTTTTTGAGGGGTGAGGAATCACAGCTTCTGTTGAGAATCTGCTAAGAAGTATGGTCTCTCTGCCCACAAAAAAAATGTGAATATATTACCACCCCCCTTATACATACGATAATTTTGAATAACATTTAATAGGTTCCACAGGCTTCTGTGTTGAGAATAAACTAAGGTTACTCAGGATGGTTTACAGAGTGTATTCTTCAGACCGTGGCATAAATGAGGGACTACCAGGGTGGGTATGGACTGCCAGATAGTGACCCTGTAGCAAGGCTGGGTTCTTCCTGAGTGCCCTGAAGGTGAGGAGGTTAAGGTGAAGATTCCAGCAGTCTGCACTTCCTGAACCAGATGAAAGACTGCAGAAAGGTCTCAGAGACTTCTACCTGATTAAGGTGAAAAAGAGGAGAGAGCAGGCTGACTAGCAATCACTTGTCTACGATTCTTGAAATATCCTACCACA
Source organism: Pteropus alecto (assembly GCF_000325575.1). NCBI lineage: Eukaryota > Metazoa > Chordata > Mammalia > Chiroptera > Pteropodidae > Pteropus > Pteropus alecto. Next base: position 519,019 of record NW_006440657.1, read on the forward strand.
AAGGTGCAGAAGAGCTCCATCTGGTTTCCACTATAATAACAGACCCCCCGCCCCCCCTTCAGTGAGTCACTAGGTGGGAATTTGGGGAAAAAAATGGAGGGAAGAAACCAAAATAATTTACTCAGGTCAGTACTTTGGTAACTTGTCCATCCATATTTTTAGAGTAAGCAATAGTCAGGAGCCTGGATGTAGGAAATGAGAGGCTGTGGAACCAGGCAGCAGGAAGACCAGCCCCTTCTCAGCCTCTTGTCAAGGAAGGGATGATCTGACTATCTGCATCCCTCAACCTGCCTCAAAACCTTCATTGGTATTAGCCATTAAATTTCAACAGATGACGTCAGTTGTTAGCAAATGCTTTTCTATATTTCATGAATGTTTATTATAATAGAATAAAATATAAATGTTTATTAACAAAACTTGAAATTTGTTCCAGCAGGAAAAAAGTAGGTTTTTTACATAAAATGACCAAAATCTGATAACTGGACTTCTCCCTGAAGATTTATTTCACAGATAATTTTCAAAACACCAACTGTGTTCAGGAATGTTTCTACCTTTTTTTTCCATAAAATTTTGAAACAAGCTAGAATGTTCTAAAAATGAAGTTGTGTGGCTACCAAAGAAAATACTTTCTGTGCAATGCTGGAGAACATAAACAATCCGGTTTTTTACTTTCCCAGGTTGAAACATGTCTTTTAAAAATGAAATTTCATAGTTTTCAGTTTTTTGAGGCATACTGATTTTTTAAAGGAAATAAAGAAAAATCATTACGAAGCAGATATATACAGCCAGGGAGAAGAGGAGAAAGCAGAAAAGGCCAAAGCCAATGTCAAGGTCCTGGTAGTGGAGGGATGGAGATGTAGACTCTCCCTGGTAAGCAGAGAACACTCCAACTGCAGGCGGTGAGGCCACTTGGGGGCCCTCAGATAGAAGATCCGGCTGAGTGACAGCTGCACGCTGAGGCCCTGCGCAGAGACGCATGAAAGGGGAGTTCTGCGTGAGGGTTTGGGGGAGGGTCCTGTCGAACTCCTCGCAGGACCCGCGCGGGAGAAGGGGAAGGGCGAGCTCGTAGGTGACGCGAGGCCCCCACGTGACCCGGAGCTGCAGAGCGACGCAGTCTTCGGTGCAGTCGTCACTTCTCTCTGGGTACCAGCTCCCCGCTGCCCTGCGCACGGCGGGCTGGCATCGGGCCGGGGGAAAGCCGAGCAGGTAAGGGCCCGGGGCCGCGCGGAG
>NW_006440657.1:520511-538665 GCF_000325575.1 Pteropus alecto
CGGCTGCAGCGGTCCCGGCTCCCCTACCCCGATCCTCTGCAGGTCTGTGGGTCTGTGTCAAGTGTACAGCGGTGCACTCGCGGCGACAATCCAGAAGAGGTGGAGGAGACAGCAAGGATGGGCCCAGGTAGGTGTGGGAGACAGTGGCGGGGGGGGGCGGCGCAGGGGCTCAGTTTGAAACCCCCCCTAAGTTCCCCGTTCCTCGTTCCCCGTCCCCAGTCCTCCATTTTAGTGCCTGCTGAGGCCTGGGGATGGATCTGAAGGGAAAATGGTGGGTTTGGGGCCAGGGAAGGGAGAGAAATGAGAGGAAAGGGGGAGAACTTGGACTGGGGCCCCCTAGAGGGTGTAGAGAGCCTCTCAGGTGGGAAACATGAAATTTAAAAAATAACCCTTGATACCCAGGGCTCTGAAAGATGAGTAGGAGGCTTCTGTCCTCGGTGCTGATCTATCCACCAAAAATTCTGTCCTTTCTCTCTCATTTTATCTCCTAGGAGGAATGGCGTCCGAAGAGGAACAAGTGGCAAAAAATATCAACGCGGAAAATGCCAACCAGGAAAATGAAAAAAAGGATGAAAAGGAGCAAGATGTTAATAAAGGAGAGCCCTTGGCTCTCCCTTTGGCAGCTGGTGAATACTGTGTGCCTAAAGGAAATCGTAGGCGGTTCCGTGTCAGGCAGCCAATCCTGCAGTATAGATGGGATGTGATTCAGAGGCTTGGAGAGCCACAGGCAAGGATGGGAGAAGAGAATATGGAAAGGATTGGGGAGGAGATGAGGCAACTCATGCAAAAGCTGAGGGAAAAGCAATTGAGTCACAGTCTGTGGGCAGTTAGCACTGACCCCCCTCACCATGACCATCATGATGAGTTTTGCCTTATGCCTTGAATGCTCATATTGTCCTTGAAGTTAATAGAGAGACACCTGCTTTCTAAACATACATGTTAGTAATTTACCTTTGTTGTAAACCTTTGATGTCATTAGTTTCTGGTGGGTCTCTTTACCAGCTTCTAGTTAAATGTTGTCTTTTTAATCCAGTCTGTAAGATTTTGTTAGGAGAATTTTACCTATTGCATGGAAAGATGCTTATTTTAGATTGTAAAGTTATAAAGCAGTTTTAAAAAACAATCTTTGTATTCTTTTTATTTCAAATCTTATATTTATTTATTTAATACATGAAGAGAAAAATGCTGAAATTAAACAAACCAAATGATTAATACAGGGACTCATTTTTGTGAGATGGATTAATGTATTTTATATTATCTGTAGTTCGAGAAAAAAATGGAAACTATTTGTAATGATTTTATGAAAGCAGGAGGGTCATTTAATAAACACTTGGTTATGAAATTTGCATATTTTAGCTAAATGAGTAAACCCATGACTTCCTTATAAATCGAGTCCTACGTTTGCTTCACATGACTGTGAAACATGTTCAGGAATGTGTGAGTTGTGTTTACCTATTTTTGGCCCGTTTCCATCTATTAGTCAAGACCCTCTATCCTCAAATTTACCCTTCAGATTTTTAGCAGTTACCAAAGATAGGTCTCATCAGTTGAGCATCCCTCCTCTCCTCAGGACTGTGATGCCTGCTGGTCAAGCTGTGAATTCTGCTTGACAAGACGTAGGCACTTAATAAAGTACAATTAATAGTGATTGAGTCAGGAGCTCTTGAGTTCTTGTCTCAGGTCAGTCCTGGATAATATAACCTTGGCTATCTAATCTCCACTTTTCTAAAAGAGATTAGCAATTCCTAAAGGAACTCTAGAGTCATATAATGTCCTAGTGTTTCTAAAAGTATGCTAATCTGCCACTTTTGTGAGAGTCACTTGAGGACTTTCTTGAAAATGAGGACTTCTGGTCCTACCCTAAATCTGAATGGGGCTCTAGAACTTTCATTTTTAGCAAGTTTCTCTAGTGATTCTGATGCACATTAATGTCTAAAGGGTTACTGGTGAGTATATATTATGATCTTAATTCTTAAATAGAAATCATAATAACTGGAAGAATGTGAAGGTAAATTTAATGAAGAGAAGCATTAAAGGCAAAGGATGAGAAAATTTTAAAAGACCTTTATATTTACTACATAATTAAAATTGAAAATATGTACACTATAATTTAATAGTGATTATCTTGTGAGATATTGGGTGAATTTTTTCCTTCATACTCAGCTACATTTTTCTTAAAGAATATAGATTACTTGTGCTAAAAAGAAAAGCCAGTAATGGGTCCAGATCCAAAAAACTCTTCAGTGGACTTATAAATGCAACGGAGGCACTTTAAAATTCTCATGTCAGAACTTAGATACATAGATTTAAAGTTATCTTTGGATATGGTATTCATGCCCTGCTATAGTTGTCCCTCCTATTGAATATGGGCAAACACACTAGGTCTTACTTCTAATCAACAGAATGCAGCAAAAGTGATGTGATGTCACTTCTGTGATTGTGTTACAGAAGACTGTGATTTCTATTTTGCTAGGAGACTTCCTTCTTATTCCCCACATCCCTGCTGGCTTTAGTGAAACGAGATCATGTTAGAAAGGCCCATGTGACAAAGAACTGAGAATATCTTCCAGCCAACAGCTAGTGAGGACCTGAGATGCTCAGTCCAATAGCCCTTGAGGAAGTGAATCCTTGCAAACAAAATAAATGAGTTTGGAAGCAGATCCCTTCCCACTCAAGGCTTCAGATAAGATTCTGGCCCTGGCCAATATGTTGATTGCAGCTTTGCAATAGACTCCAAGAGAGATGATACAGCTTAGCCGCACCCAGACATTTGACTCACAGAATATTTGGGATAATTGATGTATGTGGTTTTAAGCTTCTGAATTTTGGGCTAATTGCTACACAGCAATAGATAACTAGTAGATATCTCTAAAGAATAATGGTACTTGTTAAACATAACCACAGTGCCATAATCACACATAAAAAGGGACAGCAATCATTTTATGTCTAGTCAGTGTTCAAATTTCCAATGGTCTCATAATTTGTCAGGTTGCAAACAACAAGGAAAACTTAATGTAAAGTTTTCTACTAGGAAGGTGACAAGAGTGTGTTTGAAAAAGTTTCATATCTAACAGACCTGGAGCTACAGACTAAAAATCTAGCAAGTGCTAAAGGAAAAACTGATCTGTTTTATGCAATGAAAATATAGGGTAGGATGAGATTCAGAGAGGGTCATCATACATACAACTTCATGACCCAAAATGATCATTTGACATTCTAACATCTGCATTTTGCAGAAGTCTTGGAAAAACAGTTATTATATTTTAAAAATTTGCCAAAATAACCTGTTTACCTCTAGGGAAAAAAACTGGCTAGAAACAGTGGCTGCCTGGCTGACAATGTTGCAAAGACACAGGCATAAATCAGATTACCAGTCACATTTGTGATTGAGTAAATACTTTCAATGAAAAGTTGTACCACTGTGTTACAGTTAGAGGAAGCATGAGACTGAGATGAGAACAAACAGGTATATTTAACTATTTCATTATCCAGTTTGATTCAATAAGGCATCGAGTATGTCACTAAGAAGTCATTTTTTTTTCATGAAACAGAATTCAGATGACTAACATAAGTACATGAAGGATATAATTTGTGGGTTGTCAGAATTTTGAATCTTGAAAATGAGGATGCCCTCTGGGAATTGTAAATGGATAAATTTGATAAACAATGGACATAGTTTTCCATCTCTAAATAACACAAGAGATTATCTGTAATATGATACTGAAAAGGTTGAGAACATCTAGTATTTTAATCAATGTCATCTGGGAGTTGTCTAATGGAAGCTGAACCATGGAAATGCTTGAGGAAGGAGAATAACAATAAAATACCCAAGTGAAGCAGAGTCTTGAAGATCCTTTAAGCTACTTGATGTTAAAATGGATAGAAGTCCAAGGAAACATTTTAGAAAATTTAAAGGAAGAGAACTATGAAATAGAAGGCATAAATATAGGTAAAAGGTGACAAAAGAGAGAAAAAAAGTTGCAGAAACAAGGCAAAAAATCAGTAAAATGAACTGAAGTGGGGTCTGAGTGTAATATCCAGCTGGCCCAGTGAGGATTATGCATTCAGAAAGGCAATTAATGTATATCCAAGGTACTAAAAATAAATCTTAACAAGAACAAAAATTTTCAGTTTATGCAGAACTGGAAAATAAAGTCTCTGAATGTTAAAGCAGTGAAATTCATCACATACACTGTGAATCAGTGTAATAAGCTAAAGGAGTTAATTTTTAAAGTTTTGGTTCCAGAAAATAACAGTATTTACAAAAACAAAGGAAAAAGTAGATGGGCAGATATATAGGTAAGCTACCTAACACCTACAGCAACCCCCAGACAGAAAATTGGATGTGTAAACAGTGCAAAAGCCAGCGGTATGCTGGTAAATATCTAACGACTGGGTTTCCAGCAAACTATTTGTGGTGTTAGACTATTTCCACTGTGTAAATATTCTTATTACAGCTGATTTTCAGCTACCAACATATCACTTAATGCAGAGTTTGAGAAGAAATATACACAATTAATTGTCCTGAGCCAGTAAAAGCCAGCTTCAGCACACCACTGGTTCATAGCCCTCTCTTATCAAAGTGATTAAAACAGAGACAATATCATGCAAGGAAAATGAAAGATGAGAATGAAGACGAGAAATGTCTTTTGTAAAAGAAATATAGGATAAGTATAAAGGAGAGAAATAAAAGAAAAAGAGACCAAAGCAGAGAGGCAGAAGCCCAATGCATGAATATTCTTGGGAATAAAACAGAATACATAAGTCTCTGTATGTATGTTTGTGTGTATGTTCATGTGCGTGTGTGTGCGTGCACACGCATTTGTGAGAGAGAGAGCGATGCAGGGTCAGAGAGAGAGAGAGAGAGAGAGAGAGAGAGAGAGAGAGAGAGAGATTGGCAGATTACCTAGATATGGATATTCCTAGGCAATTTAAAGGAGTGTTTGTAGAAGCAAACCCTTTAGAGTCAGGCAGACCTTAGTTCAAATATTGGCACCATCATTTATAAGCTTTTTGACCTTAAACAAAGTGGGTAAATCTCCTTTAGGTTAATTTCTCTTATCTGTAAAATACAGAAAGTGTTAGCAAGATGCCTGTCATATACTAAGCTCTCAGTAAATGTTAGTTGTTAACATTATAAAGCATGTAAGATGAAATAAGTTTTAGTTCACTAAAAATGAGTGGTCTAATGTTCCAAAGTTAATAAAATTAGTGGATTTTTAAATGTAATTATTGTTCCTAGAAATCAAAATTTAGCATAAAAGGGATTACATTTGGTTGAAAACATAATTTGTCTCACACGATGCTGTACAATTTTTAAATCATTGTCGATATTTAAAAATTGAGAAATTGCACATGAAAATACAAATTTTAGGTTTGTATGAAAAAATTAGTAGATGTGTCAACCCTGGGCCTGCACTCCCATGTTGGACCAATTGACTAGAAGAAGTTTGGTGGCAGCTTCAATTCTTAAGAAAGGCATGTGTTTCAAGTTTTACTTTTTGAACCCAGCTTTTCTTATTTGCATTATCTAGTTACCTCCCTGGGACTTAGAGGCACTTCAATTTATAGCCCCCTAATCCATATCAACTGCATTTACAAAGTAATTTGAAGTGATGATTTAGAAAATGATTGCGATTTGGCCCAATTTGGGATTCAAGATTTTTTTGTGTTCTAAATCTACAGTTAACAATATGTTAATCATGAGCCACAAGTGGCTTTTGAAAACTTGAAAAAAGAGTAATACAGTTTGATATGTGCAAAAATGTAAAGCACACGCAGGATTTCAAACACTCAGAACAAGAAGAGAATGTAAAATATCAATAATTTTTAAATTGGTTACATGTTGACATTTTAGATATACTGCGATAAATAAAATATATTACTTTTTACTTTTAGAGAATGTATTTACTAGAAAATTTAAAATTAGACTATACTTCTATTGAACTGCACTATTCCAAATCATTTTTAAGATATATTTCTTAAATTTACAAATCTTATTTTTAACATTTCTAATAATAAAAATGATACACATACATTTGGAGAGCACAAAAGAGCATTAAAGAGGAAAAAAATTAATCATTTGAATCTTGCTAAACATTGTTAAATATTTGAGTTTCATTTCTTTTCATCTTTTTTTCTAAACAAAACATTCATGAATGGAATCATGTTCTATAAAAATTAGGTCATACTGTGTGTACTATTTTGTATGTTCCTTTTTCACTTAACATTTTAAGATTAATCTTTTTCCACTTTCCTTAAGAATTATTTGAAACAAAGTTGTTATTTAAATCAGCAGTCCCCAACCTTTTTGGCACCAGGGACCGGTGCTCCTATGAGAATCTAATGCCTGATGATCTGAGGTGGAGCTGAAGCGGTGATGCTAGTGCTGGGGAGCAGCTGCAAATACAGATGAAACTTTGCTTGCTAGCCTGCCACCCACCTCCTGCTGTGAGGCTACAGACCTGTGTGGCCTAGGTGTTGGAGATCCCTGATTTAAATGGATTAGCAAATTGAATATAGTAATAACAAAACTGTGAGAAAATATAGATTATTATTTAATTTAAGCATGCTAAAGACATTTCTCAACATACAACCTAAGGCAGAAATTACGCAGAAAATAATTGATTTTATTACATAAAAAATAAACTTTTATGTAGTATAAATATAATTTTAAAAGGAAAATAAAGTACTGAAAAAATAACACATAGGAAAGACAAAGGGTTACTAGCATAACTATATAGTGAATTGGATCAAATCAATTAAGGAAAAAGAAAAACAGAAATATAAAAATGGACCAAAAAAGAAAAAGGTAAAGAATTTTACAATTAACTAATAGACACGTGGAAAAAAAACGATCAGGTTTATCAGTAATCAAGAGAATGCAAATGAGAACAAGAAAACATTTTCAAATAACAAGCTGGTAAATAATTTTAATAACAGTCAATATTTATTGACCACTTATAAGTACTTTTCATGCTTTATTCAATTTCCCTAACCACATACATTGCATTCAGATATGATGTTTAGGCCCACTTTATAGTTAAAAAGAATGAACTACATACCCAAAGCCACGCCACTATTAATTTATGTAGCTCGAATTTGAACACAGACAGTGTGACTTCTGAGTCTATGCCATTATAAGTGATTTCTACCTAGAGGTGAGGGTTCAGAAAAATGGCCACTTTCAAACAGTGCTGGTGAGAATAAGAACTAGTACAACTTTTCTGAAACGTAGTTTGATAATATGTATCAAAAGCCTTAAAACAATTCTACAGCCTTTAACCCAGGAGTTCTATGCCTATGACTATATCCCAAGTAAGAAGTCATACAGATGATCTGTATCTGAACTGTAAAAACATTCAAGTGTGCAAGTATGTAAGTATATGCAATAACAGAGTGTTTATTCTAGCATTTCTGAAATACCAAAAAAATAGATAAGATTTTAATACTTATAAATAAAGAGAAAGATAAATATATTAAGAAGCAGTAATACTTTGGAAAGTTTTACAGTCATTATAAGTAATGGAGTAGTTCTGAACAGAATGAAATGAAAATTTCTCTAAGAAATATTGTTATATCAATTATACTGGATAGGAAGTTTCTGCTGTATGTAAAGAATAATTGGCTGAAACTGGTTTAAATATTAAAGTTTATAATTTTACATAGGAGGAAGAACAGAAGTAGGTAGGACAGGCTTCAGGGCTGATTGATTCAGCAATGAAAGGATGTCACCAAGTACCCAGGTTTCTTCCATCTCTAGTCAACTTCTGCCATGCCTAGCGTCAACTTCATCCTAAAACTGGTGGTTACCTCTGATGCAACAAAGTGGCTGCTTACAGTGATTGAGGATACATTCTTCTCTGTTTCTGTCCATCAAGAGAGAAGGGAAAACCTCTCTCCCAACCATGGAATATAAGGCCTTCCCTTCTCTGATTGCGCCATTTTAAGACTGTTGGCTACCCTCAGCCAATAACAGTCCTTAGGAAAATTCCAGGTCCTGACAGGTTCAGAATAATTAAGACCTGCATCCTGAAGCTATCAGTGAGGTGGGGTGAGGTGGAAATCCAGACGTTTGGAATTCTGTTAGGGAGGAAGAGGAAAATTGATGTTGGGTAAGCATAAACTATACAGGGAGCCTCAAAAAATAGGAGTTATCCAGGATACTCTGGACCTCCAAGAGGCCCTGAGTGGGAGATCAAACAGAAAAAAAGACATATTGAATAACCTTTGGAAGAAAAGGAGGCAGGGCATAAAAAACTAAAGCGGTCTAGAAAATGCCAACGTCCATGCGGAGGGGAGAGAGAGAGACAGAGAGGAATATGAGTTCATGAAAGCTCCCTGGCTGGTAGAAATTTGAGGAATCCTTGAAGCCCTAGGATTAAAAAACAAAACAGATACCATGTCTGGTATGATCACTCACAAAGGCTAAGTGGAAGTCATGTGGGTCTGTGACCATAGATGCCTAAGAAATTGTTAGTCAGTGAGGAACAGAACCCAGAGAATTCCAAGATGATAAATTGTTTAGAGTTTCCACTTATGTTACATACAAAACACCTTCTTTCACAGAATTTTGCCCTGATCCATGAACCAATGCCAGATGTGCTGGGAACATCCTTTCTTCCAGAAGTAGGTAGAAAGTTGGCCTTGAATGTTTTTGAACAACATCTCTGAAAAGGACTTTAGTTTTCTTAGCTTTGAATCTTACTAGGGTTTGCAGGGACTTCCGCTGGTACTGATTACTCCCTGGGTAGTCTCTTGACCTCTACCCCAGCCAGGCTACTTTCTCCCCATCACTAGCCTTTTCCAGAACACCTCCTGGAAAAATATTCCAGTCCTACCCACTTTTCAAGGCTTAAACCAGATCTCTATTTCTTATGACAGCTTCCCTGCTCTATGAGTACCGCCTTGCTCTTACTCTTATTAAGCTGACAAAACTCCAATGTTTTTAATTCCCCCCCCCACCCAGAAGTTGTTATGTATAATCCTGGATCTGCCCAGGCACCTTGTGTTCTTCTTCCCCTGTGATGTCTTGGAATATGTTTTATAATTGTTTTGCATCTTTCACAGACCTCAGGTTGTTTAGTGATCAGTGAAATGGTCTCTGTTTCTCCTCTTGCCCTTCTCCATTCCAGTTTCTACATGGCAATCCAAGGAATATTTTAACAGAAGTTGTTATGTATAATCCTGGATCTGCCCAGGCACCTTGTGTTCTTCTTCCCCTGTGATGTCTTGGAATATGTTTTATAATTGTTTTGCATCTTTCACAGACCTCAGGTTGTTTAGTGATCAGTGAAATGGTCTCTGTTTCTCCTCTTGCCCTTCTCCATTCCAGTTTCTACATGGCAATCCAAGGAATATTTTAAAGGAGAATTATAACATGTTTCTCCCATCAATTATATTCCTTAAATGCCTCCATTGCATTTAAATACTTAAAAATAAAAGAAAACAAATACTTACCATGGTCTTCAGGCCCTGCAAGACCTGGCTTCTGGTTACATCTCCCACTGAGATAGGCCATTCCTTCTCCCCATTGATAAGCTCCAGCCACACTGGCCACCTTTGATTCTAAATGGGGCAAAGGATTTTCCTGCCCTAGAACCTGTGCCCATGCTGTTTCTCCTCCTAGAAGGCTAAGCACCTCCTAGCTCCCTAGTTAACTTTTATTTACCTTTTAAGACTCAACTTAAATATCATGCCCACTGAGAGTCTCTCCCTCATTTTCTGGTCTAGCCCCTCATGTTATCTTTCAAAGAAACTGTGTTCTCTTTGTCAAAATTTGGGACTACAGCTTGTTTAATGTATCCCTCCCTCACTAGATTGTACATTCCATTCTTAAACAGACCATGTCCGTTTTATTCACCAGCCATATCCACAATCTAGCCATTGCCTGACACATGGTAGGCCCCAAAAGATAGTTGGTTAAGTTTATTAAATTGTCATTTTAAGGTCAAAACCAGGCATATATCAGCAACCTCACAAGGTTTGACCTAATACTTATTGAATGAATGAGAAAAGAATGAGAAAGTAACCTAGAGAATACATTTCAATCCCACTATACTATCTAATCTGCTTTAGAATAGGTTTAGGAATCTGGCTGAGTTGCTGATTCTGAGACTTTACCCCTAAAGGAAGGAGCATTTCTGACCCTTGTCATGAATGTCTCTCCCCAGTGAATTCCTCAAAGTCCATACCTTGCACCCAGGCTGTTGTGTCCTTTCTTAGACTCTATCCCCTTTCACGCTTTTATATGTTCTCCTCCTTCCACAATTCTCTTTGACAACTCATCAAGGGCCTATAGACTTCTACATGATGTATCTTTACTCCCCTTCTTTGCTGGTAAATTAACAAAATACTCTATGCCAGATCATAATAGTATTTGCTTTATCCAAATGAAAGACTAAAAGAGGAATCAAAGACTGTATTAAATGACAAAGAAAGAAACTACTTACCCTGAGTGGATTACATCACTGGAATGGAGTACCTGTGAAAGTTGGAAGCAAGGAGAACCTAAGAAATTTCAGGGCTGCCTCCACTTCACATTCTCACTTTTACTTCCCTCTCTTCTCCAAGAATCAGCAAGTGTAGCAGTAATGTGACCCTTGACTCATCAACAGGGTGACTGGGAAGGGGAGTATCATAGAATCTACCAGGGGAACTAAGAGTTGAGCAAAGTTTGAAAATTACTGTCTTGAACCAAAACAAAACAGGTATTGGAATTTCTTGGATATCTCAAAAAGACTTAACTCAAGTCCAAGAAGATATAATGTTTGAGTATTGATTTGGGTTAGCAGTATTTGATTCACAGTAAATTTTGCATAAACACACAGTGAATGGATTAGTGAATGAGTTGTCTTAGGAGACACAAGCCAATGAAAAACATTAAAGTATAATTCTCACAGTCTTTTTAAAGCTGTGTGTATTCCTCAAAGTCCATACCTTGCACCCAGGCTGTTGTCAGGCAGTTGGCTCCACCCTGAGCCTTCCCTGGGCTGTACATTAATCACAGACAATGGCCCTTGGCTCATATTTCAAACAGAATTAGGTTTATTTGGTGTATATTGTGTCAAAATCTTATGTTATATATAAAAAAAGTAGATTCCTTTGTTGTTGATTTATTTTTGTCTTACCTTATTTAAAGTATACCTTTTGATTTTTGGTTTTCAGTTGAGCATGTAAGGAGCTTGGAATTCATCACTCTCATTTTCACAACAACAGAAAAGCTGACAAACTGAAAATCTACAATTCTTAGACTACTGGAGAGAGGGAGCTAAATATGGTGGGCTAGGTAAAAGCGGGGTTTGCTTCCTCCCAGGACAGCATTAAAATTACAACCTAATTTTTAAAAAATCAACTTGTAGAACCACCTAAAGTCTAGCTAATCATAATACAAACACTTGGAAATATAAAGAAAAAAGCCACATCAGGACTATAGGAGGGGCAGAGACACAAAGTGGGTTAATCCCACACCCGCACATGGTGATTGAGCACCCAGAGGGAGAACATGGCTTCAAAGGCCTCCCTGAAGGGACAAGGTGCCCTAGCTCCACAGAAGGGCTCCCTAGGCCAGGGTTCCAGTCCTGGGAAGAGGAGTTCCCACACATTATGAATGTAAAAATCTGGCCATCTGGGTGAAACGGAAGGAAACTGAAAACTCAGACATCCCACAGGGCCTGTGCATAGACCGACTTACCACAGACACTCACCCTGGGCTCTAGCAGGGAGTCAGCACCTTGAGAGGTGCAGGAGACATATAGAGAAAGACTGAGTTTGTGGCACTGGAGGGAGGGCTGGAGGGAAAGCCACCATTGTTCCTCTGTCGGGACCCCCCTCTGGGGCACTCTACAGATGGGTGCCATCTTGCCTGTGTTAAACCATCCCCCGCCACAGGACCAATTCTGAACATGGCCTGGTGAGATTGTTCTGCTTTGCCCTGTGTCTCCCTGAGATCCCACCTCACTGAGTCCACAAATTACCCATGGCAGGCCTGTGTCGGAAACCAGCCGACCAAGTCAAACTGGGTACCTGAATGGGGGAGCGGGGACTGAGAAAAAAGAGAAGACAGACAGGGTGCAGGAGGGAGAACAGATCTCACAACTGTCTCTCCGAGTTTATTTCTTATGCTTCTTTTTATACATAATCTGTTCCTTTGTGTATCCCAAGATAACATAGTAAAAGAAATATCCTGAAGATCGAGGCACAATCGACACTCCCTTTGACCCTCCCTTTGACACTCCCTTTCCTTTTTCTATACTTAATCTTCTTCCTGGAATTCCACAGAACCAGCCTTTTCCTTTTTTTTTTCTTTTTTGCAAGCAGGCCTCCCGAGATAATCCATGCACTCTTTTGAATTTTGGGAGCTTTAGCCCCCTACAGGCCTGTTGTCGGGCAGTTGGCTCCACCCTGAGCCTTCCCTGGGCTGTACATTAATCACAGACAATGGCCCTTGGCTCATGAGGCCCGCACATTTCAGGAGAGACTTTTGGTGGTGGGCCACCAGCGCCATCATGAGCTAGGTGAATTGCAGTGGTCTACGGGCTCGACACAGATGGCAGCTGGCCTCACTGTTATCTGTGACTTTAACGTGAACCTGTGGGCTCAGCTCTGGCATCAATTCAGAATCTGCATTGGTCTCATGGGATTGGCTCACTCGACCCTGTGTCTCCTTGAGATCATCCAATCTACAAAGTACATATGGCAAGCCCTTTCCCAGGCAACCTGCCAGCCCCACCCAGTGCTTTCCTTGGGCCATGAATTTGACAGCAAACAACAGCCCTCAACTCACGCGGCCCACACACAGCCCATGCATCTTGGGAGAGACTTTCAATGGTGGGCTACAAGCTCCTCTCCAAGCTACACTATTTCTTGAACAGATCTCGATTGTCTGCAGGGCTGAGGCAGACAGTGTTGGCCTTGCTGTGATCTCAGACTTTTACAGGAAGCCACAGATTCAGCACTGGCATGAAATCTGAATCTGCATTGTCTGGGTAAAATCTGCTCACTTTATCCTGGTGACTCCTTAGATCCCTACAGCACACAACTCAGTGTACACCCAAAGGCTTTACCAGCTGCAGAGTCTTACAAGAAAATAGCAGGAAGCCTCAGGCCTTGAGGTGCACTGGTCCTTTTGCTAAGCCATCTTAGGCCTGTACTGGGGGTAACCAGACCTTGGCTTGCAACATGGTCTCTTCCACTTGCCTCCAGATCTAGCATGGGCAACAACCATGCACAGATGGCTTTGTAGCTCCTATCAGGTAGCCTCAAGCAATTGAAAGCAGTGGCTGACCTTGGCCTACACAGGAGCCCTTTCCAAGGGGCCATAGAACCAACACATCTGAAGGCTAGTATCAGACCACAACAGAGCATGACCTGATGAGCCCCATAAGCAGCACACCCAAAGTGTGGTATCAACAGGAACACGAGCCTGCTGGGGCAAATTCCACTCTGAGAGGTCAGCCCCTACACAGTAATTCATACTCTGTGGGCATAGCCAATCCCCATAGCCAGTCAGCCTGAGAGCCAAACCCATCTACGAATGTGCTAATAGCAATCAAGGTTTTGTTACAACAGAAGAACACACAACCCACACAAGGAACATGCCCAGAGTCCCCAGCACAGATGATAAAGGAGCATATGCCACTGGCCTTCACAAGATACCTACTACATAAGGCCACCTGGCCTAGGTTGGGAAATGTAACAACTCTTCCTAATAAATAGAAATGAACATAGAGAAGTGATTAAAATGAGAAAACTAAGAAACATACCGCAAATGAAACATCAGAAGAAAATGTCAGAAAAAAACTAAATGAAATGGAGGCAAGCAACCTACCAGAGACAGAGCTCAAATCACGGGTTATTAGGATGCTCAATTAATTTAGGAGGAGAATAGATGATCTCAGTGAGAACTTCAACAGAGAGATGGTAAGCATAAAAAAAGACATAGAAACCATAAAAAAGAACCAGTCAGAAATAAATAATACAATATTTATTATACAACTAAAATGAATAATATACTAGAAGGACTCAACTGTAGATTGGATAAATCGGCAAGTTGGAAGACAAGGTAGCAGAAAAGCACCCACTTGGAACAGCAAAAATAAAAAAGAATCAACAAAATGAGGAAAGTTTGAGACCTCTAGGACAGCATCAAGCATACCATAGGAGTACACTTCATAGAGGTGCCAGAAAAAGGAGAGAAAGAGCAAGAAATTAAGAACCAATTTGAAGAAATAATGACAGAAAACTTCCTTAATTTGGCAATGGAATTAGGCATACAGTCCAGGAAACACAAAGAGTCTCAAACAAGAGGAACCCAAACAGAGCCATACCAAGACACGTTATAATTAAAATACCAAAGGTTAAAGACAAAGAGAATCTTAAAAGCAGGAAGAGAAAGATAACTAGTTACCTACAAGGGAGCTCCTATATGACTGTCAGCTGATTTTTCAACAGAAACTTTGCAAGCCAGAAGGAACTGGTATGAAATATTCAAAGTGATGAAAAACAAGAAACTACAATCAAGACTACTCTATACAGCGATGTTATCAATTAAAATTGAAGGTGAGATAAAGAGCTTATCAGATGAGAAAAGGCTAAATGAATTTACTAGCACTACTCCAGTATTATAAGAAATGTTGAAGGGACTTCTTTAAAAAGTAAAAAGGAGTGGGGGAGAACATGAATTTAAATAATACAATGGCAATTGGGAAGCTAAATGAAAAAGAAAACAAGACCCATACATATGCTGTCTACAAGAGACCCACTTCAAATCAAATAACACAAACAAACTGAACCTAAAGGAATGGAGAAAGATATTTCATGAAAAGGGAAATTTTAAAAAGCTGAGGTAGCAATACTTATATAAGAAAAAATAGATTTTAAAACTTAGGCTATGAGTAAGCAGAGTCATCTGGGGTTTAGATGAACAGAAGCCCTACAACTAGGGAGAGAAATAAAAAATCACTGCAATGATTAGAGGAAGGAGGGAGTGAAGACTCAAGGCTGCCCGTCCCAATTGGCTGAGTGGGACAGAGAATACTGTCTGCAGCTGGCAGCTGCCGACATTCCTCTTAAAAGGGCCATGTCGGCAACTGGACTTTTGCAGTGACAGACCTGCTTGCTCTGAGCAACAGTGCTGGGTTGGCTGCTGGTAGGTGGGGGAAGGGAGAGCACCAGGGACTTACAGGGGAACACTGAGTTGTCGGAGTGAGGGCCAGAGGTGAGGCATTCTCCCAGGCAGAAGTGCTGGCAGTATCTATTGTTCCTCTGTTGAGCCCTCCTCCTTCTCAGTGTGTGGACACAGTGCCTCCAGAACTGAGATGTCATTGAACTAGACGCAAGAGGTCGCTCTGCCCAGAGGATTCCCTGAAACTTCGCCTCCCTCAACTCGCTGCCCTACCCAAGTCACACGATTTTTCTTCTTAAAGACGTCCCTCCAACATTTCCTGAAATACTGGCTTGGTGTTGATAAATTCCTTTAGCTTATTTTTGTCTGGGAAGCTCTTTATCTGTCTTTCAACTCTACATGATAGCTTTGCCGGACAAAGTATTCTTGGTTGTAGATCCTGGGTTTTCATAATGTTGAATATTTTGTGCCAAACCCTTCTATCTTGCATAGTTTCTTTTGAGAAATCAGCTGCCAGTCTTATGGGTGCTCCCTTGTAGGTAATTAACTGCTTTTTCTCTTGCTTCTTTTAAGATTCTCTCTTTGTTTTTAACCTTTGGCATTTCAATTATGGTGTGTCTTGGTGTGGGCCTCTTTGAGTTCCTTTTTCTTGGGACTCTCTGAGCTTCCTGGGTTTGTATGTCTATTTCCTTCACCAGGTTAGGGAAGTTTTCCATCATTATTTCTTCAAATAGCTCTTTAACTTCTTGTTTTCCTTCAGGCACCACGATGACACAAATACTTTTACATTTAATAGCGTCCCACAGGCTCCTTAAATTATTATTATAGTCTTGGCTTCTTTTTTCTTGCCAATCTGATTGAGTGTCCTTGGCTTCCCCATCCTCTATATCAGTGGTTCGATTCTTTTTTTTATCCACTCTGTTGATTCTCTCTAATGTACTCTTCATCTCAGATAATATGTTCTTCATTTCAGACTGGTTCCATTTCCATTTTTATATATATTTTTTATCTCTTAGTTAAAGTTCTCACTGAGTTCTTCTACACTTCCCCTAAGTTCATTGAGCATCCTTATAACTAATGTTTTGAACTCTGCATCTGTTAGATTGCTTGATTCCATTATTCCTGGATCTCTGTTTTGTTTTCTCATATGGTTTATGCTTCTCTGTCTTCCCACTTTGGCTGCATTTCTGTGTCCGTTTCTATGTACTAAGCAAAGCTCCTAAGTCTCTTGGTCTTATTTTTCATGGATTTGTGTGGTAGGTGTCCAGTGGCACAGTCCTGAATTCCTGAGAGGTTAAGCTGCAGGCCAAGTTTAGCCCTAGCCTGTGCCCCTCTGGGGCCACCTGTTAAGATTCAGCAAGCAATCCACAGATGCTGTACTTATAGTTGCCTCATTTAGAGTTGAAGAACAGATAAAGAGCTTCTCAGACAAAAGGAAGCTAAAGAAGTTAATCGACACCAAGCCAGTATTATAGGAATTGTTGAAGAGACTTCTTTAGGAAGAAAAACATGTATCAAAAACATGAATAAAGAATGGTAATAACTACACCCCTATCAACAAGTTTCTCAAATGGAAAAGGATTAAGTGCTCCAACCAAAAGACGGAGTGGCTGAATGAATAAGAAAACAAGACCCCTAACACATGCTGCCTACAAGAGACTCACTTCAGATTAAAAGACGCACAGACTAAGAAGAAGGTGATCGAAAAAGATATTGCTTTGATGGCCCTAGAGGGTATTGCACTGAATGAGGTGGGTTGGATAGAGAGGGACAAGTATTCCATGATTTCACATACATGTGGAATCTAAGGAACAAAATAAACAACAACAACAACGACAACAACAACAAAACTGAAAGAAGCTTGTAGATGCAGAGAATATCTGAGGGCTACTAGATAGGGAGTGTTGGGGGGATGGCGAAGAAGGGCAAAAGGGTTAAGAAATATAAATGGATAGTTACAAAAGAGACATGGATATATAAATGTAGCATGAGAAAAGTGGTTAGTGATGTGTAATAAATATGTAAGGGGGAAGAGAGGTACTGAATTTGGTGGGGTGATCACTTTGTGATTTATATGTATCTCTAATCAGTATGCTGTACAATTGAAACTAATATATTACTGTATGCCAACTATAATTAAAAAGAAAATCTCATCTAATGGTACAATGTAAATGTGAGCAACTAATTGTCTATTATATTTCAATAAAGCTGAAAAAAATACATCCTTTCATGATAAAATCTCTCACCAAATTAGGTATAGGATGAATGTACCTCATCATCATAAAGGCCATATAGGGCAAGCCTATAGTCAACATCATTCTCCATTTTGAAAAGGTAAAAGCCTTTCCTCTACAATCAAGAACAAGAAAAAGATGCCTATTCTCTCCACTTCTGCTCAGTATTGTACCGGAAGTCCTAGCCACAATAATTAGGGAAGAATAAGAATTTAAAAAGCATCCAAATCACAGAAGAAGAAGTAAAATAGTTTCTGATTGCAGATGACATGATCTTATATATATAAAATTCTAAAGACAACACCAAAAAATGTGGTAGGACTAATAAATGAACTGTTAAGTGTGGGATATGATATCAATATATGAAAATCAGTTGTGTTTTTTATACACTAAAATAAACTATCAGAAAGAGAAATTAAGAAAATCTCATTTACACTAGCATCAAAAATTATACAATACTTAGTAATAAATTTAACCAAGGAGGTGAAAGGCCTGTACACAAAAACTATAAAACACTGATGAAAGAAATTGAAGACAATAAAAATAAATGGAAAGATATACCATGTTTATGGACTGGAAGGATTAATTATGTTAAGATGTTTATATCACTCAAAGTGATCTACAGATTAAATGCAATCCCTATCAAAATTCCATTGACATTTTTCACAGAAATAGAAAAAATAATCTTAAAATTCATATGGAACCACAAAGGACCTGAATAGGAAAAACATTCTTGAGAAACACAAAGAAGAACAAAGCTGGAGGCATCATATTTTCTGATTCCAACTTATATTAC
>NW_006440657.1:538880-544343 GCF_000325575.1 Pteropus alecto
ACCGCCCTCCCCTCTGGTGACCATCAATTGTTCTATGTATCTGTGGGTTTGTTCCTGTTTTGTTTGTTCGTTTGTTCTGTTCTTTATATTCTATATATGAATGAGGCCACGTGGTATCTGTCATTCTCTGTCTGGCTTGTTTGGCTTAGCATAATGTCCTCAAGGTCTATACATATTGTCACAAATGCCTTGATTTTCTTTTTTTATGGCTGAACAATATTCTATTAAAATATATGTATGTGTGTGTATATATATGTGTGTGTGTGTATATATATGTATATGTATATATACACAATATTCTATTAAATATATGTATGTGTGTATATATATGTGTGTGTACACACACACACACACGCACACACACACACACACACATACAATTTATACATTTAGCCATCAATGGACACTCAGGTTGTTTTCATGTCTCAACTATTGTAAATAATGTTGCAATAGACATAGAAGTATAGATATTTCTTTGAGATAGTGGTTTCATTTCCTTCAGATATATTCCCAGAAGTTGAATTGATGAATCATATGGTGGTTCTAATTTTAAGTTTTTGAGGAAACTCCATACTGTTTTCCATAGAACTCATACCAACTTACATTTCATTAACAGTATATCATTCCATTAATAGAAAGGTTCTCCTTTCTCCACGTCCTTACCAGCACTTGTTATTACTTGTCTTTTTGATAACAGACATTTTAACAATTGCGAAGTGATATCTCATTGTGGTTTTGATTTACTTTTTAAAAAAATTCTTGATTATTAGTGATGTTGGAAAGCTTTTCATGCATCTGTTGGCCACCTGAACATCTTCTTTGGAAAAATGTATATTCATTTCCTTTACCTATTTTTTTAATCGGATTGTTTTTGTTTTTGTTTTTGCTATGAGTTGTATGAGTTCTGTTATACCTTGGAGATTAACCCTTAGCAGATATGTGGATTGCAAATGTTTTCTCCCTTTCTGTAGATTGTTTTTCCATTTTGTTGATTGTTAATTTTGCTGTGCAGAAGCTTTTTAGTTTGATGTAGTCTCTTTTGTTGATTTTAGCTCTTGTTGCTTGTGCTTTATGTGTCATATCTATAAAATTATTGCCAAGAAAAAAAGTAGATTACATGAAGCAGAGGATCAAATCAGTGATTTGGAAGATAAGGTAGCAGAAAACACCCAATTAGAACAGCAACCAGAAAAAAAATCCAAAGAAAATGAAGATCATTTAAGGGGCCACTGGGACATCAAATGTACCAAAATTCACATCATAGGGGTACCAGAAGGAGAGAGAGCAAGGAATTAAGAACCTATTTGAAGAAAATATGACTAAAAAGTCCCTAACCTTGAGAAGGAACTAGACAAAAACCGAGGAAGTGCAGAGAGTCCCAGCCAAGGGGAATCCAAAGAGGCCCACACCAACTCACATCAAAAATAAAGTGCCAAAGGTAAAAGACAAAGAGAGAATCTTAAAAGAAGCAAGAGAAAAGCAGTTAGTTACATACAAGGGAACACCCAGACAACTGTCAGCTGATTTTTCAACAGAAACTTTGAAGTCCAGAAGAGATTGGCAATAGATATTCAAAGCGAATGAAAAGCAAAGACCTACAACCAAGATTACTCTACCCAGCAAAACTATCATTTAGAATTGAAGGATAAATAAAGAGCTTCCAAAACAAGAAAAAGCTAAAGGCGGTCAATCCAAACCAGTATTACAAGAAACATTAGAGGGACTTTTTTAAGAAGAAGAAGAAAAAGAAATTTAAAAATATGAATAATAAAATGGAAATTACTACATATCTATCAACAATTACTTAAAATGTAAATGTATAAAATGCTCCAATCAAAAGATAAGGTCACTGAATGGATAAGAAAGGAAGACGCTCACATGTGCTGCCTACAAGAGACTCACCTCAGATCTAAAGAGACACACAGATTGAAAGTAAAGGAATAGAAAAAAATATTTCAGGAGATAATGCCAGCATGGACAGAAATAGCAGTTGTGTCCATGATAATAAGTGGTCATATTTGGAATATATTTTGAAGACGGACCTAACAGGAGTATCAGTGAATTGGAAAAATCCTGGAGAAGATGGCAGACTAGGTAAAAGCAGGGTTCATCTCCTTCCAGGTCCGCATTGAAATTACAACCAAATTATAAAATAAGCAATGTGGAGAACCACCTGAAGTCCAGCTGATTGTAATACTGACATCTGATAATATAAAGGAGCCTCATTGAAGCTGGTAGGAGGGGCGAAGTCACTAAATGGGCTGGTCCTGCACCCGTGGGTGGTGGAAGATCACCAGGAGGGAAAGCGAAGATACAGAGGCTCTCCTGAAGGAGGGAGGGTCCCTGGTCTCATTTGGGGGCTCCCCAGCCGAGGGTCCAGCACAGGGAAGAGAAGATTCCAATAACTCTGACTATAAAAAGCAGAGGGGATTCCAGAAATCTCAGTGAGAGGGAAGGAGACTGAAACCCTAGATGCCTCTTTAAAGGACCCACACGCAGGCTTTCTGACCTGTGGACACTCACTCAGGACACCAACTGTGGGTCAGAGGCTCCCTCAGGATCCATACTGAGAAAGTCTGCATTACCTTGCACCAGAATGAGGGCTAGAAGGGCAGCCACCTTTGTGCCTTAGACCGGCCCCGCTACCAGGCAATCTACAGACCACGCCAACTTGACTGTGCAGACACCTCCAAGAGGGGCATTAGAAAGCGCTGGTCTGAGGGGATCAGCCTGCCCCATTTAACTGACAGATCACCTGGGGCTTTTGTTGCTGGATGACTGCCACGCCCTGCACCAATTCAGGGCCAAGAATTTGCAGCTGGTGGCCAGCGCTGGGAGCGCATTTCCAAGATTGGGTCAGTCAGGTCAGCACTGCCAACATGAACTTGGGCAGATCTCGGGGATCTGTGGGCCCGTCTCAGACAGGAGCTGGTCTTGCTGTGATCTGGGACTTCTGTGGGAACACTGGAACTGTAACAAAAGTTGCGGCAAGACTGAGGCTGTATTGGCTGATGGCCCTTGACTCCCTGAACTCCTGCTCCTTCCAATACACAAAGTACCCACCGCACATTGATAGGAAGCTGCCCCTGCCCTGGGGTGCTGCATTCAGGCCCAAGGTAGGCAGCAGATGACCTTGCTATGAGTGGAAACTTCTACAGGAGACACAGAGACAGTGTTGTCATGTAAACTGACACTGCAGTGGGAGGGGAAAATTTACTCAATAGATACAGGAGACTCTCGGGGTCCCTGCATCACCCAACACACATATCACCCAGAGGCTCTTCCAGTTTCAGAGACTTACAGGCAACTTATAGGCAGTATCAAACCTAGAAGAGCACTAGTCCCTCTGCTAAACTGCCATAGGTCAAGGACAGGGGATAATCAACCGCTGCCTATAACATTGTCTCTTCCACTTACCTATAAATCCAGCATAGGCAACAATCATCTGTGGATCGCTTTGTAGTTCCTACCGGGTATCTCTGAGAAATCAAAAGCAGCAGCTAACCTTGGCCTACAGGGGAGCCCCTCCCAAGGGGCCATAAAACCAATGCATCCAGAGGCTGGCACCAGACCACAGCGGAGCAAATCCCGACTAGCTCCTTTAGTGGTACACACAAAGGGTGGTTGCAAAAAGTATACAAGCCTGCTAGGGCAAATCTCACTCAGTAGGGTCAGCCTCCACACAGCAACTCTTACCCTGTGGGTGCAGTCAATTCCCACAATTAGTCAGCATTAATCCCATCCACTGATGTACAAACACCAATAAAGGCATGCAGAAAACAAGATCACACACAATCCACATAAAGGTCACATTCAGAGCCCCTGGCATAGGGGATCAAGGCGAGTGTGCCTTTGGGCCACAAAATACACCTTCCATATTAGGCCTTTTGGCCGAGGCTGAGAGATGAAACAAATATTCCTGACACATAGAAATGAACACAAAGTGGCTAATAAAACAAAGAGAAAACAAAGAAACATGCCAGAATGAAACAACTGGAGAAAACTCCAGAAAATAAGCTAAATGAAATGGAGGCAAGCAACCTACAAGAGACAGAGTTCGAAATAATGGTTATAAGGATGCTCAACAAACTATGGGGAGAATGGATGAGCACAATGAGAACCTCAACAGAGAGATAGTAAGCATAAAAAAGACATAGAAACGATAAAAAAACAGACAGAAATGAAGAATACAATAACTGAAATGAATAATACACTAGAAGGATTCAACAGTAGATTGGACAGAAAGGAAGATCAAATCAGCAAAATGAAACACAAGGTAGCAGAATACACACAATCAGAACAACCAAAAGAAAAACTAATTTTAAAAAATGAGGATAGTTTAAGAGACCTCTGGGACAACATGAAGCGTAACAATATCTGTATCATAGAAGTACCTGAAGGGGAAGAGAGAGAGCAAGAGATTGAGAATCTATTTGAAGAAATAATAACAGAAAACTTCCTTAACCTGGCAAAAGAATTAGGCATACAAGTTCAAGAAGCATAAAGGGTCCCAAAGGAATTCAAACAGAGGAATTCAAACAGAACCACACCAAGACACATCATAATTAAAATGGCAAAGGTCAAAGACAAAGAGAGAATCTTAAAAGCAGCAAAAAGAGAATGGAAGCTAGTTACTTACAAGGGTATCTTCACAAGAACGTCTGCTGATTTTTCAATGGAATCTTTTTTTGCAGGCCAGAAGGGACTGGCAAGAAATATTCAAAGTTATGAAAAACAAGAATCTACAACCACAGATACTCTGCCCAGCAAGGCTTTCGATTAAAATGGAAAGTTAGATAAAGAGCTTCCCAGACAGAATAAAGCTTAAAGAATTCATCACCAACAAGCCAGAATTACAAGAAATATTAAAGGAGTTTCTCCAAAAAGAGAGGGATATAAAAGAAAATAGAAATAACAAATAGAAATAATAAAATGGCAGTCACTATGTACGTATCAGTATCACTTTAAATGTAAACGGATTAAATGTTCCAATCAAAAGACATAGGGTAGCCAAATGGATAAGAAAACAAGACCCACGTGTATGCTGTCTACAAGAGACCCACTTCAGGTCAAATGACACTCACAGACTTTCAGGGATGGAAAAAAATATTTCACACAAATGGAAATTTTAACAAGCTTGGTTAGCAATACTTATATCACATAAAATAGACTAAAACAAAGGCAACAATGGGAGACAAAAAGGGCATTATATAATGATAAAAGGATTGATAAATCAAGAGGACATAACCCTAATAAACATAAACACACCCAACACAGGAGCACCTACATACATAAAGCAATTATTGACTGACATAAAAGGAGAGATTAATAGCAATACACTCATAGTAGCAGACTCTAACACCCCATTGACACCAATGGACAGATCTTCCAGGCAAAGAACCAACAAAGAAACAATAGGCTCAAGAGACACACTAGACCAGATGGATTTAATAGATCTTTTCA